>NW_027397073.1:12602141-12684716 GCF_003265705.2 Callorhinus ursinus | reverse complement strand
CCCCCCCCCCCCCCCGGCCGCCGCCCCCTAGCTGCAACAACCAGAAAGGTCTCCAGGCCTTCCTCTGTGGGAAGGCAAAACTCAGCCCTGGTGAGAAGCCCCGCCTTAGAGGGCTGCAGGCCCGCCCCAAAGGCCCGGAGTTCCACTTCCCTCCACTCACCCTCACCTGAGCATCACAAGAATGCCGCGTGTCCACCTGCCCCGCCACTTGACCTTCACAGAAACAGAGGCTTCCTTTGGAGGCCCACGTCCTGGTGCGAGGGCCCCTCTCCTGCTCTGCTCAGGAACTGCAAACCGGTGGATTTCATAACCTCACAGGGGCTCTGCGCCCAGAGTCCTGACTTCCTGGCCAACCAGAGATTCAGGTAAAAGTGTTTGCCCAGAGGCAGCTCTGGGGCAGAGGTGCAAACTCTGGTGGAGACTCTGCTCTCCAGCTTCTTGTCTCCTCTCCTCTGAGCTGGCTGCTCAGCGGGGGAAAAAGCCACAGCAGCTCCTTCTGTGAACATGAACCCGGGGGCCACCCTCCTTCCAATTCAGATGGCAAGTTCTGGAGTTAACTAAGAAAGCCTCTGCACAAATAAACAATTAAGTTAATTGTGGTTCTGACATTTTTTCCCCCCTCAGGAATTAAGTACCCAAATGGTGCTAGGCTTCCAGGCTGTGCCTCCATCCAGAAAAAAACCAGAATGCAAGAAGCTGAAGGAATGGGTTCCAAGGCCCTTTATTTTTTAAGCGAGGAAACAGAGCCTCAAAGAAGTGAAGTGCCATGCAGCAGAGAAGCCAGGACCAGACACATCACCTTGCCTTATTTAAAACAAAGTTCCCCACACTCCCCTCCATCCAGCGGGGCAGGAGGAACACGGTCACCGGGAAGGCAGGCCCGGATGGCATCCCCAGAGTGCGTGTCACCAAGTATTTCTATACCTCAAGAGATGGCTTATTTCATGGAAACCCTTTGCCTGGAGCTGGTCTGTAAAAACCATGCAAGGGGCAACCGAACAGAGTCCCTTAGAGGGCACCTATGCCGGGCTCTGTGGCGTAATGTTTGCAGTGAAAATTCGTATTAGCTGTTTTCAGCTTTAACCTTAAACTCCAGCTGGTTTTATCTTCTCTCACTTATTAGACTGTAACTCTGTGCATGGTGTAAAGGTCACACCTGTGTTTATGTGCCATATGCCATCAAAATACCATGAAGAGAACACTATGTGGTCTCTATCAGAAGATCAAAAAAGAAGGGGAGAGGCAGCCTTTGCTCCTAAGTCAGGCCCATTGGGTCCTTCTTGAACACTGCAACAGGCCCGTGTCCTCTGTGGCTACCAGTGGTTTACTTCTGGGCGAAGCACACACTGTTTATTGACAGAGAAACAAACAGGCACCTGTCCGGTTTCAGGGTGACTAGGGAGTTTCCAATCTGGATATGACAAAACTTTTACCCTGTACCCAAACATTCTTTTCTTTTATTTTTAAAGCCAAAATTAGAAAGAAAACAAACATAGAGGGCTCAGCGTAGCAGGAAAAAGAAACTCAGAAGTCAAGACCTTTCATAAGAAAAGCTCCGACCGGGTCTAAACTCACCTGGCCTAGAATCTAGGGTTTCTTTGAGGAGGGAACAGGCTGTGTGTCCCAGCGGCCTGGGAGGCTGGCTGTCCTGAGTCCCCAGGTAGGAGGTCTCCCCAGTTTCCCACGCTGGAGGAGTGGATTGTGAGGATGTTGGGGGAGAGAGGAAGTCAGAGAGAGTTGCTGGAGGAGTATTTTTTCTTGTCTAACCTAGCAGTGCCTTGAGGTGTAATTAATAAGTAACTGCCGAGAGCAACTCTGCAGTGAAGTCCTTAGCCCACCGCCCCCCGTCTGTCTGCTGGTGCAGAAATCACCTGATACCGTTTACCTGGCCACCCAGTGACCTGACCCTAGCGCGGGCTTTGCTAATTAGCATAGTCCCTCAGAGCCCAGCCTTGGGATTGGCTGTCTCACGCTCCCCACATTCCAAGCATCAGTCTGTGCTGGGCCCTCCGAGCCCCTCAGGCAGCCTGCCAGCCAGTCACAGGTGCAGTAAGATCGCCCTTCCTGCGGAGGGGCCCCTTCTACCTGCTGGCCCCACGATGGCCCTGTCCAGGTGGGGGCACGTCGCACACCAGCCTGTCCCAGCCCCAGAATCCAAGGCCTACAGCCTTAACTTCAAGAAGGCATCTTCTGAAGCTATGTGGGGAAAAAAAGCATTTTGCTTTAAAATAAGCTGGCATTGCATTGACTTGAAAACAGGTCAGTCGGCTTCGATTAAGCCAGGCTGTAACTGGAACTGACATGTACATTAACACAAAATGTCAATAGATATTTATACAGCTGCCTGTCTACCCCCCATACAGCGGTGAGTCATTAGTTCATGGGAGAGTCATCAGCTTATGAAAGGTACTGGATATGTTAATTATTTTAAATCATGTGAATATGGATTTCTGCTCTGTGTATCTACTTTAAAACCAAGTATCTATATGAGACCCTTTTCCCCTCAAGCAGTGCAAACCAAGTTTTCATCCCTCAGCTCTGTCCAGGCAGCCCCATGCTCTAGAGAGCCAGGATCATGCCAGAGGCAGGGCTGGGCAGAGTGATTTTCACTAAACTCACAAAAACACAACTGAAAGAGAACTATTCTTAAGAAAAACTCATGTACCATAAAAGGGGAATTTCCAGAAGGCTCTGATATTAGCAATTTGCCCTTCCATTCCCTTCCTCTCTAGTTTCAAGATGAGATGATGACAAAAGAAAGACTTTCAGAAAAAAAAAACAACACAACAACCACCATGAAACTCTGTATACAAACGTGTAAACGGACACAGTGTAACTTGTGGGAATTTCCACACCTGCTCTGATTCGCCATGAAAAGGAGGAAAAGCAAGGGTACCTTTGCCCCCACTCGCCCACATTCAGACATAATCATTAACTCCGTTTTCTTGCTTTAAAATAAATATCACAACTTATGGAGTACAAGTTTTCTTTTTCTTGTGGGGCAAAAGTAGTTTTTCCAAAGTAAGTTCCGAAGTGGGTGTTTTTAGAAGCAGAGAGAGCTGGGAATTTTCTCAAAAGTAGCACAAGTATGGATGGTTCTCCTTTTGCTTTCCAGTTTTACATAGGCATTTAAGGCCAAGATGTGCTGGCGAATTTCAGTAGAACGTTCCAGAGGGAGGGAAAGCACTCCATCTCAGGGGGTGAGTGGACATTTATTGGGCATTCACTGCTTGCAGGCCTGGGATATTAGGTACTGTGGGGGAGTCATATTCAGGCAATAGAAGACAAAATCCAATTGAACAGGGAAATGAGCCAAACGAAAATGGACATAAAGATAAAAAAAAAAAACCCACATATGAAAACACAGACGCGTGCACATAGCCAGCTGTCGTGTCTATAAGCTGGGCTGAATCTGCTCACCTTGCAAAGATTTCCCGCACAGTGGGGACTGCCCACATAACACACATTTTTTAGTTTCTGCTGGAGGACCCTTATGTTTCTAGATCTCTTTAAATGGGGTCATTTACATCACACCCACTTGTTATTTTTTCCTAAACTCACGCCGCTTTATTATTTTAAAAATTCCCATCAAGGTATCATTTACATACAGCAAAATGAACACGTTTTCTGTGTACCATTTGGTGAATTTTGACAAAAGCATACACCCCTGGAATGTACTCCCCCATCAAGATAGGCAGCATTTCCATCCTCCCAGAAAGATCCCTTGAAGCCACTTTGTTTTTAAATTATTTGCATCTGAATGTTTTTGCGTGGAGATTATCAAAGCCAAATGTGTGGGAAGAAAGGCTAATCATCCATCATCTCCTACAAACACAGGTAGTGGAGGTTCTGAAGCCGGTGCGGGAGCCTGCACAGGCACGTTTGCCCGGGATGGGTGCTTTTATTAAATGCCAAGGGGCTTTTCAGGGACAGGCACGCAGGCCCCTCTCAGCAACCCGGTTGGCTGGCGCTTGATCATGGAACAGATTGCATGGGTTTTTCTGGTTTTGTTCTTTAGGCATCGGGGTTTACATGTTTAGAAAGAGGGAAGTTGAGGCTCAGTAGTCAAATGGACCATAGTCTCAAAGGAGCAAACGCTCTCCGATTAGGAGGGTGCAAGCAAGCACGGCTCAGAGCACAGCACGCCTTTCCAAAATTCTGTTGCAACATCATCAGAGGGAGTTCACATGACCAGGCAAATTAGAAATTTTCTTAACATTTCCTGTTTCCCAAATTTCAGAGACCAGCAGGGAATGTCTGGCCCAGAGTAAGGGACAGTGCTTTGACATGGTGTTGTCCTGCTGGCCTGTCCACGGGGGGAGGGGCTGGGCTGGGAGCAAAACCAAGGCCCAGTGTACTTCCTTTGGGGTGGGAGCGGGGGGTACCCTTGCTCCAGGGAACCGACCTGGCAGAGGGACCAGGAGTGGAAGGCCAGGCTGAGCAGCCGACAGGCCCCTCTACCGTTCTGGGCGTTCGTTTCTCATGTGAGGCTGAGCTACTTCATGGACGTTCGGACTGTAGGTCTTCAAAGCAAACACAGAATGAAAAAAAATCCTAAAATATTATGCAGGAAGTAGTTTTTTGTGTTTTTGTTTGTTTGTTTGTTTTAAATCACTTTTCCAAAATGGTACCCTGAGGTAATCCTTTCTTAAATCCCCCAGCAATCAAAACAATGTGGTTGCAAAAGTTTACAACTTTAGAACCTTTCAAAGGTCACCTCCCTGCCTCACACCCTCTCGCATAAGAGCATAACGGATATTTTGAGTCACATGTATTGTTCTTTGTTCATTTGCATTTGGTGAAATCCCTCTTTTGGACCAATTTAGTAAGTGGTGCCTTGGGCTCCCTTGGTGATTGTTCTCTTGTCTTGTATATATATTTTTTATGTCAAAAAAATGTAGACCCCCAGCAAAAAAAAAATTGCAGGTGCAACCTCTGTCCCTTCTACTTTCTTTTTGCTCAGATGGTTTTTCCATCTTGCTTGGGCTGGAATTCCTTCTCCTTCACAGCGAACGAAGCCCTTCAAGGCTCCGATGAAGTCCCTGTCCTCCACGATGCTCTTAGACCTTTCTCTCCTTGGCCTCTCCCTACCTGACCTCTGGTGGAAGGGACATACTTTTCCATACTTCAGTCTCCCTTGGTGTGGTCTCCACCACTAGCCCGAGTTATGGAAGCGTTCTAGTGCCAATTACAAAGCAAGCCCGTACAAGAAAGATTGGCTAACTCGAAAATTTATCCTAAGCACTAACTGCCCCAGCACAGGGGTTTCCACCGAGGGAGATTCTCCAAATACAACGTATGGCAAGGAGCTCTGGGCCCGGCACCCCTTCTTCCCACCAGATGCACAGTGCAAGCCAGCTGCCACGGGAGGCCTGAGGGCCTGCTCCCTCCCCCGGCTCCGCGTGTAAGCCAGCCGCGCTGGCTTTTAGAAACATATTTCTTGCTCCATGAGTAATTTAAAAGTGAGTCATGCTCAGTTTCACCAGCCGGTACATGTGACCCACAGTGCTGGTTAAGTGTATCTATAGATGTGTAAACCAAAGCAGTTCTTAGAACACAGATTTCCCCCTCCCACGTGCTGTTTATTTCCCTTCACTTCGCAGGGGCTGAGCGATAGGATACAGATGAGCTCTGAGTACTGCCTTCTCCTCACTCCCGCCTGGGACAGCCCCGCAGAGGAAACAAAGCTCAGCATCCAGCGAGAGAAAATAAAAGGTCCTGAGGAGGAAAAGAGGCAGGCGAACGACCTAATAAACTTATTTTGTATTAGTAGACTATCAAGAAGCTCTGAGAAAAACCCATAAAAATCTAATGCGATGAAGATCCACATAAACAAAAGCTACTCTGAGTTGTTTCTTTCTGTCCTTGCAGATTTTAGACTTAAAGAAGTACAGCTCCATCTCTCTCTCTCTCTCTCTCTCTCTCTCTCTCTCTCTCACACACACACACACACACACACACACACACGCACGCACATGCATGCACACGACCCACCGTATCCGCATTTCTAAAACAGAAAAACATTCCTGGGATCTGCTGTGGTCTGACTTGATAACTCACGCATATTAGCATGTTTTTATTTCTCCAGCTTGTCTTTATTCTTCTATCACTGGAGAAGGTGCAAGGCCCAGCTCAGGGACATGATTGTTGCAGGAAGGACGTCGGGTGACACAGCTGCCAAGCACTCTAGATAGTGTTTCCTACCTCCTTCTCACTTCCTTTTTTCTATTAAACCAAATGAAAAACTCCTTTGCCGGCTATCTTCCCATGGACGTCGCCACTTCTGCGATCCTTCATTATGTCTGCTCCCCGGTTTTATTTTGCTACTGGTTATAGAATAAGTCATGCCTCGGGCGCCTGGGTGGCTCAGTTGGTTGGGCGACTGCCTTCGGCTCAGGTCATGATCCTGGAGTCCCGGGATCGAGTCCCACATCGGGCTCCCTGCTCAGCAGGGAGTCTGCTTCTCCCTCTGACCCTCCCCCCTCTCGTGCTCTCTATCTCTCATTCTCTCTCTCTCAAATAAATAAATAAATCTTTAAAAAAAAAAAAAAAGAATAAGTCATGCCTCTCCAGTTTGATGGCAAGTTCTCTGAGGCGGGGAAGGAGGAATTTGACCCTGCATATCCCCATAGCACCTAGCCCACTGCGATGGGCAAATCAAACTTCCAGATCAAAAGAAATGCTATTCTTTTATTTTTGCCAAAACAGCATAACAGGCAAGGTTTGCCTCATTTTTAGCCCTCTGTTAACTGAGACTGCAGGCCAGCTGAAAGGCAGACTTTCTCGCTCATCCTAGTCGGAGGTTTTGTGGAAAGGAATAAATATATGGACTCTTCAACAAGAGGACAAATACAGACAATGAGAGGCACGTACATGGCCCCATGAACAAGCATCGATTTAAGCATTCAACAAGTATCAGTTCACCTGAACTTCATATCGACCCAAGGAAGGAGGTGGTGTTATCATCCTCACTTCACACACGAGGACAGAGGCCGAGTAGGTAAGTCAGACCGAGCTGGATTCAAACACAGGCCACGTGGGTCCTCTGTGCTCCCGGGGGCTCTGCTGCATTCGTGTTCTAGCTGTGTGCTTCATCTTGTTCTCTACACGGATACCTGCTTGCGCGAACGCGTACTAAAAACCACCGTCGCTCAAGTCCATGTATAGAGAACTAATGATTAGATGTCATCTGCCAGGGAAACTTGAAAAAGAAGTATGGCAGTACGGGAGCCAAGTAAATAGCATCTTCCTGGAAGTGCAGGGAGACAACTCTTACCAGTCCACCCTGGAGAACCCGCTAAATGGCGCTACCCATGCTCCGTGGAGATACCAGGTTCAAATCTCTGGACAACCTAGAGGTAAGGATCCCCTTCAGACCAATATTTTACTATATACACCCAACAGAGTCTTCCCAAATCCCTAATTTCTCAACAGACAGAAACTCAATACAGCCCAACTCATAGCTGCAGTTGGATTTGTTTACTGTGTTTTAAATATGATTCTCAAGCAAGCCCGCACATGGCAGGCTTGAGAACTCCAGATTAGGTACAAGAAGAAAAACCTCATCCTGGTGGTCAAATCATGGCAGGAAATGATGCCACCAGCAATTATTCATGTATTAGCAGTTGCTTAAGTACCATAAGGCTTTTAGGGGAAAAGACTGGGAGGCAGTGGTTGGAAATGCAGCCCCATTATTAATGTAGTCAAGCTATTCAGCTGGATTCAATAAAGCAAAAAGCCCTGCCCAGACCAGTGTCTGTAGTAGAAGATGCTAAGAGCTGGGTTTTTTGTTTTTTGTTTTTTTTTTAATCTGGCTTTATTGAATCCAGGCTTGATACACAGAATTCCTTCTTCTTGAATGGCTGAAAAACCATCCCATGCATTTTAAGCCATGGGAGAGAAAATGGACTGAAGTTGTGTCAAGAAAGCACAGTTAGATTTAAGGGAGAGAACTTCATAACATTCGAGGCGATCAAAACCTTGGTAGCCCTCTGGATATATTGTCAAGACAGGCTGTGAAATCCTCTTATCAATTCAGCTCAGGTTAAAAACCATGACTGGGAGCCTCCCGTGGTCCCGGCCCCACGCAGGTCCTGTGGGGCTCCGGGCACAGCAAGGTGAACAAAATGTAACCCCAGCTCCTGAGGATCTCACCACCCAGGGAAGGAAGCAGGAGTCTGCCCTGACTAGCACTGGCAGACACGTTCCGGGTTGGATGAACATCTTTGGTATCTCTGTTTGTGTGTCTGTCCCTCTCCGCAGTCTTACTGCTATCACTTTCCATGTCTCTGGCTCTTCACTGTTTTAGGACTGTTTTGTCCCCATCTCCCAGACCCCAAGCCTCAGACCTCTCTGGCCTGGGGAGCCCACAGGCATCTTCTGTGTTTATCCCTCCAAGCACATCATTGGCCGGCTGCAGCTGCCTCCACTCCCCTGCTCGGTGGCCCAATTCACCCTGCTCAGTAATGCCGAGAGGCCTTTCTGATCCCCATCTCTCTTGCAGAGTTGGCTGCAGAACCTGACGAGAAGCCATGAGAGGAGTCTACTCCTTGGGTGAGGCCATTAGGCCAACTGCGCCATATTCACCTGCTCAACAATTTCCTGAGCGCCAAGAGCCCAGGTACAGAGGGCAAGTAAAGAATGATTCGGTAAGACTGTCCTCCAGGACTTTTTATGATCTAGCGAAGGAATAAAAAAGACCTCAGCCCAAGGGAAAGCACAAATAAACTATATGACAATGTTAAAAACAGCAACGACTCCCAGGAAGGGTCTAATTGGTCCAGACTGTTATCATTGAAAAGCAATGCCCCCAATGGGCAGAGTCCTTGTTTCAGATCGCCTTCCAGGCTGTCCTATCTACGTGTGAGCAAGTCCGTCGTCATTTTGTTAAATCAGGTACCTCAATCCAACATGGGTTATGGATGTGCCTGGAGGCCCACAAGACACAATGCCAGGAGCTCATCACCCTCTGCAGAAAGGATCTGCGGTGTGGTGGGCACGCAGGGCTTTATACACAGCCCTGTACCGTGGCCCCAGGCAGAGAAAGCTAATAGGAGAAGAGGGACACCAGGAGGTGCTAAGGAGGAGAGAGACAGCTCTAAGGGAAGGAGAAGAATATTCTCTACAGGCGGAGAAACTTGGCCAAACCTTGGATGGGGCCTTGAAAGATGAGAGGATTTGGATCTGGGAAGGGATGGTGGTCACTCCAGACAGATTGGCTGCCAGGGACTCTGGAGGGGCAGGGCTAATGCATGCATATCTTGCCTGGCTCAGGAATGCAATCTTGGACATTGAAGGTCCCTGGGGAGTGATGTCCCTAGCATTATACTCTGTCACTTCCCATTGTCCTACAATCCAGCCAGCTCCCATTCCTTCCCATTCCCTTCACAGTGACCCTTCCAGGCTAGGATGTTGGTGACACCTTTTTCCAGGTCCCAGGGCTTCCTGGCAAGCTGAATTGCCAGCTGGCTTTTGCCCGTTTCCCTTAACCTGCCCTGATGGCGTTGGGAGCTGGTGCTTTCACTCCCACACCTCTTGTCAGCCATTGTGTGGCAACAGTAGAAAGAGAGCCAGATGAGATAGAACAGACTCTGTGATGGAACATACACAGAGGACACACTGGCTGGGAACATTTGCATAAGGTACACTAATAGTCCCTGACCCAGAAGATACCCTGAAGTGTGTCACACCAGCTTGCACTGGCCAAGACTAGGCAATAGTACCCAGATCGTGGAAAATGTATATATATATAAATGTCTATATATATATATGTCTATATATGTGTATGTATATATATATATATATAAAAACAATGAATTCAAATGAAATGTATTTGGGGGGAAATAATTTCAGAGCCAAGGAGCATTATAATGAGTTGGTGTTCTTAGAAAGGTGTCAAACAGAGATAAGTATTAACAAATCCTTCTAATCCTGGGCAGATTATACAATCATATTGACTTTGAGTGCAACAGTTTACAGAGGGGAAATGGGACATCAGATAGGTTAAGTCTGGGTGGGAAACGTTAAGGACTGAAGCATTAGGAATGATGCGCTCCTTAAAGGATCTGAATTCATACTGGTTGACCTACTTACCTCTTTCCCGCCCTCCCTCCCTCCCTCCCTCCCTCCCTCCCTTCCATGGAGCGAGGTCCTGAGCTAGATGCTGAGACGACACGCGAGAATAAGATACGATTCTTGTCTAATGTAGCCCGCACTCCAGCCAGGGAGACCAACAGCTAACAAATTCTCACGTTGAAACACAATAAGGTGCTACGGTAGAGGTATGTGGAAAATGCTCCAGGAGCATGAAGGAGGGTGGCATCTGTTTCAAAGGGACTCCTCTGGCATATAATTCTATAATTAATATTTCTCATGTGTCTGACTGCTTGGGGCTTAACTGTCTTTCACAGTTACCTTTTCTCTCTCTCTTTGTCTCTGTCTCCCTCTTTCTCTCCCTCTCCCTCATTCCCTTTCTTCACCCACCATCTGTTTGTCCATTACCTCCCTCTTTATCTATCTATCGTCTATCTGTGGAACATTTTAGACCATACAACTTTCTAGACAGGTTCCTTTTCTTGCTGTTGGGACAGCCTAGCTACCAAAGATCATTTTGCCAACGTGAAAGTTGACAAAGGGAGTTTGCAGTTCCTTCTCTGCAGGACTTAAAACAGGATTGTTCTCATCTGGCTGGGATGGTTGGGTGGTCTTGCCTAAAGGCAGCAGGGCCAACCAGAGGACTTTTCAAGGGCTCCTGGACATCCTTGTTTCCCTTGTGGCCAAGAACCTGTAAGTCTCTTTGGACCCCGAGCTGCTGCTACCCTTTCAGCACGGGACTTGGCTGCCGAGGCCAAAAGCTGAGGTGAGGAATGGCGGCCCTGGAGGGTACATTTCCATGGTCTGAGAGGTCATTGTTGCAGCTGGCTGCCATTCTAAGAGAGACCGTCAACTCTGCACTGAGAATCACACCAGGGTTATAATCATCCATAACGGACATCAAGAGCCAAAAATCCCTGAAATGCTTGAACTCAGAATTTTGTTATGTAGCTTGCATTTCCTAATGCCCTAAAGCTTCTGATCTGTTTCCAGTTGGAGGGAAATGTAAACAGCTCCGCTCGCTGGTAAATTTGGCCTCTGTAGCATAAATTTCCAAAGGTTCCCTCATGTCCTGTTGAGTAAAAAGTCCTCGTGGAATGTCAATGATTTTTAGGTGCTCTGCATATCCCTGGGAAGGGGAAAGGTAATCTGAGGATGGTATCTAGAAACAATGCCGACCAATGGTCACTGCGCTTTCTCTACAAGAACCCAGATCAAACAGGGGAATGTAAACACCATTTCATACACACTGAGCAGGCTCAGTGGTCATGAGTCTTTATTTTGGGGCCTTAACTGTCTTTGACTAGAGCTGCTTATTGGCCCACAGGCAGTGAATCCGGAGGCCTGATTCTGAGGTTCTGGTTTGCCTTCTTGGATTCTTAAAGTCTGACAAGGGCTGCCCGGGTCTACAGGCATAGGCAGGCACCCAAAACAATCTAGTGACATTCATTCCCTAACTGATTCCTTGACGGGCTTCTCTGGATCTGTCAGAAGCAACCAGCCCTTGTTTTCCAAATTAAATGCAGACAAGAGTTGCATTTTCTTTTCGGGATAGATACCAGTGGACATCATCAAGGTAATTTCAATCCGCTTTTAAATGTTACCTTTGGGGAGAACAGAGATGATCTTTTTTATATTCTTTCACATTTTTCAATGTAAACTCATATAATCAATCGCCATGTTCTGATTATAACCACCTGAGAGGAAGCCTGACATGGTGGCTGATCCTGGCTCAGGCACAAACTAGGGCGTGGTCTTGGGCAACGTGCTAAATGTGTCCCTGTGCCTCAGTTTCTTCATCTGTAAAGTGGAGCTAAGGATAGGACCTACCTCATTCAGTCCTTGTGAGGATTAAATGAGTTATTACATGTAACACGCTTAAAGTAGGTACCCGGAACATGGTAAGCACTCTGTGTTAGCTATTAGTATTATTATCGAGAATGAATAAATCACAGAGCTAATCAAAACTGAGCAGATGAGGCAGCATCTAGGAACCTGGGTTTTAAATGAGATGCAAAGAGCTGGAATGGTCCCTGGGCATAGTAAGTGCCTGATGTTCACAATTTATACCTTGGGCACCTGGTCCTACTTTTATTTTGAATTATTGTTTACGACCTTCACTTACCCTTGCAGAGCTCTATGGAAGCACGTTACATTTTGCTTCCTCTCTACCACCTTTGATGTTCAGGGAGAAAAGGCACAGACCCCAGCCCCACGTCGGAGGGAATCCTCCACTAACAAAAAGTTTGGTTCTGGTATAAACATCGTGATCAGTTCTTCTCTTCGTTTTTATTCCTGAAAGAAAGTGGCACACCTAAGATCGAGAAAAATTCTCTTGCAGCCTGTATGTTACAGCCTCACCATTAAAACCCACCAATGCCAAAAACACCAATTCCACCTGAACATTTTGGGTGTTATTTGTTTAAACATGTTTGTTTTCTTAGTGAAGCTAAAAATATTTTCCTGTGGTGTTTCTGAAGGGACATTTAGACTAAAATAAAAATAAAAATAAATGATATGTTTAAAAAAGTTATATTCATCAGACCTGGGACAAAGTATAGAAAATGGGTGGAGGAAGTGAATGTTAGGACCTGTGTAGTAGTTTTCCTATTTTGGTTGCTCTAAATAGACGTGGAAAAACACATTGAAAGAAAAAAGACTATCTCCACCCTGTACAAGTGAGGAATGAAAAAACATTTACTCATATTGGAGTTAAGCTTCTAAATAAATTAGTACGTGTCCATGTAATATTTTTTCCTGTTATTATATATCAAACCCTGTTCCTATGAACTATAATAATTACATGAAACTGCTATTTTGTACCAGACTTTTTATCATTGGGGGTACAGTCTTGACAAAAGGACCAGAGAAATTTCAGGGAGTGGTGATTATAAAGAAATATTTATGGTAGAATACTGACTATAATAAAATTTGATTTGCAGTTTCTTTTTAAGTGAGAAAAACACAGTGACAATCTTAGCAAAGAAAGGGACATTGGACCCAGGGTTTTCTCCCGTGGATAAGAGAAATCCTTTATTAGGAAATTTCACCTTTGGGGAATCCATTATTCCCTCAAAATATCAGGCTAAATTTCCTCTGTTTGTGAATTTTTCTGGGGAGAAAGCACATAGCTTTAATTTAATCCTCAAAGAGATACAGATACGAATATTGATCATATACACACACGTTTAATTTTGTGGAATGCCATTAAGAACCACAGAGCAACCCCCTTTAAAAAATGTTTATTGTCTGCCATTTCACCGAAGAGGTCACACTGAACCACAAATCAAAGTTAAGGGAGACCTTGACATTCTACAGAAGTCTGCCATATTATGTCCAAAGTCACCTTCCTCAAATAGAATCTTCATTCAAAAGGCTGACATTGAGTGGTCCTTCAGTCACTTTCCAAGGTTCAAGTACGTTTCATTCCCTAGAACTTCAGGAAGCCAAGTCGTCAGCACTCATGGAAAATACTGGGTAAGAATGTCCAAGCTTCACCATTGCACTCATCCTCCTTTGCTGAGCCTCGAAGGATAGAAGCTAATTTGAAGATTCTTCATTTGTCAGCTGATGAAAAAACTGTATATAGAGAATGTATCCTAAATTCAACTTGGAAAGGGCAGCCACACAAACGCCATGGTGAAACAAGCTAACAGTGTGCTACTCTGTCTGCAAACTTTCACACAAATTATTTCCAGGAGTCATATTCCAAGTATTTAACAGCCAGCCCGGTGCGCACCCAGGCCAATCAGAGCCGACTTGAGCTGGCTGTAAACAGCGACCACAGCTGTGCCAGGCCATCCCAGGTGAATTCCAGCACTGGTTAGTTTATTTGAGGTCCCTAATGGTGCTAAATCTGTTTTGCCAATGGGTTTAAGAAGAAATTCAAAGGTGAGAGAGCTGAGCTCAGAGAAGTTGAGAGGTGGCCAGAACCAGCTGGCTACCAAATCACCAGAGATGAGATTTAAAGCAGATCCTTGGACCCCTGCTCTCCCCTCCCCCCCCCCTCTCCCCTCCCCCCACTCTGCAGGTGCCCAGAAATGTTCTCGGGGAGCCTAGCTTGCCTGGAGCCTGTGCCACAGGGGACAACGAAGCTACTGGGACCAGTCAGCAGTCTAATCGGCTTAGACACACCTTTAGAGCCTGCAGGACAAGTGATCCCTGCTCTCGACCTTTCTGTGGGGCTTGCACCTCTGCGAGCAGAGTGACCCGGGGCTGGTCAAGGGCACCAGCTTCGCCAGGATCTTCAAAGCCTGAGACGTGGGAAGCACTCACCAGAGACGTGACTTAGGATGATCGGAAGGGAGGTGACAGCTGTGGATGGCACTTTCAAGCAAAGGTACAGCTAAAAAATGATCTCGGCTCTAACTATGGACACGGTCGTTTGGTTGTGTACCTTCCCAGACGAGCCATTCCGTTTGCTCCTGTCAGCATTCTGCATGATCCACCAACAGGATATTCCTTTATGAGGATGGGGAGCAGTGGCGGGAACGGAATCGAGTGTTGAGAAAAGCCTGGTGATAAAATCGCTTACAGACTAGTCAGTATTTTCCATAATGATGAGATGCAGCCTGAGAAAAGTGGGTTTGTCTCTCATCCTTTCTTCACACCTTTCGGACACTAGAGACCCACTGAGTATGTGAGGGAGGCTTAGGGGGCCCACGTGGGTGGTCAGGTCCCTGGGGACCAGGGTTCTAGAACCTTCCTGCTGTTGACTCATGACAGGAAGTTTGTCTGCCTCGCAGGGTCCAGCGTGAGGAAGAGCTTGCTCAGGAAATGTTTGCTGATTGAATGAGTGAGTGAATGAATACGTGAAATAATGAATGATGAGTTAGTGAATAAGTGAGTGAGCGAGTGAGTGGTAGGTACGTCCAAGGACAGGAATACTCAGATTTCGGTCGGTTGCTGGGACCCCTCAGACAGAAGGTACCAGACATGCCTTTCCTAAGGGCAGGTGAAGTGCTAACCATCCAACCATAGTTTGCATGTCCCGTCGAATTCACCTCTACCAGCTGCCTCTCCACAAAATGAAGACTAGCACAACAAACACTTGACCCAAAAAAATCCAAAACACCTAGCCTGGGGCGTGTGATTGCAGGCAGAGGCCCCCTCCGTGGCAGTGTGCCAGAGGGTCCCCTTGCAGTCCTCTGAACACCCACCCTGGGCCCTCCACCACCACGCTGTCCACTCAGCCTGGAAAGCTCTGTGCTCTACCTCCCCACTGTCCTCAACAGCCCACCCAGGAGACCACGGACAAGTCCCCGTGGCCCGACAGGCGCTCCTCACCACACTTCTGTCATCCACCTCCCTAGGCGCTTATTGAAGGCTGCCTTGGGTTGGAATCTTTGTTCACATTTCAAACTGGATTTCGACCTCTTCAGTGTCAGAGAACCTAGCACCAGGCTTGACAGGTGGCTGTTTGTGGATGAGTAACAAAGACATTATGGCAAGTTCGGCTTTTCCCTTCAAGTGTTTTGGCTTTTACGTTTTTAATGACCCTCATGAAACAGAACCCTGGACTCTGGGGTGAGACGTGGTGGTGGCTCGCAGAGGGCTGGAGAAGCAGGGCGTGGGGCGGGTCTGAGGATCGGGCTTCCAAGCTGCCCTGGGTGCAGACTGACAGCTCACCAGGTAAGGGCTGCTGGGTGCCCCCTGTCACATGCTCTCCCTACCTCCAGGAAGAGACAAAGGTAGAAAATTGACCCGCCCGTCCTTCTCCAAAGAACAGCAGCACTGAGCCAGCTTCACGGGGATGCGCACACCGCTCAACAGTGCTATGTGGTCATGAGCCACTTCTCTGAGCTGACAGTCCCATGAGCTGGAGGGGTGGGAATAGAACCGGGGCCTCTGGGGTTCTAGTTCTGGGCTATGTCCTCTAAGCCAGGGGCCTCGGGATAAATCAGTGGGAGATTGGGGACCACGAAATCACCTGGCTGTGGCATAAACTACCAGCTAGTTACAGCATAGGCTACTTTGCTTAAAAATGGCACCAAGTACGGGGCGCCTGGGTGGCTCAGTTGTTAAGTGTCTGCCTTCAGCTCAGGTCATGATCCCGGGGTCCTGGGATTGAGCCCCGCATTGGGCTCCCTGCTCAGCGGGAAGCCTGCTTCTCCCTCTCCCACTCCCCCTGCTTGTGTTCCCTCTCTCACTGTGTCTCTCTCTGTCAAATAAATAAATAAAATCTTAAAAAAAAAAATGGCACCAAAGAACAGAGTTTGCCGATCTTCAAACTTAGGAGATCACCCGCCAGCTGGACGTGGCCAGCCACTCAATAGGAAAGCACTCCAAGATTCCAAGAGACTAAATGCTCATAACTGCTGTTTAGAAATGTAAATGGCCCTGGGGCGCCTGGGTGGCGCAGTCGGTTAAGCGTCTGACTCAGGTCCTGATCTCAGGGTCCTGGGATCGGAGCCCTGTGTCGGGCTCTGCGCTCAGCGGGGAGTCTGCTTGAGATTCTCTTTCTCTCTCCC
The DNA here is from genome assembly GCF_003265705.2 of Callorhinus ursinus. Classification (NCBI taxonomy): domain Eukaryota; kingdom Metazoa; phylum Chordata; class Mammalia; order Carnivora; family Otariidae; genus Callorhinus; species Callorhinus ursinus. The sequence goes on along the minus strand of NW_027397073.1, from coordinate 12,668,154 downwards.
TCTGCCCCTCCTGCTTGTGCTCTCTCTTTCTCTCAAATAAATAAATAAATCTTTAAAAAAGAAATGTAAATGGCCCTAAATTATAACCAGAGATGGAAATGTGTCTAGGGGCAGGGAGGGACATTCTGTAATCGAGTCTCAGGGTTGTCTGGCTTCTCCCAACGCGCAGGGTGAATACAAACGGTTTATAGATGTGGGCGAAGGTTCTCAGAATGAAAAATGTCCATTTCTATCAAAGATTGAAATGCTGTTTGGGAAAACAATTACCTGCCTGGGATCCTGGGAAAGTAAAACTTCCTGGTTTCTCTGCCAAGAAGAACGATTGTAAAACAAGGCCTGAGAATCTCACAAACAAGATTTTAGAATTTTATCCAAACAGCTGCAGTTCACCTTCAAGGAGCCCAGACGCACTTGGGTCTGATGGATGTTGCAACACCAAGTTTGAGGTCTCCCCGGTCTGGTGCCAAGAGCTGGCCCCACGAGACAAAGACAGAACAGTTGCTCTCTTAATGGGAGCAGAAAACAACCCCCCCGCACACCCACCACCCAACCTCTCTGCTTTGTTGTGAAATTGTCACTGTGCCTTTGAGGAGAGATTAAAATCCTAGCCATGTCAAATTTAAAGGGCAGGTTCCCAGGCAGGGAAGGGAGAGGGGTTCGGGTGGGGGGTGGGAAAAGCCAGTTGCAATGAATTTACGGAGGATTTGGGGATCACAAAAGTCATGGGCCTTGACTCAGTTAAAATTAATGGAAGAGTACAAGTCCGCAACTTAAAAATAATAGTAAAATAAAGCGGCAGGGATATTCTGGCTTGTTCTCTGCTTTCACTCTTGAGCTTGCTTGGGAATCCGGGAGCAGGTTTCCCAAGGACAGCGTGGGTGCCGAGCAAGTGGCTGTTTTTACCTACTTTTCTGCCCTCGACACACAAAGACTCTGCAGTGGAGAGTGAGGATGAATGGTCCATCCGTGGCTGAACATTTCCTGAGGGCCAGGGAGGTGCTCAGCAAAGTTGCTGGCATTGGTGGGGAGAACACAAAGAGTATGAGCTCTCAAGGCATGGGCAGCAAAGACTAGAGAGCCTGAGAGAGGCCGCCAGAAAGCTCCCTGGCTCGGCACCCTTGCCAGATTCTCAGACTACACAGGACACCCCGCCTTCAAGAAGACAGCTCTGGATCCCCCCAGAGCCCCTGAATCTCTCATCTGGTTCCAAGTCTTTAGAAGTGCCCGAACCAGCTAGATACATGGGGGCCCCTCCACATCTTCTCTCCGGGCTCCGTTTGTAAAACAAGGAAAGACAGGTGACACCAAAGAGGTTCTCATCCCACGGGTTTGGTTCCCAAAGAGCTATCCACTGGGGTGTGGGACGGAGGGCCCCCAGCTCCACCTGAGGGAGGGAGCACATCTCAGCCAAGGTCCTGGGCCATTTCCAGGCCTGATTATTCCCACTGCTCTTCAGATGGACACTGACGTCGAAGAAATACTCCTTGATTAAAGAAATCTTCTGATTCAAGTCATGAGACTGTCATCGTTGGCCCGTCCCCCTTTCTAAGAGGAGAGAACTAACAGTGCCTACCTCGCAGGTTAGGGTTCTTATGAAGATGACACGGGCTGACATACGTGGTGCTTTGAACAGAACCTGGCACGTAGTAGGTGTTCAACAGATGTGAAATTCCCTTTCTGTTGTGAGTGCCATTATTCTCGACTGTTCATGCACTTACCCTTCTGTTTTCCCACTCGATGAACACTCTATGTTTTGCCCCACATCACAAAGGTATTTTGATGAATGTTTAATGTCCCCCATCATTCATGAAAGAACTCCAGGGTGCCCGGTTAAAGAAGCATACGGCGGGCAGTCTATGCTGCCTATCAAGCAGGCACGAGTTTTGACACGATTAAAAGCAGCCTTCCTCTTCTGCAACTTTCCTGCCTTCATTTCCCTTTTCTCCTTTCTCCTCCCTTCCAAATTCCCTAAAGAGTCCTAGCAGATATTCTACTAGCCCCTGACAGGTTATGGAAAATGAGTTTCAGTAGCATGAAGATAAATGTCACACGTAAAGTTGCTCACCAAATCGTGGTGAGCAGGGAAGGCAGAGACTGAAATCCCTCCCTGAAGCAGAAAGTCTTGGTGTTGCTAGGAGTTCTGGTCCTCAAGCAAAAACCGCCGCAGGAACCCCCTCTTTCCCTCTGTGAAATGGAAGCTAGAGCAAGGGCCCGCTCCCTTGTGCTACAGGGCTCCTCCGCGGCATTCGCCGCCCTGGAGAGAGTTGGGGGAGGCCGGCTGTCTGCCCACCCCGTCCGGGCTCGGTCTCCATGGTGTTTTCCACTCTTCCAGGCTGACCAGAGCCCTGTGGATGCTGCTACCTGTCAAGCTAAGTGGCTAGGCTCATCTGGTGAGATCTCTGCCTCCGAGAAGCCACGGGGATTGACGCTGCAGCGCGAAGCACACTGATCTCCCGCTAATACTCAGCAGACCCCCTTCCCTGGGTGGGGCCCCTATTGTAGCTGCTCCCATGGGCAGGCACATCCCCTTTCCTATTATAGTTACATCAAAACAATAAGCAGTAAAGCCACCGAGGGTCCTGGTGGGCTCCCGCAGATCAACATCCTCACAATGCCCACGGAAACTTGTCAGTGCACAGACTCTTTGATTCACTGTGGTCCACGGGGCTTCTCGTGCCTTTAAAAATAAATATTAATGCTGAGAGGTGCTTTGTTTCATTTTGCACTCTCATGGCTGATGACTGAAGGCTCCAAATGAGACACTTTTAGGGCAATCAAGTAAAAAAAGGGGGCGACACACTCATTTTTGCCTCTCTAGTCAGAAGTTTGGCTAGAGTTTACTAATTTGGAGGATGCCAGTTTTAGAGTTCATCATCTCAGTCTGACTTGTAAATCAAAGGTGGAATTACCCTGCCGCGTGGCTGCTGGCCCCAATGTGCCTCGCATGTCGGGGTACGGCAGAAGTTCACAGACATCACTGGAAGGTTCAGGAAACTAGGAGGTGGGAAGCAAGCGGTAGAAGATGGTGAGACTCAGGTACAGAGCGCATCCAGGGCCTCCCCTACAGAGAGGGTGAGGACTTGGCTTTCCCTTATAGAAAGGCTCTCGGCACGGGCTGTATCAGAATCACCCAGGAGCTTGGTAGAAATACAGACGTGGGGGTCTTCTGTGAACCCAGACCTCTGTACTTTTTGTTAGCTCTCCTAAACCAAGACTTCAGAACCCCTCCCTTTCAGGAGAGCAGAGAGAAGTCACTGATGAGAAGAGCTGGTAAAGTTTTATCGGAACAGAAATGTAAATTTCTTCTCATCATATTATTAAGCTATTATTGCGGAATGCCTGGCATGTGCCCAACTTCACAGTCATTCCAGCAAACCCACAACACAACCCCACAGGTGGGACTGACCATCCCTGTTTCACTGATAAGGACTCAGCAGCTCAGAGAGGGTCACGTGAACTCTGTCCAGAGATGCACGGCCAGTCAGCCGGAAAGCCCAGATGCGTTCTCGCACAACTGAATCCCAGGGCTGCCTCAGTTTCTCAAGTTTAACCCCCAGGGGCTGGGCGGGCACGTGGCCCTCTTGCAGGGGAGCTCCTGGTGCTTGCTAGCCGTACCACCCTTCACCACACCCGGGCAGCCCTTAGTTACTCCCCTTCTTCCTGATCCCGTCCTTCTCCCTTGTCTTGCTTTGCCTTCACCCTTTCTCCTTTCTTTAGAGAAGCTACTTTCAGTCTTGCTCACAGTGACATCCCTCAGGAGGTTCTGAGCCTCACCTGCAGAGTGACCGGTGGAACTGGTTTGGGATGTGGCCTGGGCATCAGGATTTTTAAATACTCCTAGGTGATCCTAAAGGGGCTCCTGGCTGGCTCAGCCAGTGAAGCATCCGACTCTTGATTTCAGCTCAGGTCGTGATCTCAGGGTCACGAGATCGAGCCCCGCACTGGGCTCCTTGCTCAGCGGGGAGTCTGCTTCTCTCCCTCTCCCTCTGCTCATGCGCGCTCTCTCTCTTTCTTTCTCAAATAAATCAATCAATCTTTAATAAACAAATAAACACTCCTGGGTGATTCTCATGTGCAGCGAAGATTACGGAGACCTGCTTTCTCTAGGTCTGCCAGACGCAGCCTGCCGAACCAGGAAAGTCACCGGGACATGCCCAAGCCCGCTGTTGTAAAAAAAAGACCTGTGAAGAAGCACAAGGTGGCCTCCAGTGACCCTCATATCAGCTGAGAAAACATCTGGCTATTTCCAGCTGAGCACATGGAATGAGAATCCCAACACCTCAACGGGCAAAGTGTGCCTTGGCCGGTCTCTGCTGGGGACAAGGCGACCAGCCACAAACTGTGTAATGGGAAGGACAACAGTGACCACAGCCTCCCTGCATCCTAACCCCCCTGAAACAAGGGGTGCCTGTGCCCACGCGGCTCTCCTGGTGAGACCCATACCATAAAGGAGACCTTAAAACTAGCTTTATTGGCCCATTCTGCAAACCAGCCCCCTGGTTTCATTACACGCGCAGACACACAGACCTGGCAGAGGATGGAAAATTTTACATGGAGCCCTGCTTTGCACTAATCTCCTTAAGGAAGTCTTTCAGATGGTTACAAAACCCCGTGTTCCTACCTTGGGCATTTGCCTGAGGATAAGAACAACTCACTGCAAAGGATTCTGTGTATAACGTGGGCTGTAGCCCATTGGCGATGAGCAGGCTGGAAACAGCATTACGACAACGGCTGAGGCTTCTGCACCCCACAGAAGTCAGGGTACCGCTGTGGAAAGCACGCACTGTATCCCCAGCTCTTGGCACCAAGCCTCGTGCATGGAGGTCACCACTGAATGAGCAAATGCATGTCAGACTGAGGGTGGAGTTGAAACCTGCTACTTGCCACAGACAAGGAAATGCTGAGAAAGGTTAACAAGCAGAGCTTTCCACAGGGAGCACGCCCAGCTGGCAGATCTGGGTGCAGAAGGGGCAAGGGCACCCCCTGAGTGCAAGCCACCAGGTAGAGCTGGAAAAGACCCGTTGGGACGTCCCTGTCCTTGGCTGTGGGCCAGGAATGAGGAAGAGAAGAAGGGCAGAGGTGGTGTGTCTGCTCCTCAAGGCTCAGGTGAGGAAAACGGGCCCTCTGTAGGAGCTGGTGTTGTGGGACCTGTCCCAGACCCCATAAGCCTCCCTGTTGGCTGCACCCTCGCTGTGAGGAGGTGGGTGCACAGAGACGGTTAGGGACAGAGGCGTCACTCACTTGGCTTAGGACAGCTGTTCCTCGTGACAGACAGCTGCAGATGGGGCCCCACACTTGACTGCCAGCTCAGCTGTGCCTGTGGGTACCTCGGAGAGTTGGAGCAGCTTCTAAATGAGAGGGTTTTCAAAGGCATCAAGAATTAAACCGACTCTGAAAAGGTGATGGAAGACAAGGGGTGGCGTCTGGATGGCCACCTGCGTGGCAGGAGTTGAGAGGGAGAGGAGACCCTGACATTGCCCTCCATGCGGGTGTGGGGCCCTGGCAAGAGCGTGTCTGAGAACTCCATGCGGATATCTGTAGTCACGCAGTTGGAACAGTCAACAGTTGCTGGAGAGATTCCTTTGCTTTCTTCTCTTTCCCGTATCTCTTGTGTACTTTAAGCGGTGCGATTTATTTTAGCAAGAATTACTCTTCTGTTATTGCCCGACTTTGAGCTTCTTTTGAAGGTGGCTCGCCGCGGAGCATCAGCCCTCCACTCCACGGGGCCCCGCCCCTCCGACATGCACTGTCTCCGGGTTCACACGGGCACAAATATGGGGCAGCCAGAGCAGGAAAGAGAAAGGCAGCTTAAAGAAACAGAATGGACTGGATCCTGAAAGGTGTGACTACATCCCAATGGATGTATTTAGGGGACGACTACACCAATCAGAATGGAGACTTGTCAGCTGTTGATTAGTAAGCTGGAAAGGCCAACGTGGGTAGTGTTCATGCCAACCTTTCTCCTTTTCTTAGGAATAAGTGTGTGACATCATCTTGGTACCTCGACCAACAACACAGTCTCCTAACTTCCCGTGTTCAGATTCTGGGCTCAACAAGCAACCTCGGAAGCTCATCTGACTTCCCAAGAAAATCTACCCACAGAGAGACTGTGGGCCGGGGCAGGTAAGCATACGTGTCTGCTTACAAATCACTGTGCTGGCCTTGCGGCTTGCACACCTGTCCAGGGGGCCGTTAAGGGGAGTCAGCCCCTGAGCGATGGATCTGTCTTTGAGGAATGGGCCAATCAGGTCTTTCAGGAGCCAAGATGAGGTTCAGACCCTGTACTGTGGTGAATCCAGCAAGTAATGCTACCCTCAGAAGCCTCCTGGAGTCACGCTCTTAGTCTTCCTGCACTGGTAGCCCAACACATTGTTGAAGGCCTTCCGGGGCTACTTCTTGAATTTAGACACTTCTCTTGAGTGAAGACTAGATTCAGAAATGACCAGAGTTTCACAGGGCTTGGATGCGGTGCATAATTTCCATGGTGCAGGGAGCAGCGAGTATCCGTTCCACTCCTTAGCTACGTGGAAAATTTCACAGCTGCTGTAAATTCTGATCTGTTTATTCCTTCAGCCATTCCTGATTCTAATATAATCAATCAGACTGAGTTCCAGCCAGAAAGGTTGCCCAGAAGGAGTTTGAGAGATGCCTGCTCTCAAAGAACACAGGATTTAGTTGGGGAGATATATACAAGAAACAATCAAACATAGTCAATGGCACAAATAAAGACACAGCCCAAGCTGATAAAGGACTGAGCCAGAATTGAGTGGAGTGACTCTCAAAAGGCTTTCTGAAAGAAGTATTTCTAAGAAGAAGTAGCTTAGTGTCATGATAAAAAGGATGGGTCTTGAAGTCAAATAGACCTGGGTTCAAATGCTCAATTGTTTGTAACTTCATAAGGTACAGACGAGGCTAAGCAGGGTGGGAACAAAGTGCCTGACACATGGGAGGTGCTCAAGAAATGGCCATGAAGAAATATCCACGCAGCTGGAGAAAGGAGGAGAAAAGTTTATGTTCACTCTGCATCAGACACTATTCTTACTGCCTTATTGCATTAGCTCATTTCACTGCCGCAACAACCTTACGAGGTAGGTACCATTATTAACTCCACTTATTGATGAGGAAAACAAGGAAGGTCCAGAGAAGTGACTTGCCCAAGGTCAACACAGCTGGGATTTGAATCCAGGCAATCGGATCCCTGACTTTGGAATGTTAACCACTTTCCTGTCTTCTTCCATTACATTCACTCTACCACCTCTCCTTGAGTCATATTTATCAGACGAAATTGTCAGAACATCTTCAACTTTTAGGATGAACACTGAAAACATTATACATCCCTTGCTTGTCGGGGAGTGGCCGTTTGGTGCCGTTTCTGTTGGTCACTCAGTGATCTATCCAAGACAGTTATGTGTATGGACCATTTTTGTCTCAGTTAATATAAAGCACCATATAAACATTGACTCAGCTGCAGAGCCTGAATAATAAATTATCACTAGCCCAAGTGCTAAAATAGCACTTGATTTTCTCTCTGCCTGAGCATGCTATCTATTTATACTTTGCTTACTTCTGTGGAGTTCAAAGTGCTTTATACACATTTCATCAAAGCTATACTTACGTCGATTTATTGTCTTTATTACACACATGTGACTAATGTATCCAACAACCTTCGTATTTACTACAGGATTCTCAGTTTTCATCTAGCTTTTTTATCTAAGGGATTTACTGACTACATTTAATTTCTAAGTAGTGGAAATTTGCTGACAATTAGAAGAACAGCATTTTACTGTTCTTTTTTAACTAAATTCATTTTGTACATGATACCACCATTCTTGTCCCTGAATAGTAACCATGTATTATTTCTTATCCTTTACAATTCATGACTGACCTTGAACCGGAATAGATCTGTTATTTTAAAACTACAAGTACAATTGCCGTTTTCACTCAGTAGACTTTCTGAAGTGTCATATATATAATTCTTATTTTTTCAGGTTGATGAGTTCATTGAGATACACTCATTTTCAAATTTGGTCTTTACCTTTTCGGTTTTCAGATCCATGGGCAAAAAAAGTAAATTTAGATGATAAGATAGAGTAAGGAAAAGAACTCCAGAGAAAGGTTTCCTTAACTGGCTGGAGGATGGACAAGTGCCCCAAATTCTGGTGTGTATAAACTGCAAAACTAGGTCTGTGCATTGTGAGGAGTTAACAGAACTTAAGATTTAGAAGCAGGCCTTAGTGCCGAATGCATAAAGAGAAGTGAAACAAGAGTTGTCATTTGATGTTTCTGTCCATGACACATAAAAACAGCCCAAAGGCTTTGTCCTCCCCTCATGTGAATATCCATCTTCATTACTGAAAACAGAAACTTCAGCCTTAAGCATTTCCCTGTTTTAAAAAAAGGATATATGAGGCGCCTGGGTGGCTCATTCGGTTGATCGTCCGACTCTTGGTTTCCGTTCAGGTCATGAGCTCAGGGTCGTGAGATCGAGCCCCACGGGCTCCTAGCTCAGCAAGGAGTCTGCGTGAGATTTTTCTCCCTCTGCCTCTCCCCTCCTCACGCCCTCTCTCTCAAATAAATAAATCATCAAAAAAGATTAAAAAAGGATATTATGCTAACAGTCCTTGTCCAAGAACCAGCAGCTATTCCCTTCCGTAGGAGTCCCGAAGGTTTTCCCCTTGCGCAGTTGTGTCATCTGCCAGTGTGAATTTAGGAAGATGGCACAGGTTATGACCAGCCGTGAGAGATATGAGTCCTAAACACCCTCAGAAGCAGTACTGGCGTTGGAGGGATGTTTAGAAACAAAGCTCCTTATTCTAGGAGGTTCTGTACTTGGTATTATGGGCCTTGAACAAGGTCAAGGAACTAATCTGTAGTCAATATCCTCATTTAAAAGAGAAGGTCAGGCCCTTGGAGCCTTGCAGCTGCACAGATGTGCTGAGTTCTCTTTTACCTCTGGCCATCTGCACATTCTGTCCTCTCTTCACAGATAACTGGGCACGTCGATTATTTTTCTTGTAGGACTTAGTTTAAAAAAGGCTTTCCTAAGACCGGGCTGGATTCCCTATTTGGTGGGCACAGTCGCATAGCTCTGTCCACCCCACAGACCTTACAAGGTTGCAAAATGCCAGGATCACCTGAAGACCAGGTCTCAGGAAAGAGTTGAATGGAAGAGTAGATAGAGGGTGGCAGAAAAGCAAAGAAGGGAGGTGGAGGCTTGGAAGGGCCCTTTTTCTTCCCCTCTTTTAAAGATTTTATTTATTTGTATTTGAGAGAGGAGAGGCAGAGGGGGAAGGAGAGAGAGAATCCCAAGGAGACCCCCCGCTGAGCTTGGAGCCCAGTTCAGGGCTCGATCTCACAACCCTGAGATCATGACCTGAGAGGAAACCAAGAGTCAGATGCTTAACCGAATGAGCCACCCAGGCGCCCCTGGAAGGGCCGTTCTATGACTGTTACTGTGACTTCTACAAAGCCACCCTGGGTGTACCTATGGAACGGTGGCAATCTCGTAAATCAAAACCAGGCCAAGCCTAAAATTAGTTCAACTAAGAAAAATTACATTACTTGAATGTTTCAAGAGCAGCTTTTGCTTTTTAAAAAAAATTTTTTTTTTGTTCTTTATCTCAAGAAAATAAACAACAGTATGGTGTTCAAATCTGAATCAGGTCCAACCCTGAAGGCTGGAGCAGTGTTCAGATGGCGCGCTCCACTTGGCCCCGCTAATACAGGGTTGGCATTTCCACTATGGAAATATCAGCAGAATCAAATGAGCTTGGGAAGTTTCCATTAGCTTCATAGCTATATGTTCAGACTTCAGACAAACGTGAAGCACAGAATAAGTACTAACAATCGTGAATGGAATGTGCTAGAAAGCAAGAAAATAGCAAACAAGCAAAGCATGTGTTCTATTTTATCTTTTTTCAAAATTATCTGTTTCAACAACAAAACAGACTCTCTGAGAAATTAACTCACCAGTGCCATATCTCCAGCAGAACGACATATGGAAATAGCACGGTCCTTGGCAGTAGGCCGGCTTTGAGGGCTAGCTCCCAAACTTCCTGGCTACACAACTTTGGCAAGTTACTTAAATCGGTGGGGTACAGTCTCCACCTCTTCATCATCTCTCAGGATTTCGTGAGGTTTAGAGATAATGTAAGTCCAAGTGCTTAGCCCCTAGTTCAGTAATAAAGACCAGTGTGATCACCATCATCTTTGACACCATTGGAGAAGCAATAAAAACATCAATTTGGAAATTATGAATGACCCTAAGCTGGACCAAAGTTTAACTGTTTATGTGTTATGTGTAAGGGCTGAAGAAACAAATTACAGTGCAAACTAGAAAGTAGCTAACACAAAAGTAGGACAGCTAACTTTTAAGCATTTTAATAATACCCATTTTACTATAAACAATATGGGTATGCCAACTAATCTTAACTTGTATTACTCTGTCATAATTGTTAATCTTAATTTATAATACTCCATAATTATTCAATTATATTAACAGAACAGTATTTTTATATCCTTCCAGAAAAATCTATGCATGTGCATGCACATATATGCATCTAATTTTTTCTCTCATCTATGACATCATACTCTCCATAAAGACTTCAACTTTTCTACTCTACAGTGATCTGGGGCATCTTTCTATGTGAGTTCATGAACATCTATCATGTTTTTTGATAGCTGTATTTAATTTCATAACATCAATTGACCATTATTTAGCCAGCCCTCTACACACATATTTCTTTTTCTTCCCCAGTTAGTTTGTTTCATGCTTCTGCTGCAAAAACAGGATAAATGATGCTAGGATGGATGCCCTTTCATATATATAGGAAAAAAACCCTAGAAGTGAAATTGCTGAGTCAGAGGGTACATAAACTTAGTATTTTCAAAACTGAGGTCAAAATTGCCCTCCAAAAAATTCATGAGAATATACCTTCCTTTAATGGTGTGTGGGGAAAAAAAGAAACCCTGTTTTACACTTGCTTCTCCTAATTCTCTCTCTTTCTAGACATGTCCCAGAGAAGATAGAGGGTGGCAGAAAAGCAAGAGAAGGTAGGTAGAAAGAGAAGAAGGTACAACCTGAGGTTATCTTAACTGATTTAAATATTTACCCTTACTTCATGATAGTTTCTTGAATTTTTCTCATCTGTAGACACTTCCTTTAGAAATGTAAACAACAATGGAGGTCGAAAAGTTTCTGCCCCTCCCAACTTAGGTATCTAAGTCCCTTCAGCCAAGAAGGAGGCCAGGAAGAGCTCCCTGGCCCCCCAAAGAAAAAAGCTACAATAAACCAAACCAAATCACAGATAAACGCATCCAAGTTACACCTTGCCTTTATTCAAGGTTTCTCCGTGTGTTAGGCTCAGCACTGGGTACTTCACAGACATTATCTCACTTTAGGGTCTGTGTATTTGTGAGTATTTATACGCCCAATAAAAGCCTCACAGATCACCTGATGAGACCTGGGAAAATGGCCGTCCTTCACCTCTGGTGACAGTGATGAAGATATCAAAGTCCCTCCCCCCCCCATTTTCCACCCGCCCAGCCCCTTCTCCAATTCTCCCCCAGGGAAACACAAATGCCCCTTTCAGCCAGCAGTAACAGGCCAGGCTTCTATTGGCCCCAAATCCCAATAACCGCTGTTTCTCTTGATGTCCTGAGGCTTGGTGAGATCCTGAAGTATCTTCTGATCATTGAAAGAGATGAACAGGTGTTTGGTATAGTTTTGGTATTACGTATAGTTTGTTCTATTTGAGTTCTACAAACACTGGCCATAGAGAAGTGGTCTTTGGGATACCTCCGGGTAAAATAGAATGTTGGATTAACATTAACCAGAACACTATTAACTGGAACACCTCACTCTTCTAGTTAACTAGAGAATTTACCGTACTTAAATCTTTATATCACTCCTACTCTCAAACAGAGCAAAAGAAGTGATGTCCCCCTCCCAAAATAAAAAAACGCGAAAAAGACTCTTTCCCTTGTCAGAATCCAACACAGCTCTGTCATATGCGCCTTGAATAATGATCTCCCACTTAGCAGCTGCATCACTGAGGTTAGACCAAAAAAAATAATTGGTTTGGAATGCAGAGCTTGACTGGATGAATCTATGCCATAGTATATTCTCTTTGATTTGCTAATGCAAAGGCCTACCCTAATATATTAAAACACTTTTTTCAGAAACTTTCCCAAATATCAGGTTTTTGAAACTCAATCTACGTTTTCTCGCCAAATTAGTAAGATTCCCCCCCACCCCCAAGTACAAAGACATGTTCCATAAAGTATCAGAAGCTGGACACCAACAGTACTGCAGGACTGAGTGGAGCCCACCTCCCACGTTCAGACAGCAGGACCACCGCCTGGCTCCCCACCCCGCCCCCGGCCACCTGCAAGGGAAGACGGGATTCTCCCGTCTGCCCTTCTGAAGACCAAGTCCCTGACAATGGTTTCTGAGCCCTAGAAACCATGGTGGGGCTGCCCCAGAAAATGAAACCACTTTGAGAGTCTTTATTTTAGTAACTATAAATCCCCTTGATCTGTCTATGACAGGCCTATCTTCCACTGAATTCCACTTTCTAGCCAGAAAAATTTTAGTGAGGTTCCAGTATATTCAGAAACAGGTCATTTGTATTCAATAGCGTCACTAACCTACTCAAATGAAAAAGTGCTTTTTGTGTGTGTGAAATACATCAAACTCTAAGTATCTGAGGCAGGTTTCTGTGAAATCACTTGCTGTGGGTATCCGTGCACAGCAGCTGCTTACTGAAGAAATGAAGCCAGCCTTGGAATTCTGGATAAGTCCTAAAGGTTTCTGATGCATTAAGTAGAGATTCTGAAATCGGTGCCAGCCAGTAAGGTTTTAGGACAGTTTGTTTGCAAAGGTTAAAAGAACAGTGGGTTTGGGTCCCCTGAGGACAGACAGCCTGTTGTAGGTAATTAATTAATCACTGACCAATCGGAAACTGCTATTAATACTGAGGTGAAATGGGAAGTTAAAAAAAAAAAAAGATCTGGTTTTTATTTCCTTTGCATTATTAAAAAATAACCTGAAAGTGTGGTTTGTGATATTTAAGTTGCCTACAATTTGGGTGCCTCCTTCCTTCACTTGATAGCTATTCATTCAACTACTACATGCTCAATGCTCTAGGGGCTGGGGATGTTGTGGCAACTAAGACAGGCATGGTCCCTGCTCTCTTGGAGCTCAAAGAATACCCACGTAAAGCACTGACTGCGTAATACGAAAAGAGCCGGCGAACGGAAGTTGGGCGACAGGAGAGGGAAGGCCCAGGTGATCAGGGGGAGCTTGTGTGAGGAAGTGACACTTAAACATTTGAAAGGCAAGAAGGAGGGGCCCTGGGATGATGAGGAGGAGTGCAATCCAGGTAGAGGTCACAGGTGGCGGAAGGGCCCAAGAGGGGGGTGAGCTTGCTGGGCGAGAAGATCAGGGATTCAGCCCGTGTGGCCGGCGAGCCAAGGGCAGGTGGGAACCGGTGAACTCAAGATGGCGTCCTGAGCACAATGGGAAGTATTTCGGGTGATAAACTGACACACAACTCTTCCGCAAAGACCCCAAACTGGAGAGATGACCAAAGCCTGTGGGGAGGAGAGGAGCTGAAGCACCCGACAGCCCTCACGCCAGCCGCGAGGCGCTGAGGAGCACTGACGGCAGCTGGGTTCTTGGAATGACGTCACCACGTGACACCACAACCACAGCACGTGCCATTACGTCAGCCCTTGTTTGGTCAAGAATGAAGTCAGCAAAAGACCTTCTCCCCTCACCCCTCGACCCCGCCCCAGCTTCCACACTTAATCCAGCCTCTCTCTCCTCCCCAGAAACACCGTCCCAGTCTGGCCTCTGTGTTTAGATACACCAAAGAGATAGGGACAGGGTCCTCAAGCACTGGCAGCTTCCATACTTCCCTGTTAACTACTTCCGGGGACAAAAATGCAAGGAACTATCTTTGACGTGCTTAATGTGTCTCATCAAAGAAATGAGGCTCATTAATTCGGCAGCCATAGATGGGCCCGTTTCATGATACAAAGAGAGAGAATCCCGAATATCAGCACCCCATGATGAATGTCACACACAACCATTAAAGACCTATTTTTAGCAAAGTCAACCACTAAGTTCTGAGCCAAACGAAAGGTCATGTGTTATCTGAGAAGCACATGTTATTGTGGTCATCAAATGGCTAATTTGGGGTGAGGTGTCTATGGAAGATGCTTGTTATGAAAGCAGAGAGTACTACAGTGAATACTGTGATTCAGAAACATATAAACAGCAAAGGGAACATGGACTTAACAGCTAAATTTCAAATGACATTTCAAGCGAGTCCAATGACATGACATTTCTCTTCTTTTAAGACTTTATTTATTTATTTGAGGGAGAGTGGGCGAGAGCGAGCACATGAGTGGGGCGTGGGGCAGATGGAGAGGAAGAAGCAGACTCCCCACAGAGCAGGGAGCCGGACTCGGGGCTTGATCCTGGGACTCCAGGATCATGACCTGAGCCGAAGGCAGACGCTTAACCAGCTGAGCCCATCCAGGCACCCCCTAACATGACATTTCTTGATACTGATTATTAACATTGGCAAAAATGTGCCTTAAGGTTTTACAACTTATTTTTCCATGAGGTGGCCATAGTTCAAATACATGGTTCTAAAAGCATATGATCACATCTAGAATGGTCCAGAAGACACCAGAGTAGATTTATTTCCTTACTAGCATGACCTTGAACAAGATCGATTACATTCCCAAGCCTTGGTTCCTCATCTGTAAAGAATAGTGATAATCATATTCATCTTTCATTGACATCCAGCACAGCACACGACAAAGCTGCAGACGTCTAAGAAATGTCAGTTCGCTTTTGCTTTGGCTTTCTGCACCCAGGGTCATCCCAACGTAGAGCAAACTAAGAATTTTAATTTTTTGGATACATTTATTAGCATCATCCAGTGGTATATATGCCACAAAAGGACTGGAATATCTGTTCAAAGCTGTAGCTACAGAACCCAGACAAGTGCCTGCCCGAGAGCACAGGCTCAATAAAGCGTCACTGGATAAATGAATAGGAGGTGATAGTGACATGAGGTTGAAGGTGAAGGTGAATCATCTTCATAGGTGACTTGCCCATAGTTTTGAGGGAAGAGATCTATTCTGACGTGCATTCAGATAATCAACTTAGACATGCAGCCATCTTACAAAATAAAGGCTCAAAATCATCTATTAAAGAGAGTAGTGGCTTCGACTACATCCTTTGGTACTTCAGCCTCAAAGCATTCATGGGAAAAGTCTGGTCCCAAGGGCTCATGGATCAGCAATGATCCCCAGGAAAGTGGGAACCCATGTTGGTCAGAAAGCTGGGGATCAGGAATTGGCTGGGCCACTGACAGGCTGTGTGGCTTCGGGAAAGCCATTTAATATCTGCTCAAGCACACTTTGGTTTCACCATGCTTCAGTGAGTGACACGGACCTAATTTATCTCTCGAAGTTCAAAAGCCCCGTGCCTGCGACCACGGCAGCCCAGGCTGGTATCCGTCCACACGGCCTCACTGTTGTGAAAAATTACACGTATAGAAACCATCGAAAACAGCGGTAGAAAACAAGGAAGAAAAATCCACTCCTTTAACCCTGTTTCAAGAAGCACTGCTCACAATTGCTCACATCTGGCATGCCTCAATGGTAATCATTTGCAAGTTTCAAAAATGTTGAACCTTGAAAGTGAATAAGGAGCTCTATCTTCAAAAGGGAAATTAAAGACCTGGAACAGACCACTAGGGACTTTTTTATTACACCTGGATAATGGCAGGTATTATTACCCGATCCAGCAGTGTGTTCTTATGAATAGGCTAACACATACCCTTTGGCTGTAAAACACTGCTTTAGGATATAACATGTTGATTCAGATACAAAATAAAATAACTGTTTGTATGGTCGTTTTTAATGAAAAGTCTAAAAACACGCCTATTTAACAAACTTCTATTTTTATAGAGCCTGCCTACGAAAGACTGCTTTAAAAAAAAAAAATCCAACTATGGGTGGTCTTACGCCCAGAAGGGGCACAACAATCTTTTGTCAGACCATGTGTCTTAATTTGGGGTATGGAAAATGTGGTCACCATAATTATAAGCCTGGGAAAGCAAAGAGTTTTAAAAATTCTGTGCAGGAGGGGAGTAATAATTCGTTAGCATTCAATAAAACTGTAATTTAACCAGCTTTTAGGTATGTAGTAATCAACATTAAAATTATAGCACTTGACAATTTTTGATTTTACCTTATGGCTATTTGTTGAAGTGTCTCATTTCCTTGACGAGACTTATGTTCCTTGAGAACAAATGCCATGTTTCCCTTATCCCTCCAGCCTCACCCAACTTGGTACATGGTTTGTTTTTTGTGTTCAATGAACCACAAAGAATGTTTCAGGAACAACCTCAGGAAAATCAGGCGAGAAATAATTCAGGGTAAGAGGAAATCAATGCATAACTTGTTTAAACACTATTCTCTTAGGCTTCGAGATATTTCAAATACAGAACTTGAAAAGGTTCAGCTATGGAAAAAGCTCATTTCTGCAAGTTTTGAAATGGGATTTAGCCAAGAAAAGAGTCAATACTAATTAAGTTTTGATAAAGGAGGCAGGGGAAGGGTAGCGCTATAATTTAGTCACTTGGTTACTAAAACCTTTTCTCTGATTGAAAGGCATCATTAGGGGTCAAACGACACACAACTGGAGGAGATATAACATGATTCCTTCTCCCTCTATATGGTCTTTTTGGGCCTCGAAATGAAAAGATCAAAGCCAAGTGAGCCCATGGAAAATTAATGAGAGCTGAGCATCGCATGCAGTTAATATGCTTAGTCAAGTCAGGCAGCAAGAACTACGCAGGCCTTTATCATACAGGATAAAATACAAACAGCCTTCCAGAAGGCTGGGCAGACATGAGCCTGGGGTTCCTACCCATGGATGCATTACAGCTATGGGCTCCTTGCGGCTTGCATTTCTTACATTTCTCGGATTTCTGAATTCCACATTTCAACCTCCTTTTCCTCTTTATCGTTAATATAAATATAGAATCATTACTATAAATTCCAATATTTTAGCATCTAAACTCTATCTCCCAGCCTGCACCTCACAACAAAAACCAATTCTTTTTCGAATCTATCTCCTTTATGTGTTGCTATTTCTTAGAATAGAAAAGTGGATGATTAGAAACGCCAGGTGAGGAGAAGTAACTTTTGTCCCCAAATAGGGAAGAACATTGTGGTTTGGTGATGCGCGGCTGCCAAATTCCTATGTGAAATAGGTTCCTCTGTGTATTTAAGGGCTCGGCTCCTTCTGGGGAGGCTGCTGGGGGGGGGGGCAACAGCATGGCCTTCAGAGGCCCACCCCATCCCCTTGGGAGCCATGTCCCTGTTGACAGATCATTCACCTTTCTGAGCTCCGGGTTCCTTGTCTGACAATGAGGAACAATTCTCATACCTGCTAGCGGTTTTCAGGGCTCAGTAAGCGCAAGGCAAGCGTTTAGCACAGGCTTTGTCAGTGGGTGAGACCCCCTCTGTGGCGGCTATTTCTGTCACAGGTGCTGCTGCAATCTGTCCCCTCCGAACGTGCAGGACGACGCAACTGAATGCCAAACTCTTCCTGCATTTTCCACGAAGTTCCTCAGGGGCGGCTGCCTGGGAGGGAGGAAGAGTGCCTGGGAGGTGGCTGTCCCCTGCAGAGTGGGCCTTGTGCTGGCGCACATCTGGTAAATCAGGGCGAACAAGAGGCACAGTCACGGAGAGGAGGCGGGGAAGGGAGCAGTGCGGGAGGGAGCCGGGAGAAGGGGAGGGGCGGGGCGGGGAGCGGCAAGCTTTCATAAGATAATGTAATATTCAACCTGGCTTCTACATCCTTCTCCAAAGATCACCGAATATTTTAAATTCAAATGAAAACCATTATCAGGCAGATATGGAGAACTGAAATGTGGAGTCTGTGAGAAGGCATTCCTTGCAGGAGGTAAAAAAGAAGTATGAGCAAACAAAAGACTCAAGTTAACTTGTCCGCCTTCCCCAGGCTGGTGTGGGACTTTCTCCATGGAAAGTGTCTGTTTTTTAACATTGGGTCATGGGGTGGATTTTATTTGAGCTCTTCAGGTTATTTGGACTTTATTCTGTTAAGAAAGTAGTATATTTGCTTTAATATAAGTGGTTTCAGGATGAGGAAAACAGAAGCATGATGCTGGAGGAAGGTGTAGCCTGACAATGCTGTGTACCTGCATCCACACCAACACACACGCACACAGAGACACAGAGACACACACACAGACACACAGAGATATATACACACACAACACACAGACACACAACACAGACACACAACACACAGACACACTCACAGACACACAGACACATGCACAGACATACATATGTGCACATGCAGAGACATACAAAAAGACACACAAACACACAAACACATATACATGCACATCCTAGCTAGGCCCATCCGGACTCTTCTGTGCTGTAGGCTGCAGATCTTATCTCCCCTCCACTTTCTATCAAGAAAATCCTGACATTTCCAACCACACACATGGGTTAAATGGTAAGAACCCAAAGCAAAACAATTAACAACAAAACACGACCAAAAAAAAAAAAAAGAGAGAGAGAGAGAGAGAAAAGCATCTTTTCAAGCAAGTGGGTCTCCAATGAAATATTCAAGGACCAATTCAAAGCCTTTACTGTCCCAGGAGAACGCATCTCACTGTGTTCAAACATGTTCCTGTTTTGTTTGTTTGGGTTTATTTTTGCCTTCGTTCTGCAGGAAGCCCCACAGATATGACGGGGTGATTTAATTCTGTACAAACCTCACCTCCCTAAATTCTTAGAATGTAGATAGATACCACTGCCGGTATTCTTAGAGTTACACAGCCTCTCACACCAGCTAGAGCAAAGCAGACCCCACATTTCACTGGAATCCCTACTTTTAGTTCTTTGCAGGTTTT
The DNA here is from genome assembly GCF_003265705.2 of Callorhinus ursinus. NCBI lineage: Eukaryota > Metazoa > Chordata > Mammalia > Carnivora > Otariidae > Callorhinus > Callorhinus ursinus. The sequence goes on along the minus strand of NW_027397073.1, from coordinate 12,649,177 downwards.
TCTTCACGACACACAGGAAACCAAACATGAAGCACGGTTGTAGATACTGATAAATAGACTTCTAAGATGTTCTCCGTGGCCGGCAGGACAGTGGCGGACTTAAACCCAAAAAGGGAGATACGACTTATCACCTTGGAGAGGAAAGTAAGAGTCGAGACACTCTTTTGGCAGGTGTCAAAACGTAGTGATGGCAACAGATGCCGTCAGATGCATTGGTGAAAACTCGTGAAAGTTTCTACCCTCCATCCCAGGTGGCGAGACGCTCAGGAACCAAAGACAAGAGAGAACTGACAGTCGAGCATGCGACAGAAGAAAAAATGAAGCCACGCGAAAGGGGTGGTATTCTCCCAAAGCAGCCGAATCTGCCGCACCCTCAGCCCATCAGGTGGGGTGTTCAGAGTGAGTGTGGCACCTCTGTGTGAAGTGGGCAGTGAGTAGGCGGCACTCGAGGGAAATCAGGGGAAAGAGCGGGGCCCCGTCTCCCCAGGGACATCTGTTCCTACTACTGCACTGCCATCCAGGTCCCTAAAGTGCACTTAAAGACTGCTCTCAACCTCAGGCTGAAGTTTCCCTACCAGGCCATCGCACCTTGAGCATGTAACACATCACGGTAAGAAAGCCCAATTCTTCCATCCAACGCTGACATTTAAGACTTTCTGTACGATGGCCAAAATGCCTTGAAACCCAGAGTCCTGAAAGTCTTTCAAAAGACACTAACCGATTTGTCCTTATAAACCGCCCCCTTTCTTATCACCCCCAACGGAACGTCCCTAGGGTGACCGAAGTTTAATATGTAAGTAAGTGAAGTGGCTGATCTATGTGGCTTTCCTGAATGAGTGGTTTTTAAAGATGTTTCTTTAAAAAGGAAATTAACGTATTCCTCCATTCACTTAACTAACATTCTTTAGAGTATTGGCAGCACGACCATGATTACTGGCATTCCGAAGATTTAGAAGAGCTGGCTCTACCTCTAACGAGGAGGACACCCTGAGACCACTGACCCAACTGTCCTGTGCCTCAGTTTACTCATCTCTAAAATGGTGAGGCCTGGACAAGATGGTTTCTTTTTTTAAAATTAATTAATTTAAAGAGAGAACACACGCGCACAAGAGCAGGCTCCAAGCAGACTCAGAGCTGAGTGTGGAGCCTGACGCGGGGCTCAATCCCACAACCGGCAGAGCCTGACCTGAGCTGAATCAAGTCAGATGCTCAACTGACTGAGCTACCCAGGCGCCCCAACAAGATGGTTTCTAAGTCTACCATAAGCCTTAGCATTTGGGGAGCACACGTTTATGTGGATTCTGCTCCATAAAAGTAACCTTGTTGGAGGCCCCAAAGGAGACAGACATGAAAGACCTCATTGGGTTGACAGGGTCACTGCTTGGCTGTATTCCCAAACTTCCAGCATAGGTTGCGTTGACTGGGCATCAAATTTCTTTCTTGAAAATGAATGCCTCCCTTTGATGTTGCGAGATTCTTTGTCAAACGGGGTCCACCCTCGTCCGCACAGGCTTGGCCGAAGCATCCTTCCATTCATCCGCATTTCACATTTCTTCCGCAATTTGGTTTTCATGGCCCCAGAACCCTCACGAGCTCTCTCAGCAAGTACGAACTTTGGCCTGAGCTGCCATGTGTCAGGAATTCTAGAATGTGAGGTGGCGCCTGATCCATGCAGCCTGCCCTGCTCCCCGAAGTGTATCCTTTCTCTTCTCTCCTCCCTCAAGAACAAGCGTCCTGGCCCACAGCCTGTAGCCTGGGGATGAGAGACCTGTTTTAAAATCTGTGCATGTCGAACCTGTCAACATCCAGGCTCAGGCAAATAGGCTGCCCTTGGGCAGAACAGCTTTGCTAATCAATCATGCTTCGGGGAAGTGGGTGGTTTGTACGTGGGGCCCACTTTGCCGTGACCAAGCCCCTATGAAAATGTCTGACTGTGAATGAAAAAAAGAAAACAGTCTACTTTCCATGCCCGCTGCAGGAGGGCCAAGACAAGGTTTTATTTAAAAATAACTCCTCTTTCCTGAAGGCTGAAAGCTAACATATGGGCTTAAAGAGAATTCCTCTTTCAAGATTTACTAGTTACTAAGATCAGGAAGGGAGCTCTCAATTCAGACAACGATCTCACTGGAAAACAGGAGAAAACCTGAGGGATGCTCCCTAAGTGTTCAGAAATTAGAAACAAACTATTTGTAATTTTTTAAAAAGAGCTTCCTAAGAAGATATATCATTTGTGATTGTGATATATTAGCATGGCAAGTCAGCAAGTAGAGCAAATTAATGTCAACTGAAGCTAAGCTAAGATACAAGACACAAGTCCCTACTAAATGAGAAGCGCTTCATGGGAAAAGGTCAAGTTTATTGTTACAGGGCTGGGTATATATCCTGGCTATAAGCCACCGGTTGGGGCAAGTCATGTAACTTCTCTAAGTCTTAAAAAATACCCACACGTGCGCGTGCGCGTGCACACACACACACACACACACACACACACACTACACATGTATATATAATGGGGCCAATTATACCCTTAACTCATAGAATTATTGTGAGAAAGAATTAGTAAGGTACTACAAGCAAATTGTTTCTATACTGTAATGTAAACCATTGTTATAATAATAAGCCTATTTATTCAAATGCATGTTACTGTAGTCAACATTATTTGGTTTCTAGTATAGCTTTCATCTTTTTTTTTTTTTTTTGCCATTTTAGGAATGAGTTTCTATTTAATGCAGTTTATATGCATTTCCTATCCAAACTCTTTTCACATTTTCAAAGTTCCTGCACAAGTGACAGAAGAACACAAGCTTAAAATAACCAGAGAAATAGCACCACAGAAATAGAATAGATAGATAATTTAAAAAGCATTTACCCTTTGCCCCAGCAACACACTGGTGGAAATTTATCCTACTCACCTATGAGTTGAATAATGGACAAGGCAGTCGAGTGGAGCATTATTTGTAATGCCAAAAGACTAGAAATAACCAGGTGTCCATCAATAGGGTAGTTATGAGACACGTGTAGGAGACAGTAACACAGTGACATCCAATAAATCCTTCCTCAAGGTGTTCCCTCCCTTGTGAAGGTCCTTCCCACATTGGCTCTGGGCTTGACCCCAGGACCTGGCTTGGTAATGGAACGTTAGCACGAAAGATAACAAGCAGAGGCTTAATAAGCTCTCTTGCACTGGGGGCATGATTCTTCTCTGCTTTTGGGATCCAGTCACCATGTGAAGTAAACCCGGGCTAGTCAAGCTAGTCCAGCTGGTAGTCAAAGTCTACCACCGACTTGTGAGTGAAGCCATCTTGGGCATGTAGCCCCAGGCAGGTTGCCAGATAACCTCATCCGTTTGAGTAAATCCATGCAAAACCAGAAGAAACACCACCCAGCTGACCCCAAACAGCTCACCCACAAAGTTGTGAATAAATAAAAGCATTGTTGTTTTAAGCCACGAAGTCACAGAGCAGTTTATTATGTGGCAACAGATCACCAATATACCGAGGTATCTCCAAAACAGTGGAATACTATGAAGGTATTGTCCTACCAAAGAAGAAAGGAGAAGGGTATACTCTGTGTACTGATATGTGAAGGTCTCCGCCACAAACTGTTACATTCACAGGCCAAGAGAAGAACAAGGCAAATAGTATGCTGCCTTTTGTGTAAGAAAGAGGGAAAATTTAAATACATATGTAATTATTTTGCATGAAGAGACACTGGACGTCTATACTCAGGGAATTAACATATATATATTTACCTGTTTCAATCAAATAAGAGACGAGCCAATTGGGTAGATGGGGACAGAGGGGGCAATGAAATTTATCAGTAAAGACCTTTCTAAATGGTTTCAATATATAAACCATGTGAATTGGTTATCAGAAATAAGTTTGAAGTGAAAAACCAGGCTAATATAGGACTGAAATGACAAAGCTTGAAAAAGTAGAATTTCAAACTGAGTATTACAATTCTACCATGATTCTCCATGATGGCCTTCCTTTGAACTAGAATAATCCTTTCTTTGTAATATATTCTATCTTGCCTTTAGACCCTAAGTGCCTTGAAAGCAGAGACCATGTCTTATGCATTTTGTTTCTTCTGCAACTTGCAAGCATAGTGCAGGGCACAGAGTAACTGCTCAGTAAATGGTTGTTTCCCGAAGAAATACAGAAGAACATTCTGACGATGCTAAAAATGTCCATTGTTAATGCTGGTGAGTTCCATCAAATCTCCAACAGCCTAACTTCTTCCATCTGTGCACATACTTCACACACCATCTTTGAGGAAAATGGTGAGCATTCATTATGATTTGGGGCTTTGCTTCTCTTGTAAACATACTCTGAACTACTGGGTCGAGTATATACAAAAGGTAATTTGAATGCCACGAAGGGAAAAAAAGCAAAACAAACTCCCCCATTTCGAAAGAAAAGAGACCCATTTGACTAGAGGAAGTCTAGAAAAAGAAAGATCTTTTATTATTTCTCATAAGTAACAAATTTCACTTCTGTGGTTGAGTAAGCAGCAACCTGCAGCCAACTCCCCACCAAGCGAACGAAGCGATCCCGAGAAGTGGGCTGCACGAATGGAGCGCCAATGGCCCCCTTTCCTATCCTCCAGCTCCAGGAGAAGTCTGTGCTCGGGCTGTGGTGGACAGTTTGTCTGTTACAACTTCAGCATTTCTAGGAAAGAGGGTGCCAGCAAGCCTTCTCCGTAACCCATTTCAGGGTTTGACAATCCTCACTAGAAATCTTCCCTTACTTTGAACCTGTACCTTTCCTACTGTGCCTTACCCTCTCCCTCTTCTGTTACAGTTTGCTGCCTCCCTGTCTGACCCCTACGAAAGCTTGACCTCTTGGAGGAGGAAGTCTGGGTCACCCTCCACGGCTGGGTCCACATCTCTGCTTCTCGGATGGGCTTGGTGGGTCGGCATGCAGAGCCATCCCAACCCTGGTGCGTCCTGGACTGCGCCGTCCACCAGCACCATGTGGCCTTGGCTATGTCTCCCCACCGAATGCAACACAAGATCAGAGCCATGGGCAATAATGAAGTAGACAGTAAGGTACTGTTTTTTTTTAAGATTTTATTTATTTATTTGACAGAGAGAGACACAGCAAGGGAGGGAACACAACAAGCAGGGGGAGTGGGAGAGGGAGAAGCAGGCTTCCCGCCGAGCAGGGAGCCCGATGTGGGGCTCGATCCCAGGACCTTCGGATCATGACCTGAGCCGAAGGCAGACGCCTAACGACTGAGCCACCCAGGCGCCCCCAGTAAGGTACTAAGTATTAAAGGACATGCATAAGTAAGAGTGACAACTAAGGGTGAGTAGACAACTGTCTCAAGAGAGGCAGGCCATCTACACAGTATTCCACTATGAGCTCTCACCGTCTTGGTTTCTCCCAAACCAAGTAACTCCATTTTCTTAATTCCCCTCTTGGATCTCATTTCCCAACTGTTTGATCTGTTTCACTGTTCGCTGCCATGCTGCACTTGCCCCAGAGCTACAAAAGTAGGGACTGTCATTGCGGGGATTACCATTTGGAGGTTCTGCAAGGTCAAGACTGTAGGGAAACTGAAGCTGACAATTTAAAATCCAGGTATGCCTTTGCCATAACAGATCAACAAGCATTGGTTATGTGCCTATTGTGTGCAAGGCGCTGGGTCAGACGCTGTCAGAGATCTAAAAGGGTGAGGAGAGGGACATCCTTAAGATGGGATTTAAAGAAGAGATGTCGGCTCGGATGTGCAGAGTTCACCGGGAGGGCTGGGGCCACTGCAAGCCCACCGGGACCAGGCGGAATGGATGCAGCGGGAAAGGTGAAGAAGGAAGCCTAAACAACTGATTTCTGAACACAGACAAAAGAAGGGAGTGTGACCTATGATGATTTCCAGATTTGGGCATTTTGGGGGAAAAAGGAAACCGGGGGTGATCCTGACAGAGGAGGGGAGCACTTGTGAGGAACTGGTTGGCCCGGGGACACACTGATTCTGGGGGAAAGCAAGAGAAAATTCAGTACTACAGATGAGAAAATAAAACTGGGAATATAGTTTTATGACTGAAACCGTGAGGAAAAAAAAAAAGCCTTCTGGAAGGGGCACGTGCACAGGGAGAAGGGGGAAAGGTCCTGGAGAGCACTCCGAGCGCTTGGAGTTCCAGACGGAGGAGGGAGACGAGTGGAGAGGCGGTAGGGTGAGTCCCTGAAGAGCAGCGGTATGTCTCATTCGTCTCTGTATAGATCCATGCAAATAAGCGTGGCTCTGGCCCCCAGCAGGTGCTACAGAAATGCTTTGCAAATGTTGGTAGAGGAAGATGGAAGTGCAGTAGGGAGAGAAGGGCGAAGAAAACCAGCAACAGAGCCATGCTGCGTAAGTCAAAGGAGAAGAATAATTCGAAGTTGTTTAAGGGCTAATGGTGCATGGAGAATCATGATTCCTGAAGACCAAAAGTACCTCCGGGGGATCTAGCACCTAGGAGTCTAGACGGCCCGGGTCTACCAGAGTGCTGGGGTGGCTGAGCCAGGCATAAGGACGTTTGGCCTCCAAAGCAGAGTCTGCACAGACCGCCCCCCCACCCCGCGTGACGCTGCCTTGTTTGGTCTGAAAAAAAAAAAAATCCCCAGATTTATCACATTTTCAATTTAACTTTTGTGCTGTTTTGATTTTGACTCTGAGATCTGGAAACTTTTAATAAAACTTGGGAGTAGTCAAGCTTGTACGGACTCCACTGACACTGTCTGGATATTCTAACCCTGACTTAGGGGAACAAAAAAGGAGAAACTGGCACGGAAATTACCTTTTCAGAGAAAAGACTACTCAAAGGTACTGGATGTTTATTTCACAGCTGAGGGGAGGTACTTGATTAGAGGGACTCTTAACAAGAAGAACTGAAGATCTAAGTATTTCCCATCTGCTCCTGGTCCCGCCACCTGGCCATTATTCCTCCTGCTCTGCTGATAGGTTTCAGCCAACCAATTCTGTTTTATTTGGGCAAGTTGAGAGGCCACCTGCCGTGGAATATACTCACGCATTAAACAAAATGAACATTTCTTATTTCTGTGCCCCCCATATGATTTTTTAAACACAAAGAACTCACTTTCGCCTTCAGCAGATTTAAGAAAATGCTGACTACTGAAGAACAGGTATAAACAAGGCAATCTTTTGTTGACGAAGATTGGTAACGACCCACACCTCGAAGGATCCCCTCTGTTCCCATAAGACTGGTGAATTAATCCGTCCACGCTTTCTTGCTCATTTTCCTGGCTGTTACAAGACTAAAATGCAGAAAAAGGTTTTACGAGGGGACATGGCATATTTGTGCTAAAACCAGGCATCACACAAATCCAGAGAAGGGAGCCAAAAAGCAATACCAGACGCAGGGAATGGTGTGAGTAAAGGCAAAAGCGAGAGGAAAGAAAGTGTGCCCTGTTTGGGGGGCTGTCCATCAGGATGGGGAGGGTGCAGGGCAGAGGGCTGGGGTGAGGACTTGTGGCCAACGAGGCTGCAGAGAGCGGAAGAAGTCTTTGTGGACAGTTTTAACGATCAGGCTAAGGAAGACTGGCTCTTTCCCAGAACCGGGCACCCGTGGAAGTTTGGAGCCAGGGAATATAAAGGTTGCAGAGGTATTTTGGCCGTGCCGAGGCGAGGGAGGACGGCGGACCTGCACAGCGAGCCCCCTGCACCTGCACAAAGTGCTGTGGGGACCAATCCAAGGAGCTCAAGCCACGGGGATCTCCTGACTTCAGACTGGTGGCCCACAGCAATGCTTTGGGTCTCCTGGAATTCGTGTCCTTTGAGAGCGAGTGTCCAAAAATCCTCAAAAGGTCTGACTTATTTTCTTTTCTCCAGGGCACACTCTGATCAAAGGCTGTAGGACCCTTTGGGGAAGGCTGGGAGAAAAATTAACAATATAAATTTTTGGCAGTGTAATGGGGGACTTAGCCTCCCCCGCAGTTGAGGGTTCTGGGTCTGCAAATTGGCTCAAGTCTCGGAGTTGACCAAGGGGCCACGACACTCTCTGTTTTTATGATTCAAGTTAGACTTACATTCCCTTGACCTAGACCCCTTCTGATTATACAGATCCAGTAAGGATGTGGTAGACTGCCCATCCATTTTCACTTCTAGAACACCATGAGGACAAGAGTTTGAAATGGAGGAGACGAGAGATCAGGGAGATTACAGACACAGAAGAAAGTAGTAAGATGGAACCAAACATGAGTAGATGTGGGGTAGGACGAGGGGCCCCCATTACCGGAGACTAAGGTTCGGGGGAGGAAGAGGCGGAGCTAGGTTCTAAACGGCAGAGGGTTATCCCAGTAGCTGTAACCAGCAGAGAGCTGGAACTCTGGAATGAAAACGGGAGACCTGTCAGGTCTGGAGGTGGGGGTTTTGGAACACCTTGCATCCAAGTTGAAAGGTTTAGAGGGAGTCCATGAGATCTCAAAGAGGGAGAAACCGGAGAGAAGAAACCCAGCCCGCCCTGGGGCTGAGGTCTGCATTTCCCGGCCGCCCCGCTCTCCGGAGGGCGGGGAGCAGGGACGGGGAGTGAGGGGAAGAACTCCAAGACCGCGCAGCTTTGCAGGAGCTTAAAACCCTGGCAGGAGGCTGGCAGCAGTCCAGACAGGCAGCAGGATGGAAGGCAATCGTTTCCAGGACGGGGAGCCCGGAACACACTCGGAGGCGGTGAAGGGGAGATGGTGAGGATTCTGGAAGGTGAGGGAAGGCTGGGAACCCCTGGAAGGGCCTGGACTCATCACTCAAAGGGAGGACAGAGGTTGAGGGGACAGAGAGTGAATGCCCAGGTGGCGATTCCTGGAGGCCTTCGTGGGGGAGGGGTAGCGCGGACTTCAGGCCCAAGACAGAATGATCCTTTATTCTTTACAAAATAGCGACTGTAAGGTTAGCGCTGAGTCTTTATTACCTTACCAACGGCTTCAAGTGGTGCTCCCACTGTTCCCATGTTATTCGGGTCACACTCCCTTAATTCGTAACACTCCCATCAGCAACGAGTTTCTAACCACAATTCTGTGAGCAAATATATAAATTTAAATGCATTTGGCTCTTTTGTGAATGACATACAAAGATGCTGAACTTGTAACGAATGAAAGACACTGGATTAAGAGAATATTTTCTCTGGTTTTAGTTCAGTCGTGTCCCAGAATGAGCTTATCTTGCCCATGACGCGCCACCTTCCTGTCAATTCATTTCCCGCCTGCCACTCACACAGCGCTGTAGGTTTTATATTTTCTTGCCAATCCCCTCCTGCAGGACTCCGCTAAAGAAATCCAGTGGCTTCTCGCTCAGCCTGATCCTGAAGATCCGGGCCCTCCTGCTGGTCCCCGTCACCCACACGCTGGATCCCCACTGGGGATCTAGACTGTCCTCTCACTCAGTTCCAAATCTCCTGCCCTTCTCGTCGACTCCAATACACCTCACCCTGAACGTCGAGCCCTACCTCATAGGCTGCTCTGTTCTCACTGTGGCTACTCATCATCCATGGCCTCTTGTTTCTTCCCATCTTCCCGGAGCCTTCCGAAAACTGTCTCTTGAGGGCTGGCTGCTCTTGTGTTCTCTTGACTCAAACATGAAGATGTTCTGGTTTTCTGAGCCCACAAGAGTCTCAGCCCACAAGAGTCCATTAGTGGTCACTATTAATCCGTAGCGAATTCCCATAGGTAGAGCTCTGTAGTTTTGGAAGCTCCTGACTTTCTACATTTTGTTTTAGGGAGTCTGGCCTCATTTTCAGTCCTTCAGACACGTGCAGTGAAACAGGTACTTGACAAAAAGATGCTGCTGACATGTAGTTCTTTTTCTTCCGAATATAATATGTCACGGCATCTGGCATTATTCTAACTTGGCTGTGATCTCTGTCTGTCCACAGCTAAGGGAGCATTTGCCAACAGAGCAGAGCCACACTGTGAAAAGGCCCTTCCCCAGAGGTGCCAGAGTGAAGGTCTGAAATCATGGAAGGTCCGGGACATATCATCTACGGTTGTCCTGCTCCTGGCACAGGCTTTATCAGGATGCGATCAGGTTTTATCAGAAATGTCACTGGTTTGCTCCGTGGAGGGGGGCAGATTTTAACAAATATGGTAATAGAATATGGCATTTCCAGTTGTCTTCTCTTGTTAGGGGCAACTTCTAAGTGACCCTAAAAATACTGCATTTGATAGTTTTGAAAATTCTGAGTTTCTCCAAAGGAAAGAAGGAAAGGCAGGAAGTTATGGTGCCTTTAACGGCCACGTGAGGTAGGGTGTCCCATTTTAGAGATGAGAAAACCAAGGCTATTGGGACTCTCACAGTGAGAAGTGGCCATAAGGCGCAAGTGGGACCCAGGTATCTTAGGTGTGAATTCTAAGCCTTGTCAAATATAGATTGCTACCTTTACATAAAGGATGAAAAAATATGGAAACGACTTGTGGCAAGGGGGTGTCAGAGAGAAAGAACATCTAGAAATTTCAAAGTTGTTAAGATGCATGTCCCCTAATTTATACATTGCTCTAGATTAGGACTAAGGGACCTGAATTCTTATGAGCCATAAGAGGGAAAAGCAGGTAAATAGATTCATGCTGACTGTCCATGTCACTTTCCCTCCACAAACTATAAAGGTTGGTTTCAGATTCTCAAACAAAAATGTATGAAAAAACAGTAAAACAGGAAAATCTCGCACTCTTGCAGCCATTCGTAGTGACCTGAGTGCTTTCCTTGGCCAATATTCAAATGTCACATGCCAGCATCACATGCTTAATACTATTTTAGTCAATATGATTTGTGTTAAAAGCACCTGAATCGGGCGATTATTTGATCTTATTATCACCAACACGTCCTCACACAACATCCCTCACTGCTGATGCGCTCACAAGAAAGACTTTAGTTTAGAAAACTGGCATTTTCTTAGAAAAGGAAAAAAAAAGCAATTCTCAGTAAAAGATAAACCACAGAGCTACTGTGTTCAGACAAGTTGTACATATTAAACCACACACACACACACACACACACACACACACTCTATCTCAAAATAATGTTTAGGCTTTGTCTAACCTACAAACGTGAGCAAATTCAGCATTAAGGAGTTAAGACCAGAATCCTACTCACGACTTTCCCTGACACTGAGAACATTCATTGAAGAACAATGAAACAATATTCTAGATTACCTCATTTGTTCTCCACACAGTTCTAACAATCCATAATAATCCAAAGGCTCTTTACTTGTTAGGACACCAACAGCCAACATTCTTGGTAGGACACCAACAGCCAATAGAACAGGCTGGTCAGAACTCTCTCAGAGATAAAATCTATTTCTACCTCAAAGTAAAGGGAAGCCTCAGGCCCGCAGGGACTCAGGGTTCCCAAATGATGTCAGATAAAAAAAAAAAAAAAGTTAAAGGGGGATGGGAAAAGCACCTGTGTCAGGTGGAGAGTCTATCAACAGAAAAATTAGGGATGAAAGCAGCTAAGAGAGGCCAATGGCCTTGAGGCTGCACCCAAAATGATGTGGGAGGGCAGGCTTGCTGGTCCAAAAATGCAATCTCAATGGTTGGCAAGAGCTGCAAAAGCCAAGCCTCTTTGTGGGACAGCTGAGAAATATGGGAGAAATGGAAGGGAGAGGGGCAGAAGGAACAAAGAAGGACAAGAGAAGTGGTGGCAGATCTTGTAGCTAGGATGAGGACAGAAAGAACCAGACAGTCCATGACTTAGAGGCAGAAAGGCAGTGAGGAGGGGCAGAATGGGACTGTGTTGCTATCTTGGACAAAAGGAGGGGAGACAAACATCCCTGCACAGCTCAGGAGATGGTCTGTGAGATACAGCCCTTCCACCTGCTTCTAACGCCACAGTGACAGTTATTTTAAAAGCATTTAAAATATAAACCATGTTCATGGAAACTTTCACCAGATCTCACCTTGACATACATCCATCTGCATAGTTTCAAGGTTGACTCAAAGTTCAAAAGTTGAGTGTGACATGTTTTACCTTTTGAGTTCTGACAAAAACTGTAAAGAAGCAAATTAAAGCCAAGAGGGATATTTCTAGCTGCCATGCTAGGTTAAAAAAAAAAAACATCATCCTAAAAATAAAATAACACTTCAGGCCATAGGGTTCATTTCTACAAATATTAGTTCCCCAAAACCCAACTCTAGTAAACCATGATCTCCTCTTAATGAATTCTTTTCTATACATATCACTGTGATGGTTTTATTATGGCCCCTTTTGATTTGAAGTTTGAGATTTCGAAGGGATGCTGCCCGTCATCCTTTCCTGCAATTTAAAGGCACTGCCCCTTGGTGGTGACAACGTCATAGCCACATAGAAGGATACAGAAAAAAGTACGTTCATACACTGCTGGTGGGAAAAGATATTTCTGTGCCATTTAGAAAGCAATCTGAAAATACCTACCCGAATTTAAAAACACTGCCCATTGATGAAGCCGTATCCATGCCTACATGAACAAAGGGATGTTCACTCCAGTGTTGTTTATAATAGAATCATTTACTCAGCCATGCTACAGACAACCAAGGAGTAATATGCAGTCATGAAAAAGAAACAATGTGGGGCTCCTGGGTGGCTTAGTCGGCTGAGCGTCTGACTCTTGACTTCAGCTCAGATCATGATCTCAGGGTTGTGAGATCGGGCCCTGCACTGGGCTCCGCACTGGGTGTGGAGCCTGCTTAAGAATTTCTCTCTCCCTCTTCCTCTGCCCCTCCTCTCTCTCTAATGAAAAAAAGAAAAAAAGAAAAAGAAAGAATGGAGGGATTTACACAACATATCATTTTTAAGTGAGGAAAAAGCAAGATGCAGGGAGGACATATGATATGATCTGATTTTTATAAAGCAATGACAAGAATCACAACAGGTATGTGTGAATATCTCTCTCATGTCTGATATAATGACATGAGCGTGGAGTAAAGCATAGAAGGATATATGCAAGGTTGATAACACTGGCAACACAGGGGAGAGGGATTAGGGGTGGAGGGATGAAAGGAAGTGGGAGGGAAGTAATAAGTGAAAATGAAAGATGTCAACCATAAAAACCACATGGATGCTATGATCTCATTTATAGGAAATCATGTGTGTGCACTCAGGCACACGGAGGTGAACTGATGATGATGGGATGGTCTGCAAAATATCAATGTTTTTTACTGCAGGAGGTTGAGATGTTTTAAAAGAGAAATCTTACTTTATTCCTTATATGTATTTAAAAAAATATTTACAACCACATGTATTATTTATAGAATCAGAAAAAAAAATATCAGTGAAGGGGACATATGAAAAAGTCCCATGCAAGGCTGTATAGGTCCCCAGAGCAAAAGCAAGCAGAGAGGGAAGGTTGTTAGCGTCGAGCTGGGACCACACTGGGAAGCTTCTCAGTGCTGGGCAAAGACAGAAGAACAACTTTAGGATGTGTACCAACGGATTAACAATAGGCTGGGGTTTTTTGGTGGTGGTGGATTATGAGTGATTTGTTTCCCTTCTTTTTGCTTTTCTCTATTTTCCCAATTTTCTGCAAAAAACACACCATAATCAAAACAATACATTATTATTATTTTTCAAAGGTTTTATTTATTTATTTGACAGAGAAAGACACAGCGATAGAGGGAACACAAGCAGGGGGAGTGGGAGAGGGAGAAGCAGGCTTCCCATGGAGCAGGGAGCCCGATGTGGGGCTCGATCCCAGGACCCTGGGATCATGACCTGAGCCGAAGGCAGACGCTTAACGTCTGAGCCACCCAGGTGCCCCTAAAACAATATATTATTTAAAAGAATTATGGTTTTAGGATATTAGGCAGCGGCCCCTGGAGGCAGAGGTTAAAACCTATTTACGAAGCAGGGGTGTCACTGTGGGGTTGTTAGTGGCCCCAAATAAAGAGGAAATGGTGGAAAGAGTAGGCCTCGGATGTTTTCTAAATAAAGGGATGGATGCGTGAAACGCTGCCGAGGACGAACAGCTAGGTTTCAGTGGCACTTCGTGAAGTTTTATATGAATGCCCACAGCCACCCAGCCCAATGTCCAAGTCAGGTGCTTTGATCAAAATTACAGAGAACTGTCATTGTTTTTGAGACTGGCCCATTTTTAATATCAAATCTCTGACTGCAGCCACTTTGTGGAACCCATATCAAGAGAAGGCATGATACCCAAAGGAAAAGACGAAATAAGTCTATGGTGATGAAGACGAAGATGAAGAGAAATTACATGAGGAGATGACATTAAAAGCCTTTCTCCACACAAAAGAGAAATACGTCATTGACAAGCACTGCCTCAAACAGACAAGGGGATTCTATAGATCAAATAAAAATATTCCCAGGTAACTTCTGGGTTGCATTCATTTGATACAGTGGCCAACATAACAACTGTGGAACCAGTGTTAGGAGACGTTAACTTGAACGTTTTTCTTCAACTGTGGTTTGCCTTTTCCTAGAAGTTGGCACATTCTGGGAACTCCCCTTCAGGAGAAGCGTTCAGGAGAGGGATGGTGGCACCAGGCTGAAGAAGGTGGCAGAAGGAAGGCCTCTCAAGAACTTCCCGCTTCAGGATTTTCTGATTCACGATGAGACGTCATGCCAACTGCCAGATTTTATACATTCTCTCTCTCAGGTGCTCTAATTGAGGCAATTGACTAAGTAAACAGTGTTTCTGTTTTCTGGCATTCCTGAAACAGATGTGATAGAACTGAAGGCAAACAATTTTAGGACCGCACTCCATGCATTACCCTCTGAAAACAGTGTAATCATGAAACTAAAATGTTTATGCGATAATCAAAGACCGAGGCCAAGAAACCAAAAGTCATTTTGTAAGACAAAGTACTGGCCAGTACTTCCAACAAAGGGATTGATTGAGTTATCCTGAAATGGCTCCCCAGAAAAAGTCCCTGTGACTTGATTTCTTGGTTTCTTGCTCTTAGTCCAAACGGTCAGAAAGAATTTAGGAGGAATAGGGCTGGTTATTACGAGAACAGGGTTCTCCTGACCGAATTTCAGGATAGGCTCATCAGAAAGTAAGCAACATCCTCCTCCAGACAACGCCCCCACAGCGCACCCAGGGACATTTCTCCACATGTGGACATCCCCTCCAGTGTCAACCAGCACCTTTCTCGCTCCCTGTATGGTTGGCGTGTTCGAGTCTGCCTTCTTGCTGCCCTCTGTCTCCGCAGGTCCTCTTCATCACTCCAATTCTCTCTCTTCCTCCAAGTTTGGCTCGAAGCTCACCTCTCCTCTGTCTGGCCCCAGCAAATTCTGGTCTTTTACTTTTTCTGAGCTCTCTCCTGGTCTATATACCCAACTGACATGAAATAATTAGCAAGTGCGTTGACAGGAACACAGCCCCAACGAATGATTCCTGCTGGATCTCCCAACATCCGAAATGTCTTCCCTGTTGTGGTACAGTGTGGAGACAGAAGTTCCCTCCTTCCTTTCTTCCCTTCCTACCCTCCTTCTTTTAATTTAGTGTTTATTAAACACCTCCTTTATGCAAAGCAACTGTTGAAGGTTTTTGCATGCACTATCTCACTTCATCTCCTCACAAACCTCTCCAGAAAGATCTACCAACTCTGCTCCCCTCTGGCTTTTCAGGGTCTTTTCATGGCGTCATCACCTACTCAGTTCCCTGGTGCTGTGCTTGGTTCTTCCCTCCTCTTCCTCCTCCTCAGCCCAACATCCAACCAACTGCCAGCTCTGTATCTCGAATCTGGCTCCTTCTTTTTATCCTTCTGTCTTTATCTCTCTCCCAGACACAAGAGCCTCTTCACAACTGGTCTCCTGCCACCAGGTTATCATTCCATACGTGGGTCAGTTGACAGCCCTGCACAGACACAAAACTACGTGATTCCCATTGTCTCCATAATAAAACCTGAGTTCCCAAGTTTGACATTAAGGGACTGCTGCCTTTCACATCCCACCACCTATTAAAGCTTATCTTCCAAACACGTTAGGTTTCTTCTGATTCCCCAAACATACTAAGCAATCGTCTTCTTATGGGTTTTTGTTCATGCTATTCCCACTGTGTGAAATGGCCTTCTCCCCTCTCTGACCTAGGAAAAAATCCTACTTTTCAAACCTAGCTCAAATGCCACTTAACTCCCCCAGGTCAAAATTGATTGGTCTTTCTCCTGAAATTTCTTAGACTTAGTTGTTTATGCTCTGAAGCTGCCTCTAGATCATAAAATACTGGAGGGTAGAGATAGTATCTGTTTTTCTTTGCATTCCAACACCATGCCCCAACCATGCCAGTACTCCCTAAGCATAGGCAGTAATGAAATTACTAGCACTGGTAAGTGAGTTTACTTAGCTACCGCTGTCTTCCAAGTGTTTCTCAGAATTTCAAGCTAACAAACCTTTATGAGGTACCTACTATGTACAGAGAACTACAGCAGGAGCTGTAGAAGCAAGCTAGTTAGTGAGCCATGGTGCTTTTATAATGCATCTTTTTAAAAGACCTACTCACCTTACTATGCTAAGCCACCAAACACACCATTATTTGAAGATGTGTCCACTCTTGTGGATCAGCAATCATTCACAGCACTTCCCTCCATCACTGGATATAGCAGAGGTAAGATCCTATGCTTCAAAGAGCACCCAAGAAGGCTCACGATTCCGGAAATCAGGGGCGTTGTTTCCTTCTGGGACAGAGAGTGGACTGATATGGAAAATAAAGGCATTCGTCTCTTAGCAGTACTGAGTCTCAAACCCCATAATTTATGTTAACTTCAGTTATAATGAGCATTTAAAGCCATGAAAGTAGCTGAGAAAACAAGGTCTGGGAAAACTAAAAGTTTTATTACCTATGAATTTGTGCTAATAGATGAAAACTTTCATTAAGGGATGATAATTTCGGGTTTGAAGACTGGTATTTTGATAACAGCTCTGCAAATTTTTCTGAAGAGCCCAAGGTGATCTATGACATAAGGTGACCATGTGTCTCAGCTTGTCAGGGAGCATCCTGCTTTACACCTGTTGTCCTTGTAAAATTATTAATAGTGCCCCCTTATTCTCATAACTTTGCAGTTTGAATGATAAATTACATGACCACTCTATTATGAGTGTACTGTTGGACTTCTGTGGCCTGTCCGTACAAGGGAAGACAGTTTGCTCAAATACAGGGAGCTGATGCTGAGAAAAGGGGCAGGATCCAGGCTTCCTGACACG
This sequence comes from Callorhinus ursinus, assembly GCF_003265705.2. NCBI lineage: Eukaryota > Metazoa > Chordata > Mammalia > Carnivora > Otariidae > Callorhinus > Callorhinus ursinus. The sequence goes on along the minus strand of NW_027397073.1, from coordinate 12,632,056 downwards.
AAGCCCAGGCTCTATCTCAGTTTTTCCTATTTCCTCTAAGTTGTTTCCTCTTCAATTAATCAAGAAAACCACTTTGGGAAATGGTAAAGATGCATAAGTATGATTTCTACAAACTAGCCATTACAACTTAGCTGGGGAAAGTACATACATATCCAGTAATTAAACAGGGTCAGAAATATTCATAATATGGTACCAATTGTGAAGTTCAAATGACAATTTTAAAAGGAGTCAGAGAAGAGGAAAACCCTCTCTGGGCTTCAGACTTCAGGGAAGGTTTCTGGAAGATGATGGAAACCTGAACTGGGCCCCAAAGGAAAGAAAAAGAAAAAAAGAGAGAAAAAGATATTGTTCTCTGAAAAAATAAAAGTAGAAAACAAAATTGGGATAGGAATAAATGACCTGAGTGATCCTACAAGCATTATTACTTTCCATTCCAGAAGATAAAAACAAGACAAGAGAAACACAAGGGTCTATGTGGATTTCCCAAAATCTTACAGTGATTTAAGTCACAATCATCAGATTGAGGTGTCTTGAAACCAGACAAGTGCTAGCTGCTAGATGACAGTGCTCCTCTCTGTGATGTGGTGAGCAAAAAAGTGGCCACCCTTTGAGCTCTATCCCCAGCCTTTTCACTAACTGGCCAAGTGTCTGTGGGCAAGCGGTTTCATTAGTTTTGGGCCCAAGTTTCCTTAAATAAAATGCTAGGGTTGGGTGAAGTAGTCTCTAAGAATCTTTCGATCTCTGGCAATCCATGAACCTCTACATTTGACTCTAGCTTTTGTTTAGTATGTTCTAGGTTTAGCTCAATAGTGGATGTGAGTGTTAATTTCAGCAAAATGGCAAACACTGGGCTAATCCTGTGGGTCTCTTCCCACTACAAAGATGTGAAATTCTCAATAAAACATCACAGAGCCGAGCTAGGAAAAAAAGGAAGGAAGGGAAAGAAGCACAGGATACAGGAGTGAAGATAAAAATTGAAACCAGAGGGGCACCTGGGTGGCTCAGTCAGCCCGGCGTCCAACTCTTGATTGTGGGTTGTGCGATCCAGCCCTGCATTGGGCTCCATGCTCAGTGCAGAGTCTGCCTGTCCCTCTCCCTCTGCTCCTCTCTCTCTCTCCCTCTCTGTCTCTCTTAAATAAATAAAATGTTAAAAAAAAAATTGAAACCAGAGCTTTAACAAAAAGTTGACTCCATGACACCCAAAGAGAGTTTCAGATTTACACAAATGCTCCTAGAAATCTGGGGATTGTGATTAGATTCTAATGCTCATGAAGGGGCATGGTGGGGGGGGGGTTAGAACTGAGCCCCGTTCATAAATCTCAAAGCCTTAACAAGTCACCTTATCCATGAAAAAGAAACTAAAAGCACTCTGCCCTTTAGGCCAAAGATAAAGGGCAGATAATTGCCTTATATTCAGAACTTAGGACACCTTGACAAAATCAAAGCCCTAAACATGAACGATATTCAGTTATAGGATCAGAATTTACACTATCTATACATCTAAGTGTAGGAGTCCCATGATGAGAAATGAACATACACACAATTATAGGACCACTGAAATTCCTTAGATCTCCAGAAAAAACAAGTATGTGGCCACCATGTAGGGACAATGTCACAACTCAGGACTCAAGATTCCCATAGAAAAGAAATCTGTGTGAGATGAACTTGCCAAAACACACACACACACACACACACACACACACACACACACACACACACACACGGAAATAAACTACCATGAGGGATAGTCAAAGAGGGAAATTTTGAAAAACTAAAATCCTAAGAACTGGAAAAATACTAGAATCTGAAATGGATTACAAAATAAGATTGCTTATAATTATTAAAGTCATATAAGATAAAACCAGAATGCAGTAAGAGTAAATGGAAAAGAAAATAGGCAGATTTGAAAAAAACAAAGCAAAATACAATAAAAAATAAAACTCTTAAAAATAACTCAGTGGAATTTGAGAAACAAGACAGATGATCATAGGGGAAGGGAAGGCAAATCAAACAGGATGAAATCAGAGAGGGAGACAAACCATAAGAGACTCTTAACCTCAGGAAACAAACTGAGGGTTGCGGGAGGGGAGGGGGGTGGGAGGGATGGGGTGGCTGGGTGATGGACACTGGGGAGGGTAGGCACTATGGTGAGTGCTGTGAATTGTGTAAGACTGATGAATCACAGATCTGTACTCCTGAAACAAATAATACATTATATGTTAATAAAAAAAGTAACTCAGTAGAAAAGTTAGATAGTAGAATAATGCAAATATAGAACTAGTGAACTAGAAGAATAGATTTGAGGAAATCAACTAAAAGGTAACAAAGGACTTCTAAATAAAAATGGAGAATTGAAAACACAGGTCTAATGTTGGTCTCACATGAATCTCACTAAAACTAGGGAAAACAACTATTTAAAAGACATAAACCCACAAGGGTAAGGAGAACAGGTGAAGAAATAATAGTAACAAGATTTTGGAAGATGGAAAACAGATGGACAAACAGCAACAGAACTAGCAGATCAAAGGATGCTGAATTCTAAACCAGGAATAGGGAACGTTATGAGCCAAACAGCAGATGCTCCAGAGGTCCAGGAACAGATAGCGCTAGTTATGTCTGGTACTGGGGAGGGAGAAGAGGAGAGAAGTGACTAAAATAAGGAGAATGGAATGAAAGCTTTTTAGGAACCAATTATATTTCCAGATCTCAGGTCCCCCCCCCTCAACTCCATCCTACTGGGCAGCAGACTCTATCCCAATGGGTGAAACTGGAGGTTTGTCTCTGGAGAGAAGATTCCTGGATTGTGGGATGCCGTCCAGCAAACAAACAGAAAGTCATATTCTGAATGCTGACCCCTGCACTCTATTCCTCCCTGAAGCTCTCAGCTCTCACAGGAAGATCTTTACCCTTCGTGTGAGAGTTTGGAAGAGTGTTCTCTGGAGATTCTGACTATCCCCGATATTTCCCATCTTTAGGGGTTGACTTTAGGAGTTCCCCAACAAATGGCATAAACATATTATTCCACAGGGATGCTCAAAGTTAGCCAGCCCCTCACACATCCTCAGGGCTTCTAATAAGCTTATTAGTTCTTCATTCTTGAATAAAGGCAGACAGCCAAGGATTACCAAACATGCAAGGAGAGCGTCTACATGAAAAACAGAGTTCAAAACAAAGAGGAAAAGGTGATGGGGAGGAAACAGAGATCATGAAGGAAGAAGAAAATTTCGAAAGAGAATACATTTTTTTTCTCAGAAAGCTAAGAGAATGTCATACACATGAAAACAGAACAAAACGCTAAAAAAAAACAAAAACAAACAAAAAAACAACTATTTATAGATGAAAAGAGGAAATTTAAAACAATAACAAAAAAGAAAACCCAATCGACAGGTTGGAAATTGAAGTTTAAGAAATTGCCCCCAAAAGAGCAAAATGATAAAGAGACAGGAAACAGGAAAGAAAATGTGAGCAAATCAGAGGACTGGCCTAGAAAGTACAACATACAAATAATAGGAGTTCTGGAAAGAAAAATGGAACTAATAGAGAGAAGCAAGTATCAGCATATTGAAAGAACACATTGAGTGTTCAGTACAATAAGTGAAAACAGATTCATGAAGAGGAAAATTACTGTGAAATTTAGAATCCTGGGGAAAAGGCAAGATTCTATGAGTTTTAGGGAAAATGAAAAAAATCAGGTACAAAGCATCAAGAATGAGAATGGGTTTAGTCTTCTAACCACAACACTGGGAGTTAGCATACATAAGAGCAACATCTTCAAACTTCAGAAGAAAAAATTTTTTTAAAGACTTTATTTATTTATTTATTTGACAGAGAGAGACACAGTGAGAGAGGGAACGCAAGCAGGGGGAGTGGGAGAGGGAGAAGCAGGCCTCCCACCGAGCAGAGAGCCCAATGTGGGGCTTGATCCCAGGACCCTGGGATCATGACCTGAGCCAAAGGCAGAACGCTTAATGACTGAGCCACCCAGGCGCCCCAAGAAAATTTATTTTTGACTTAGATTTCCTTGTGCAAGATAGACAAGGCATCAAGTGAGAAGAGAGAATAAAGACCTTTAGAGACATTCAAAATGTGGATATATAACTCTTGTGGGTCCATTTTTGATAGGCCATGCAGGCTGGGAAACACTAAAATGAGTAAGTGGAAAAAAGAGGGAATTTTATGCAATTCCACATAAGACTAAGGTATAGAGGGATGATGTAGTGAAGGGAGCAGACAGCTGGGCCCCAGGCATAGAGAGCAGTCCGTCCAGACTGGGCCAGGTTGATCAAGAGAAAGACGTACTGAGGGCCACCACACTGCACTAGGTTTTAATTCTGATAACCTGCTGGAGAGTGTGCTCCCTCAAGCAATGAAGTAAATCAGGAAAGGGGATCCAACTCAGAAGAAAGGCAATGGAAAGTTCTAGAATAACAAGAGATATCACAGCATGATAGGTGTACAGCAGGCCTAGAGAAAAGTTCGGATAAAAGGAAAATGGAAGTCTGCAGAAAGGATGTCACCAAGAAAATAAGTGAAACCAACAGATTACTGATGTGATCAGCCTTGTGGCAAAATGTACTTGTGAGGCTATGAAAGATACAGGGAAAATCTGAAATAGGTATGAAGAACACTAAGGAAATGAAAAAACAAGACAGATATTAACTTCATGAAAATAAAAAGTTCTCCTGATAATGTTATTTACATAGGCAAAATAGGGAAAACACTAACACTTGATTTAATAAGACACTGCAATATAATTATACTGGGAGAAAGCAGAGGGTAAGCAGTGGATACAGTTATGTAAAAAAGGTAGGTCTTTATTTACTAGAATAAAGTTATGGTATCATGAAGAAAATTGATAAAATTTAAAAAAGTATATATATATTACTCTCTATATATATATCAGAAGAAAAAGCTAAAATATAGAAAGTGATGTTCTTTAGGAGGGGGACTGGGCAAAGCAGGGTAGGGTAGAATTTGTTCCCACAGAAATTAAGGAAACAGCACATAAGTAAATATGTGCAAGGATGTTTTTGTCTACAATGTTTATGGAGACATAAAACTGAAAATAACTTGTGTTCACCAATAGTGTGGAACAGCTCAATAAATCGTAGAACAGCCATACCTTAGAATTTACTTAGCTATTTTTAAAAACTGGTTAAATTTGTATCTATTTATCTGGAAGGATATCCTAAATATGTTACTAAAAGAGCAAGATAGGTTGTGAAGTAATGCATATGGTATGACTGGATTTTTTTGCAAACAAAACCAAAACACTGTTATTTAATTTATATGGATATATATGTGCCATGTGTTTATATGAGCATCAGGAAATGTGTGGAAGGATGCATGCCAGATGTTTACGTTGCTTACCTTAGGAGGACAGGAATGGAAAGGGTAGGGGGAGATTAAGAAAAAAATCAACCGCAGGAAAATAGAGATTGGGAAATATAAAAAAAAAATGATTAAGAGACATGAGGAAGAGAATACCAAGGTCTAACACACATGTAACAGCGGGCTAGGGAAGCTGTAACAAACAACTGGGGAGAGACAACATTCAGAGATTATGACTGAGAATGTTTCAGAATTGATGAATATTAGAAATCCTTAGATTTAAGAAGCATACTGAATCCCAGATGGGATTGTGGTGAAACTGCAGATCGTCAAAGACAAGAACCAAAAGAAAAAAATCTGTAAAGCAATTAGAGAGAAAAAAATAGACACAACTAAGCAAACGACAGACTAGCAACAACTTCATCTCATCAATGATAGGTGCTGGAAGGCAAAGAAGTAATAATTTCAAATGCTGAGGAAACATATCTACATAGAATTCTATACCTAAAAAATAATTATTCAAGACTGAGGGTAAATTAAAGATATTTTCAGATAGAGACTGAGAGAGATAGTTTAATATTCTCAAATCCTTGATGTAATAACTACCCCGAGATGTACTTCAGTAAGAAGTATTTGAACTGAGAAAGGATGAACAGAATCCAAGAAGCAACATAGTAACATTTACTGAGGGCTTACTCTGTACTTTACTACATACCAGGTACCATTCTAAGTGACTTACATAAAATTGGGATTCAAATTCAGGCAGTTTGCTTTTAGATATCATGCTCTTAACTACAGTGTAAATAAAACGGCATATATTTTGATAAATTTTGAAAAGTAGATCTGTAAAAAAGAAAATTGGTTGGGGACAAAAAGACAGAAACAAAATGATAGATGATAAAATTTCCAATGGTGTCATATCAGAATGTAAGAGAGAAAGCCTTGTAAAAATGTTCTAAGGAGTCTGTCATATTGTTTTGGAAGCAAACAGAGATACAGATAAACTTTAATTTTAGACTCTGTTAAATACAATTTTTAAGGTTTAAGGGTAACAGCTAAAATAATGGAACAAATCACCTACATTACGAATCAAGATGAAAGCAGCAATCCTTTTTTTTAATGGTATAACCATATTTATTGTGCCTGGGACACAAGGTGAGGGAGAAACCTCAAGAGGAGGAAGGTGGGGAAAGTCTGGAGCTCCAGTTAGAGGCAGGAATGTATCTGCTGGGCTCATCACATAATGAAAGGGAGGGCTCTGAATCCATCATTCCCTTTTTTCTCCCCTGGGCTTCCTGAGTTTCTTGAACATGGTGGATCTCCATGACCACCCGCCAAAGTCCCATGACTCTGCCTCATCCAGCTCACACACCAGCTGTGGATCACTGCACCCATAGGATTGCTTGGCTACATTGCCCCATTCAGAGGAATCCTTGGAGACTGGAGTGTGGGAGGTTTCCAGCTCGGGGTGAAGGGTGGTCATCAGCTCACACACCTGCTGCTGGACAGCCACTCCAAAACGGATCCTCTCCTCAATCTGAGGTATCTGCAGCTGGAGCCAGGTAAGGACCAGGCTGACTGCTCAGTGACATCCCCTCATTCCCAGGTGTCAGGTGCTATAAGAGGATCATGATCTTGCCATTCACTGGACTACTGGGAAAACCTTGGCCTTCAGCTTGCCCTTTCATCTTTCAATGCATTTCTTCCTTCTCCTGCAGTTTCTTCTGCTCTTCCTTCTCTTTCCCCTTCATGGGATCAGGCACCAGAATATCCAAAGGGGCCTTTAGATTGCTTAGGTGAGCTTCATTGAGAGCTGGATCCTTTACAAATGCTGCTAGCTCAGAAGTCGTCTTGGGGAAATCACTCCTGAGTAGGTCGTCTGTCTTCACAGAACCTATCCACCTGGGCTTGGGATTCGGGCTAGACTTTGAGTGTGGTGGCCAGGGCCAGGGAGCCTAGCACTGCACAAGGAGCAAGGAGTGGACACAGGGAAAGGAAAGCAAAATCAACAGGAAAACTCAAGTCATCTAATAGAAGACAGAATAGGAAGAAAAAGTAAGTAAAGAAGGAGCATGGCATATAGAAAACATTTGGGTTTCTAGTGAATTCCAAATATATGACTTATCAAAATAAATGTAAATGGCTTAAACAAAGCCATTAAAAGGCAGAAATCTTCAGATTGAATTCTGTAAAACTTGAGCTGTTTACAAGAGAGAAGCCTAAAACATACTGTTACAGCAGGGATCCACATAAAATAATGCGTTCAAAAAGTAAGTGTCCCTACAAATAATAAATATTCAATAAATATTTCTTTTAATTGAATGAATAAATGAATCCAATCAAATAGACTTCAGAGCCAAGAGTAGTTGCGGGGCGGGGGGGGCGGGGTTAATGAGGGTTGCAGCTTAATGATAAAAGGATATTCACCAGGAAGCCTGCTGTATACCTAACATACAGTATCAAGTTTATATATAGCAAAAACTGAGTTAGTTCTATGAATGTAACAATTCAAATTATAGTGAGAGATTTTGGCACACATCTCATGAAATCAATAGACCAAGCTATAAAGCAGAAAAAATACAGAAGATTATAAAAGGTATATTAAAACTTCATCTAATGGATATGGAAAGAGAACCCTTCACCTAATAAAGAATACACATGAAATGTTTACAAAAATTTACCAGGTTCTAGGCCACAGAGCAAGTCCCAACAAATTTCAAAGAACTGCTAACATTCAGACCACAGTCATCAACCAAAATACAATAAAGGCTGAAATCAATAACAAAACCACAGGCACCAAGCCCAAGTACATTTGAAATTTCAAAAACACACTACTAAGTTATTAATATGAAATAGAAATGAAAGTAACAAAACATGCAGAACTGAACAATAGTTGAAACCCTAGATTTCAGTAGAAGGAATGCTTAGCATTAAATGCAGTATCAGAAAACAAGAAAAAATTAAGAAGATAAAGATCAATAAAATAAAGACAATGGAAGAAAATTCTTTTTCCACAAATGGATAAAGTAACAGGAAGGCAGTAATCATAATAAGAACAACAAATCAATAAAGTAAAAACCAAGAAACATATAGAGTAGGAAGAAAACAAAGGTTGATTTTTTTTTGAAAAGACTAATAAAATAGGTAGATAGTCAACAAGAATGAATAAGAGAAATAAAAGAAGGCAGAAATAAACACTATCAGGCATAAAAAAACCCATAACTCTAAATACAGTAATTATTCTTTTAAGTATGAGAATTCTGTTCTCTGCTTTAAAGCAATAAATCTAAAAACAGATGAAATAAAAAATCTCCTAGAAAAATATGTTACCAAAATTGACACACAAAAAATAGAGAAATAGCAAATGCTTCTGAATGTATTTTTATAAGTTCAGTCTAGAGCTGGATTTTAGAAATAGACTGACAGTACAAAAAAGGAAAGCAGTAAGTCAATGTCAGTTCAAAATATCAATGCAAAAATCCTAAATAAAATATCAGCAAACATATCCAGCAGTGTGGTGTGTGTATAAATATATACTATTTCTTTAAAAATATATGTTTTTAATCTGACATATATGATATATCACATATATCATATATATCACATGATTAATGTGTGACGTGGGTGTGTGTATTTGTGATGATTTAGTAGGGTTTATCCTAGAAGCTCAAGAAAGATTTAACATTAACTAATGTTATTTAGCACACTTACAGATTAAAAAGGAAAAACTATATAATCATGTCAATAGACGCAGAAAAAGTATTTAATGAAATTTAACACCCCTTCACAATTTTAAAATGCAATGAAATACCTAGCCAACCAAGAACAGAAGGAAGTTCTAAACAAGAAGTAGTTTCTATGAAGAACCTAAAATAAAATTTAGGAATACATTTCCTTTAAAGTCAGAAACTAGACAAATATGCTTTCTCCAGCACCCCTCCATTCATCATTGTGTGAGATACAGAACTGATGCAATAAAGCAAGAACAAGGAGTAAGGGAAATAAGGATTAAAAATGGAGAAACAAAAGAAGCATTATTTGCAGATGATAAGACTGTCTACATAAGAGAATCCAAAAGAAACTGCAAACAATTATAAGTAATAAGAGAGTTTGGCAAGAACACCAGAGACAAGATTAATACACAAACACTCATGACATCCTTATCAGCAACAATCAATTAGAAAATGTAGTTTTTAAAAGATTCCATTAGCAATAGCAATAAACTATGACAAACCTAGGAATAAATCTAAAGCAAATTATTAAACTTCCCTGAAAGTCATAAGACCTAAATAAACAGAGATATATATCACACTCATAGAGTTGAAGATTCAACATCAATATTAATTCCTTTTAAGTTAATATATAAATTCAATGTAATTCATATTAAAATCCTAGAAAGACTTTTCATGGACATTTTAAGCTGGTTTAAAAAATTCACAGAGAAGAATTAAGGTCAAAAAACGGCCAAGACAATATTGAAAAAGTATAAGGTGGGCACTGTCCAAGTAGATATTAAGACATTAATTAAAGCCTTATAATTCAGACACATTAGGATTGGGGCAGACAGAGATAACCACACCAAAGCAATAGAGAGAGCCCCTCCATGTATCAGAACTTGGGATGAGACAGAGGTAGCATTATAAGACTGTGGGAAAGGGCTGAACTATTTAATAGATGGTTTGGGACAACTGGTTATTCATATGGGAAAAAAATAGACTCAAACTCACACTATATCCACAAATGAGTTCCAAGAGAATTATAGTTAACTTTGAAATGTTTAGAAAAAATAGAGTCACTATTTTTATAATCTCAGGCTAGGGAATGATACAATGGGGGAAAAAAAGACAGGAAAAAGTGGTGATAAATTTGATTTTAAAACTCTTGTGACAAAAGACACCAAAAAGACAAAGCTTAAAGGCAAGAAACAGACTGAGAGATAGAAGATAAAAAAACAAAACAAAACAAAACAAAACCCAGTTGAGACAACATCAAAATAAAAGGCTTCTGCAGAGCAAAGAAAACAATCAACAAAACGAAAAGGTAACCTACAGAATGGAAGAAGATATTCACAAATAACATATCCAATAAAGGGTTAGTATCCACAATATACAAACAACTTATACAACTCAACACCAAAAAAAAAACAAACAATGCGATCTAAAAATGGGCAGGGCGCCTGGTGGCTCAGTTGGTTAAGCAACTGCCTTCAGCTCAGGTCATGATCCTGGAGTCCCGGGATCGAGTCCCGCATCGGGCTCCCTGCTCAGCGGGGAGTCTGCTTCTCCCTCTGACCCTCTTCCCTCTCGTGCTCTCTATCTCTCATCTCTCTCTCAAATAAATAATAAAATAAAATCTTTAAAAAAAATAAAAATAAAAATAAAAATGGGCAGAAGACATGAACAGACATTTCTCCAAGGAAGACATACAGATGGCCAACAGACACATGAAAAGAAGCTCAACATCACTCATTGTCAGGGAAATGCCAATCAGAACCACAATGAGATATCCCCTCACACCTGTCAGAATGGCTAAAATCAAAAACACAAGAAACAAGTGTTGCCAAGGACGCGGAAAAAAAGGAACACTCGTGTCCTGTTGGTGGGAATATGAACTGATGTAGCCACTGTGGGAAACAGTATGGAGGTTCCTCAAAAAATTAAAAAGAGCATTACCATATAATCCAGTAATTCCACTACTGGGTATTTACCCAGAGAATATGAACACACTACTTCGAGGAGATATATCCACCCTTATGTTTAGTGCAGCATTATTTACAACAGCCAAATTATGGAAGCAGCCCATATGCCAATCGTTCGATGAATGGATAAAGACGTGGTGTGTGTATGTACGTAATAAAACACACAATGGTATATCACTCAGCCATAAACAAAGAATGAAATCCTGCCATTTGCAACAACATGGATGGATCTAGAGAGTATAATGCTAAATGAAATAAGTCAGTCAGAGGAAGCCAAATACCATGTGGTTTCACTCATGTGTGGAATTTAAGAAACAAAGCAAATGAACAAAGAAAAAGACAAACCAAAAAAGAGACTCCTGACTATAGAGAACAGACAGAGGAGGGGAGAGGTGAGTGGGGGATGGAGGAAACAGGTGAAGGGGAGTAAAGAGTACACTTTAGATGATGAGCACTGAGTAATATATAGGAGCTCTGAATCACTATACTATATACATGAAACTAATATGACATTATATGTTAGCTGTACTGGAATTTTTTTTAAATCCAGGATTTTTTTTTAATCTATAAGGACAAAAACAACCCACTACAAAAAAAAGAAAAAATGATCAAAGTCTACAAAGTGGTAATACGTAGAAAAAGAAACCCCCATCACCAATGTTCATGAGAAAGCAAAGCAGAACCTCCCCAGGAATCAGAGAAATATAAATCAATAGCACAGTAAAATACCTTTACAATCTATCAGACAAGCAACACATAAAAGCCTGATGATGCCATGTTGGGAGAAACGCGGAGCAAGGAGAACCCTCCCACATTGCTGGGAGAGCAATCGGGCGATGTCTACTGAAGTTGATGACGTTCCTGCCCTCAGACCCAGAAATTACGCATCTGCATCCATACCTTTGAGAAGGGATAAGATCAAGGTGAGATAGAAAGAGACAAATTGGAACATTTGCTATAAAAAAATATATTTTTTAAAGATTTTATTTTGGGGGCCACCTGGGTGGCTCAGTTGGTTAAGCGTCTGCCTTCGGCTCAGGTCATGGTCTCGGAGTCCTGGGATCGGGCTCCTGGCAGGCTCCCTGCTCGGCGGGGAGCCTGCTTCTCCCTCTCCCTCTGGCCCTCCTCCCCTCGTGCTCTCTCTCTCAAATAAATAAATAAAATCTTTTTTTTTTTTAAAAAAAAAGATTTTATTCTTAAGTAATCTCTACACCCAACGCGGGGCTCCGACTCCAAGATCAAGAGTCACATGCTCTACCAACTGAGCCAGCCAGGTGCCCCTATAAAAAAAATCTTTTTAAAATGTGGTACACACACACACATACACACACGCACACACACATCCAAGAGAAACTTTTCCACATGCGTGCAAAGCATGTGTGCATGTTGAAGCATTGTCTGCAATGTCACAAAGTTAGAAACAACTATAATATCCTTCAAAAGGGCACTTTAAAAAAGTCAGAAACAACTTTAATGTCCTTCCTTTGAATACTATACAGAATGGAACGTGGATGAGGTAGAGGTACATCTTTCTCAACAGATTAATCTTATACGTATAACACAGAACACAAACCCAATGATATCACTGAAAGCTTAAAAACATTTAAAAATATACAGACTGTCTATGGATACATGTGTGTAAAAGATGCAATCATCCATGGTAATAATAAGCATCGAATTTAAATTGAAGCTGGGAAGGGAGAAGGGGCATGGGACCAGGAGGTGCTTTATCTCTCTCTCTCTTTTTTACAGGTGGCTGGGAAGATCTAAAGCACATATGGCATAAAGATAGGACGAAATGATAACACACATGCATTTGCTATCTTATTCTCCATATTTCCTGTTTGCCTGAAATTGTTCATAATAGAAAAATACTGTGTTCTGCACATTTTAAAGATACCAACAGACATCATGACTTTTCCTAGGGGCCTTCCAAGGCAGCCAGGGCAAATGTCACTCTTATGGACCGATGATGAAGGTGAAGGAGGAGTGGGCAGGCGGGCACACGATTTACCATCAGAGGGCTCGGAGCCCCTGGGCATCACATTGCGAGGCTCACGCCACTCATTCCGTAATTTATGTAACACAGGGAACTGGACCATGGCGCAATTCAGGGTAGGGTAGGCGGCCGAAGGAGAGGACAGCCTCTTCCCTTCTGGAACAAACCGCAGCCTGAGGAAGGACAATGACATAACTTGACAAAAAGGGAAGAAGACAGGCTGCCCCGGTCATCTGACAGCTTTTCAATGAATCTGTAATTCTTTCGTGGAGAGGCTGAGTATTCACTGTGCACCTGCGGAGGAGGAGGAAGTGAGAGAAGTGACCTCCGGTCTGGTCACTTCGCCTTCAGAGCACTGCACCCTGGGCCAACAGGATGCTGCAGTCGGGACGCAAGCCTGGAGATCCGGTCCGGGATTGGTCCCTTCCATGCTCTGCCTTTCAGCTCTTCTTCTTTTCAAACTGAGAAGGTGGACTGCCATCTCAAGGTCAGTGAAATTCTAGAATCCACTTCCCCTGTTTTTCAGGATTTGTTTTCCCCTTTCTTTTAAAATCTCAAAGAGCTTCTGCATTTAATATTTGCACATGGTTTTGAGGCTCAGTCCTGGGACATGTCCCAGCTATGTTCTTTCCCCCTGGTGACATACACCAAATGCCTAGTAATAGTACTTGGTGTCTGGAAGTCAATAAACACTCCTCCTCTGCCCGGCTCCCCAGCGCCATCCCCACTCTTGGAGTCTGGGAACTGTTAGGTAGGGGGGTCACATGACTGTAGCTTTAACTAAGCAGCAGGGAATATGCCCCATTCCATCCCTGCAGTCATACATGCTGCGGGGAGGTTGGGGGGGGCGGGGTCCCGACCAACAACTCAGCCCCTGAAGCAGCACTACACGCACATTTTAGGTTGGAAATAAGAAAGAATTTCCTGGCTGTAGGAACTGCCAAATCGTAGGGTGGGTAACCAAGGGAGGTTCCAGAATCTCCTCTAGAGATCTTTAGAAACCCAATACAACCTCACATATCGGAGACGATTTTTTGTAATCTTGCTTAGAGACAGAAGGACCTGGTGTCTGATCGGTCCTCCTCCCAGGCACCCGATCCGGCTTCTTGCCTTGCCCTACTCTTCTCATTATTATATACACCTCCTGTCGATCTTACACTTACTGCCAGCTCGCAGGCTTGTTTTCATGTGATTCCTTGCCTCCTCACACCTTTCCTTCTTATTTTATGGAAAGCCAGTCAAAGGTCAGAGTTGCCCAATTACCCACACATAGTTTGGTGGTAGCATCAGATACCCAGGGAAAACAGAGCTAGGATTCCAATCCCAGCCTCGGCGCCAAAGCTGGATGGCAACGGAGAAAATTAGCTGTTGCTAACAATCCGTTATAAATGAAAATAGGAGCCTAGTAATTGATTTTAAATAGATTTTTAAAAGAACCGTTGGCCCCATTTCATGAAGAATACAGAGTTTCAAAAGCGTTCATTCCAGGGTTGGATTTTTTTCCCCCTCTTCTGGCTTAAACCCCAAATGGCCAAGATCCGAGTCTGAATAAACAGTGTGGGTGGTGACCGTTCTGTGAGGCCCGGTAGAGGATGCAATCACTTTCTTCCTCGGTTCAGCATTAAATCATGTGAAACTAGCCTGATCGCGCCCCAGAACTTCTGCTCAGTACATGGAGGGCCACATAGTGTGTACGCTCTCTCCGGTTTTCAGGGAGGAAAAAAAAAAATTAATTCTCCTAACTGCGAATGTTTAATTATGTCTAAAGTTCATTGACCCCACAGGCGGCTGTCAGATGATCTTGCGAAGGCCTGTAAAGGCATCCCAGGAATGCAGTGATGTGGGCAGAAACCGAGTGGATTCATGCCACCGAATGCTTGCAACAGGACGGGATCAGCGGCCGTCCAGAAAGGCTGCAGTGAAAACAGGGCTTCAGGATAATCAGTAATTTAATCTCACCTACGCATTTCTAGGCCTTCAAAAGTGAGCGTTATAAATCAGAACTTCGGGAAAGATCCCACAGGGAGGGGGCCCATGACGGCGGGTGAAGTAATTCTGTTTGCTGGTTGTGGCCGCAGCTCGCTGGGGAGGCAGGCACTCGCAATGTTCCCCCCCCCCCCCGCTGTAGAGGTAATGCTTTCTGACTTCCCAGCTACTGACATGAAAAGAAAATGACGATGAAGCAATCCCATTCATAAATACACCGTGGGGCTTGGGCAGACGGCAGCGTCTCTGTTTATTTAGATGGTTTTGATAGAATGCAGCCCTCGAGTGTGCACACAGCGACTGTATGTCTTTGTCAGAAAAATGCCCTACAGCGTGTTCCTCATCCACAAGGGCTGGACAGCCCCCTCCGGGCTAACGGAGGGGAAGGGGACAAGCCAGGTGGCTGTCCGGACCCTGTCTCCCTCTTGTAGTCTCTATCCGGGGCACAGGCCTGGCTCCTGGCCCCCAGGCAATGGTGAGAGCCAGCAGTGGGAACCATTCGGAGACAGGATGGCTTGGGCTTCTTGGAAAGGGGAGGCCAAGGCCCCAGGGTACGCTGCAGCCAGGTGGCCAGCTCCGGGGGCTCTCCTACTTAGAGGGAGGCAGTACGAAATATTCGGGCTTGGTGCTTCCTAAGATTAAAATGACCTATTAGGGGTCCAATATTATTTTTCTTTGAGTTGCTTTCGCACCAAACAGGGTCTATCAGTCAAAATACTACGCTTTCCGTGGGGAACACATCACAACCACCACCAAGCTGCATTCTCTCTGGCATCTTTATCGTTGTAAGTATAGAGAATGCGTGGCCAGAATTTCGCCACTTCTGCTCCTCTGATGGAAGCAGAATGGAGAGTCTCACTTGTTTCGTTTGTAGACTAACCTGAAATTCTTGGGTCCTTTACCCAAATCCGCCACTTCGCTTTTGAATGCACAGTGTGGGTCTGAGTTCAATTCATGTTAAACCAACAGGTATTTGGCAAACACAAATAATGGGGTAGGCACTAGTGGTGATGTAAAAATCAAAAAGGCATGAATCCTGCCCTCAAACAGGCCAGAAACAAAGAGGCAGACATTAATCCTGGGAGGGCTCAGGAAGCTTCCTGCATGCAGTCTTCCCAGGGCATGGTGGCATCTGACCTCAACTTTTACCAAAAGCTCCATGTCCACTTGTACATTGTGGCATTGTGGAGAGGAAAGAGAGAGAACTGTCACTGAGTCATGCGTATTCATGGCTGGGTTCTGTAATTTTACCTTGTTTTTAATCCATCCAGACATTTGAGAGGTCTCCTGTCAAGACCCCTTCTTTAAGGCCCGTACCATTTCATATCCCTTTGGTCAGTGAACAGTTAGTAAAAAAGGAAAAAGAATTTCTTCTGTCTTCCCACCCTAAAGAAGGAAGCCTTCCTTCAAATCTTTAAACATTTTCTAGAAATACGATTTCCCTGTAACTGAAGAGGAAATATATGCTTCCAGATAAAGAAATCTGGACGCTAAGTAATATCCTAAATCACTTCCACCTTTTGGATACTACAATTTATAAAATTCCATGAAGGAAATGACTCTTACTTCTCATGAAGTTCCCACTGGGAAGTCGCTGGGAGCTACATTTATGAAAGCGATATCCTCTTGCTGGTCCCAATTCCTTCCCTTTGTCAGGGGGCCTTCACCGGCTTTGAACCACACAGCAATTTAATTATTTCTCATCCGTAGTAGGTGTTGCAGTCCGCCTTGTCAGGTGACTCTCAGAGTACATGTCTCTGTTACATTTTAAGTTCATGGACATTAGGGACTGTTTTATTCACCTCTGGATTTCTCCAGAGTGTCTATAACATAATTAGTCTTCACAGAATCAATGAGTAAATAAATATCATGGAGATGTCTATGGCAGGGGTTGGAAAACTTTTTCAGTAAAGGGCCAGATAGCAAATATTTTAAGATATATGGTTTCTATCCTAACTACTCAACTCTGCTGCTATTATAGGAAAATAGCCACAATCCATAAACAAATAGGCATGGCTGTGTTCCAATAAAACTTTATTTACAAAAATAAGTGGCACGCCAGATTTGGTCCACAGGGCATGGTTTTTGGACCCCTGATCTATGGTGTTTATCTCTGCCATAAACCTTAGTATATTCTCTAAATTTTCATATGTTCCCTGTGATTATTAGTAATGAAGGTGCAGAAAATGTAAATATTTAAGAGTTGTTTTGGAGCTCCACATTCATGAATCCACTTAAAAAAAAAAACAAAACCAGGAAAGTACATACAGAAATTAGCTGCTACTCCAGGTATACTTCATGGTCCCTTATTTTGTTTATTATATGCCTTTAAAAGGAACAATTCTTATCCCTCAAAAATGGGGTAGTAGTTTTGCCACTGACCGCATGATTATTGAGTAAACTTGATATAAGATTTCAGAGTTACCGGGTGAAGAGTCTGGTGCTGGGGCATGGTGAACTTGACACTTTCCTGGAAAGGGGGAATAAATGCACCCCCCTCGTTCCCGCTCTCTACCAGATCATTTGGTCTGATTTTCCTGCCAAAGGTTATTAATGCAGAAGATACATCCTCCTTTCTCCTGATGACCCTCTGGAAAACATCCAGCTACAAAGAGCACAACAGAATTTCAAAAGTCCAGCAAGCACACAGAGAAGCAAAGGGTAGCTATGGGAATTTGATGAAAACAAGATGTCCCAGGCTGATCACCCTGACCTGGTTTGAGAGTGCCCCGCCCACCCTTATTCTTTCCCTCACTGTCCAGCTACCTTTGTGTAAAATACAATTCTTTAAAAAGGCGCTGGATCTGAACTGTGGTGGAAACTCAAAGGATACAAAGGCGGAAGGTTGACTGCTTGGTTTGGAAAAATTCAACCAGCTGTTTTCGAGGTATGAGAAAATACACAGCAAACAACGTACAAACGAGTACCCACAGACATTTTTGGAGATGAGCTACTCTAAGGTGTGGATCTTGAAACTGTGTCCATCATCCCCAGGGTATCATGAAACAGTTCTAGAGATTTCTTGTAAGAAAGAAAGAAAGAAAAAAATGAAGTTTGAGCCTTTCCAAGCCTCTCTTCAGCACCTGGACCAGGTTCAAAAAATCAGAAGGATTCTGCGCCTTAAGAAAATGAGAAACCACCGATTTGCAAATAGAATAGGAAACACTGACTGCAAATAGAAGGTACGCTTGGGGGCTCAAAAGACCTGAGTTCAAATCTACCAATTCAACCTATGTGACTTGAGGCAAATTATCTGACTTTAAGGTAGCCAGTCCTTTTTAAATACAGTGCTTATATAGATATAGATATAGATATAGATATAGATATAGATATAAAATTAAGGAGAAATGTGTAAAACGGAGGACATACAGTGTATGGCCTAATTTATTGCACTGAATGTTGAGAATCTATCACGTGCCCGTGGTAAAGTGGAAAACGAACATGCCATAGATTCTGAGCACAAAGAGCAAGGGACCGTCCTTTATTGCCTTTTCCGCAATACCAGCACACAACCATCCCCAGTTCCTCTCCTCTCTTTATTCAATGTCCTACCCTTCTAGTCTTGTCTTCTCAGTCACTCCTCATGGGCAACACCCCCTCCTCCTCCCTGCTACAAAACATGGAGGCCATTCTCAGCCTTACACGGAACAGAGCTCCAGCCAAGAGCATCATGTACCTGAAGGGATATCATTTATATGCATTTCTTTCATATTTCGTAAAATTTCAAACTGCTTATATCCCGTGTGGCCCTGAGATACAGGAGTCTTCTTGCCATCTTGGTTGGGGGTTAGACGTATGAGAATCCAGCCAGGAGTTCAGAGGGGGATCACGTGGAGTAGACACCAAGAGCGAAATATAAAGCTGGGGGGACTGTGACATGTCCAACAAGGCTGTTTACAATACTTAGGACAACTTCCTCCATCTCAGTTACAATGGTCCAGGTGACACTCCCCATGGGAAAAGTCACTGACCATGAAGTGTAAATGAACCAGCCACCAGCTGGGAAGGTTGTATGAGCAGCAGAGACAAGGCCCAGGACTGAAGAGCAGAACTCATTACTCATGATCCTCTTTTGCTTCCACCCTGAGAACCTGCCATAAGGTTGCAGAACACCTGATCTTTATTTCCTTCGAATCGGCCTCTTGGGCTGTGCCCACAGGACACAAACGAATGACCGAAGAGAAAAAAGTAATGCATACATCACGGGATGTGTTTGACAAATGTGAAGTTCAACCTAGCAATGAGAGAGAGATGCTCTTAATCTCCTCTGAGGCTCCATGAGAACATGATCTGCTTCCTTCTTCTGGTTTCCAGCTTCTTTAATACCAAAAACTTCTCCTTGAAATGCGAGATCTTTGAAGAGTCCATCTCGAGATTTCCAGAGGGTTCATTTAAGCCAAGTAAGTGGGTTCCTCTGATTAGTGTGCCTAGAACAATACAGGTAAAAATGTCTTTTAAATCACTCATTCAAAAGTTAGCTGCTAAGGAATGCTACTTCGGCTTCAGGAAACAGGCCCATATGAGTTTCTTCCATCAGCCCCTGACAGCATTCTGGGCAAAGCAAACAAAATCTCGAGGAAAAAAAGAAACTCTCAGAGCCCACGCTGGGCCCCTTCGCATTCCTTTTTTAAGCATTACAAGCCTGATGCTAGGCCACAGATGCAGCTTTTGGAGGTCAGAGGCAGCAGGCGGATGTTTTCCCTTAAGTGCGTTGTCTCTCCCTCAATCTGTTTATAGCTGCCTCCCTGTCAGCCTGCACCTCCAGTCCTCACTAAACACACATCCTAAAGGCTTCTGCCCACCACACACGAAGGGGCATTTTTCGGTAATTTGTTCTCTCTTCTAGAAGGAGGAATGCACCCCACTCACCAGGTAATCTGATAACCCATTTCCGGGGTGTTCCCCAGCCATCTTCAAGAAATACTGTAGGAAAAACCCCTGTACAGGGGTTATGTCCCCAAAGTTGTGTGGCATCAGAAAGGGTCTTGTTCTTCTTAGAAGTAAACAACTGAGGTCACATGATGGGTATTAGCCTCTTAAATCAATTGGGTGTCACTGATGGGCTCCCAGGATGGAAGTCAAGAGTTATTTATTCAAACCAGTGGTTTTATTTTTTTTGTTTTGTTTTGTTCTGGGCTTGCAGATGCTCTTCGTACAAGTCAGACCAAGGATCTCCATCTGTAAGTTAATTACAAATTCCACAGCAGGCAAGCCAAGCAACAGACTGCAGAGACTTATCCAAGCTCGCTACAGATTCATCCAGAATATGATCCACCGGAGATGCAGGATAACATCTGAGGCTATTCCTCATACACAAAAGTGCCACGAAACAAGGGAGTTTCTTGGTGGTGACGGAATGGTTCTGTATCCTGATGAGAGGGGTGGTTACGGGGACCTAGACATGGGGTGAAGTGCACATACGGGCCCGCACACCAATGAGTGCATGTGAAACCTGGTGAAATCTGAAGAAGATTCTGGAGATTTCACTCGTGTCAGTTTCCTGGTGTTGGTTGGGTGTATCCTCTACCTACATTATACCTGAAGCTCGAGTTAGGCAAGACACTACCATTGGGGGAAACCAGATGAAGAGTACCTGGGACCTCTCTGTGCTATTTTTGTGACTTCCCGTGAGTCTATATTTATTGCAAAACAAAAAGTTTCAAAAGTGGCATGACCAAGTTAGCACTTGTCCAGCAGTAGCTCGCCTATCTTCACCTAATTGTATTTGAAGGTCTAGGCTGCTGCTTTTTTCTGCTCCCTGTACTTTAAAGCATTTCCTATGACCCTTCTCTAAGAAATGAAGTCAACCTATCTTCTCATCTGTACATCGTGCTCTCTGAATAGGAGGGCCGTGGAGAGGGGCTGCGGAGGGACAACGGGTTCTGAATGGCTCACAGCCGGCTCACCAGCATCAGGCATCACCACCAGCGTTCTGAGAAGATAGTAGCTTTCAGCTGTTTTCATGGGTATTTCTAATGACACAGAGGTTTAAAGAGTAATCAGGTTCTAGCACCAAGAGGCAAACATAGAGATGAGGCCATTGGCTAAGGAACAGGGAGGAGAGAAGAGTCTAAGTCAGGCCAAGACCTGGCTCTTTTTTTCTGTCTCCACAAGCTTCTCCCAGGACTTCTCGTGGCTCTGCCTCCTCTTACAAGCCTGGAGCCAAAGCAAGATCCCCTGTGACACTCTAATCCAAACGTGTCCTCCCCCTGCCCCAGCTACCCGGCATTATCCTTTTGGTTGTCTACCATCGCCTTACCTTTGGCTTTACTCATTTATCAGCTCTATTTCTGCATTCAGATATGAGCTCCAGGAGCAGCCTTCCCCTCTCTTCACCAGCATATCCCCAACACTGAGGACAGTGCGGTAACTATTTACTGACTAAATGAGAAAATGCGTAACACATCTCTAAAACAATGGCCATTAGACCATGGAAATTCTCAAACAGATCATTATTAAATGACACAGAGCCTTCATTAACAATCATTCAGGCTGGTTTGCGTATGCCAAGATCATTTTACATCTGGCTAAGAGAGTAAACATAACAAAAATTCGAGCGGTGGTTTTTAGTGCTAGCAGCGGAGTTCAAGAGCTATGGGAATCCCAATGGAAAGACGTGATTCCTGTTGAATTTTCTGTCTGAGGTAGAAAGAGACCAGTAGCAGGTGAGGAGGTAGATGGGGAGACAGGAATAAGCATCTATCTGAATACACACACAAACACACACACACACACGTGCGCGCGCGCGCGCACATGCACTTTCTCATTTCCAAAGATGTAATGAGATCTTGATGCTTCCTTTACCCTTGTAAGTCAGCCTGCAATGAATGGGGAGTCCCCTGGGAGTGGACAGAAAAGCACCAGGGAGACAGGTATGGTGGGAATGGTGGCACAGGTAGGCAGAAAGAATGCAGAAGGAGCCCCGGTGAGACACGGAGAGCATCCTGGATGGTGTCGCCAGCTCCACTGTGTGGGCTCCTAAGGGTCGTGAGAGCTCAGGAGTGAGGGCTGCCCTGTCACCAAATCATCAGTCTGGAGCTGTCTTCCCCCTGGAATAAAGTCACATCACTGTTCAAAACAGGAAAGGCTTTGGACAACCCACCACACTCAAGATGTCAGAGGAAAACTTTTAGTGGGTTGTGTTTTTAGATGTGGTGAAATGTTTTAACTAAACGATCTGCTTTAGTGAGGAAAAAAAGAACCTTCCCCAAAAGACCCCTTAAAAGCATGGGAATAAGAAGCAAGGAGGCCAACAACCCCCTAACTTTAAAAGTATACTTGGAGCTGAGCAGCCTGAAGTTAGTCTTTTAATACCAAAGTCAGCCTGTGCTGACTGACTCCCCTTTATTTCACGCTTCTCTTAAAAGAAAACAGGCCAGACTGTTTCAGTAAATAACAAAAGGTCAGAGAAATGCTACTCACAACATGAGCAAAATAACGGTGTAACCTGCCAAAATGTTTCCTAAGGCCTCATAGGCAGAAAAATCCAGTGGTGAACTAGTCCACAGACCTGACTGGTGAGAAGAAAAGCTTCATCCAGTAAAATCTGCCACAAGGCCTCCAGCTCATGTCTCATCCATGAGAAACAAAAATAGAGATTATGCCGTAAGGGTCCAGCCAACATCTCAATTCCACGTCCCTCATAAAGAAGCAGGTTGCCTACGTGTGTAGTTTGTTTTTTCAGGTTTCTCTTCTTAGATTATATTTTGGCTTTGGAGCCAAGTGTCAAAATGGTGGTCAAAACACTACGCTTTTACTCAAATGCAAAGTTCAGACTAAATTTGGTTAAATCCCCTCCTGAATGAAGCTTCCGACTGGTTTTACTCCAACCACCTGAGGTTGGGCATCATACATTTTATCTTCAGAATTTCTCTGAGGTTAACAGGATGCAAATACCATTATAAGAGCTTGAGAGAGAGAAAGAAATACATTCAAGGCAGAAGCCAAGACCCTTTGCCCTCAGGATATTGCCTCAATTGATTCTGTGTCAGTAGTCTGCTGGGGTGTTTGTCTTGCCAGGGTATCCCTACTCTTAGCCTCGTAGACAACACCATACTTGAAGCCTTGTCACCAGACTTGGTGAAAAGACTGGATCTCATTCACCTCTTGGATGAGAACTTCCGTGGGAACTTGTAAGAGGTCAACGCTCAGCACATACAGCGGGTGAAGTGAAAAGTATCCATATTCTACACCATTCCTGGTTTAAACCCATAAGGCAGCTTTTCACAAAATACATCCCATGAAATCCTAGTCCAACGAGACGTTACTTGGGTGCAAAATAATTCTGATTCCACGATGAGTACGTTTTCGAAAGGCTTCTACAATTATTTACGTTCCCCCATTTCAGAATCATAATGCACATGCACATATGAAAGCTTCTGAGAAGTCCTGCAGAAAAGAAACCTGTCTAGGTCAGCATGCCCCAAATGATTTTCAGAAACTTTTTCTCAATTAATACCAGTTACCATCCTGAGGAACTAGTGTTTTGCAGAGGACATGTTGGGGAATGCTACCTTAGAGTAATTTCTGATTCATGGCTAATCTTTTCTAATCTGTCATTAAGTCTGATTGATTCTTCCTTCATGATATATTATTGTAGTCGATACTGCCCATTTAATACCCTACTGTTAGTTCCTTATTCTTTAACCTATAGCTTCATAGTATCACGGACTCACAGAAGGTCAGGTCTGGAAGTGCTCTTAGAAATAATCATAAAGTAAAGGTCAACCCCTCTTTTAACAGAGTTGTTAACCAGTGTGTCCGCAGTGAAGGTACTGGCTTAAGATGTCACAGTACAAAACATTTAGTTCCCTAAAGGCAAGGGTTCTGTCAAGCACTTATGCTCTGTTTCCCCATCCACACTGTGGACAGGAATTACAACAGCGGGCCCCAAGCGGGAAGGAGGAGGGAGGAGATGCCAATGGAAGCCACAGAAGGCCATACACACGCACCTCCATCCTCTCTCTTAGCTCTTGAACAGCTCTGTGGGTCAGGTATTTACATGACAAGGAAGCTGAAGACCACACAGTAAGCAAATCGCTGTGCCAGGACTTGAGCCAAGAATAGTCTGACTCCAAAACACATACTCCTACCAGTGCATTCTATTCCCTTCACAAAGAGGCCCTCAGTAAGAGCATGTTGAATCACATATCAAACCAGGAGTCTGCATATGTGAAGTTAGAGGCAGAGACTATGGGCACTACTGCAAGGAAGAACACAAAGGTAGCCTTTGCTTCTCATTAAAATATTCCATCACTTGTGAATGTGAAGAAGAGAGTAAATTTTTGAATTCACTATTAATGAAATGAAAAACTTAAACCGGTGAAAATGGAATCAAGTCAATAAAATAAGGAGAACTAAATTCTGGTATTACTGAACATCACAAATAATATACTTGCAAAGTTTTGCACGACCATTCAATGTTAGAATTGATTGGTTTCTCCCGTCAAGTGCTGACGCGCTTTGGTTATGCCTCATGAAATGCATGGTGGCCACAAGTCCCATTAATGTGATGATGATGGTGGTGGCGGCAGTATATTTTCATTTTATATACCAAGACATCTCCTACTCAAAACTGCTGTAGTTCTGATGGGGGAAAGGAGACTTTCTCCACATACAATCAACTCATAAACTACGAGAGTGCTCTTTTTCATATTCACTTGTCAGTAATCCAAATTTAAAAATTCAGATGTCTTTATTTGCATTTTTGAGATACTTTGAACACTAATAAGTAATTCTTTCTACTTACTAGTGGAAGTACTGTCTTTTGGAGAATTTCTGAAGCAACACGTGGTTCCTAAGTCCAAGTAAAATATTAAAAATGACAGCAGGGGCGCCTGGCTGGCTCAGTCGGTTAAACGTCTGACTCGTGGTTTCAGCTCAGGTCATGATCTCAGGGTTGTAGGACTGAGTCCCATGTCAGGCTCTGTGCTCAGCATGGAATCTGCTTGAGATTCTCTCTCCCGCTCCCTCTGCCCCTCCCACTTGTGCTGTCTTCTCTCTCTCAAATAAATAAATCTTTAAAAAAAAAATGCTCAATTAGAGAAAGACATGTATCATATGTTCTCACTGATTATGAGGAATTCTTAATCTCAGGAAACAAACTGAGGGTTGCTGGAGTGGTGGGGGGTGGGAGGGAGGGGGTGGCTGGGTGATAGACATTGGGGAGGGTATGTGCTACGGTGAGCGCTGTGAATTGTGTAAGACTGTTGAATCACAGACCTGTACCTCTGAAACAAATAATACATTATATGTTAAAAAAATAGTAATAAGAAGAAGATAGCAGGAAGGGAAAAATGAAGGGGGGGAAAGCAGATGGGGAGACGTACCATGAGAGACTATGGACTCTGAAAAACAAACTGAGGGTTCTAGAGGGGAGAGGGGTGTGGGGATGGGTCAGCCTGGTGATGGGTATTCTAGAGGGCACGTACTGAATGGAGCACTGGGTGTTATACGCAAACAATGAATCATGGAACACTACATCAAAAACTAATGATGTAATGTATGGTGATTAACATAACAATAAAATTTAAAAAAATAATAATAAATGCTCTTCAAAAAAAATACAAAAAACAACTGCAATAAACTAACAACAAATACTAATGGTCACAAACCCACAAGTAATCAAATTAAATAAAATACTGGCCTGGGAGGATTTATATTTCTCTTTATAATAATTACTGTGCAACTCAGCTTATGGATAACATGACATTTCAATATTTGTAGAAGGAGAAAATTTTAATTTCAATATTTAAGTCAAGCATAACTGTGTAACCTTAAGAAAAAAAAAATGACTAAGAAAAATACTTTATATTTGAATGCTGAGACAAAGTTTTCAGCCAGTACTAGGTAGTGAATTTTAGCGTTAGTTTATCATCTGGAAATTAAAAACAAAAGCAAGTCATGAACAATTTATCTCTCCACCAATCTCTTATTCCTCAAATATGATTGATGCTCATTTTCCTCATGCCTCAAAAAAGACACCAATGAGACTGTCATTCACTGAGATTTTGAGATACAATGAAGAAGCGGAAATTTACAAGGAAACAGAATTGTAAAATCTTGACCATTCCTGTCATAGCTGAAGGACAGAAAAAGTTACTTTCAAATGAACTGACAACACCTGCTTGACTTTATCATCTGCTTCATTAACATTCCAACCTCCCTTTATGGATTCAGGTTCTACCTATGTCCTCATGTGCTAGCGGGAGAGCTCTCTGATTGGCCATTACTTCTCTTTGTCCCATATCCAAATGAATGGATAGGATCAGTTCTGCAGAGGGTCTGCATAGAGAAATCCTGCACAGAGAAATCTATCAGACCTAGACCCGGACTAGAACAGGGAGCAGGCACAAATTAAGAAGGAAGCAGAAGAAGCTAAACAGCTTCCGAGCAACTGCTGTTTCAAATCTGATTTTTTTAAGTGAATGCACAGACAGCAGATACCAATTCTATAAACAAAACCATATTTTAATGGTAAATAGAATTATTCCTGGGCTGAGTACAGTTTGGATTTGTTCCTTGTTTCCCTCACCGTGACAAAGAGAAAAAAGAAGAGTTGCCATTTCCATGGCGTTTGGGGCGTGCTGGGCACGGTTCTAAGCACTTGCTTCATATTAACGCACCAACAGCGCTTAGAAGGAAGGTGCTATTAGAATTGGCGCTCTGCAGATAAGGAAGAGGCAGCATCAAAAACCAGGCAGCGAAGGGAAGAGCGGAGGTTGGAATCCAGGCAGGCCGCTGGGGTTCACACTGCTAAGACCTGACACCTTATGACCTATTATGAAGTTAGCAGGGTTTACTACTGTGACATGCTTGGGTAAGACACAGATTTCAAGCAGTCACTAATCTTCCCATAAGAATACATTCAAAGTAGTTAATAGTCACTTCCCATGTAAGAATATCTTTCGATATTCTGAAAAGGGTTAAAATATTCTGTGGTCCTACCTCTCTGTCACTTAACTGGGGCCGCTGCCTCACTGGACAGGCCTCCCGAAGGAGATTTCTGAGGGCTAGTTCAAAACCTCAGTGACAGGGCAAACCCCCTCCTGAAGAACATTAGCTGTGTACAGTGTAAATTTGGGGAGAAAGTATTTGAGGTGGTCGTTAGAGACTTCGGTTGCAACAACTGGATGACCCCCTTTTCATTCTAGATAGGAATAACTGAATAATTTAATTGCTGGAGTTAAAGGCTTGTCTGTTTTTAGGAAAATGAGATTTTTATTTGGGATTCCCCAGTATATTAGAAAGATGATTCTTAGTATAATTGTGGGCAAGAAGGAAATAATACACATATTTGTGGCTATGAGCAGCTAACCAGAAGGAAAAAAAAAAAAAGGAAAGAAACTGTCCGGACTTGCACGGTTCCAAAAATTGCTGAATGTTTTCTTTTTTTTTTCCACCCAACTAAGCATTTCTTTCTTATCGGGGAGGCTTCATTTCCCACCTGTGTCTTTTAGGTTCTTGAAATACATATAGAGTTAGTGTTTATTTTCCACCCACTGAAAGCTTGTTTAAGTTATTCTTTCTCTGGGCTTTACTTTTAGGAGTCACAATTTGCTTGGCAAGCTTCGGCGTCAGAGAAAGCTTCCTTTTATGTACAGCAAACTCCTGACTATTTAGAATGTTTGCTTGGGAGATAAAGGGATGCCTGGTGGTTTTTCTGCTTTATAACAATTACCATGTACAACATGATCAGACAAAAACTAAAATGTGCTCAAAATGAATTCCACCTTCCCTTGGCAAGCAGTGCAATCATGATCATCGATGCCAGTTTTTTCATACTCCAGTGTTGTTTAAAACTTCCAAATGTTTGTATCCTAAGTTAATACATATATTTCAAATACGGGTTATGGAAAAGATGCCATATGTAGCCATCCAAACCTCGGCATTGGACTGCCCTCGTCCTTCACACTGAGTGTTAGGGTTCAGTAAGCGAAGATCGGCTCTTTGAGCTGGTGACCAGAGGAGCCATCCTGACAGCGCGCACATAGCACATTCCCTGGACCTCAGCAAAAACCATCCGACGGGCACAAACACACCGTGAGGCATGAGGGCTTCTGAAGGTCACACAAGCGCAGGTGAAAGGTAGAGGGGCAGGACGCAACTCTATAAACCTGAGCCCTGCCTGTCCCTGGATCGGGCTGGGGACCCCGCTGTTGAGTGTGGAGAACTGAAGAGCATGCGGTTGCAAGCTTGATTCCTCTTACGGGCATTTAGAAGAATCAAGTGACACACAGCAGGAAGGTCTCCTCTGATCCCTGCCTTCAGGCAGTTAATGTCATTTCTCCCACTTTACTGGGGCACGGTGAAGGTCCAAAAGAGCTGAGTGACACAGAGCAGTGCAGGTCACCTTTTCCTGCTCCATAAATTACAGGTGACTCTTTTCTGGAGAATGTTACTGGTCACAAATGAAATAGAATGGCAGTGTGGATGGCTGTATCCAGACCATTGCTTCTAATAAACAGACCAAACTCAGCCATGCTGAGGGAGCAGAGCCCCCTTTTCCTGCTCTCCCAGAACTGGGACTGGACCCCAGGAGGACAACAGCACCAAAACCTCAACGGACAAGACTCTGCGCTTCTAACTGGAAGCAGACTCCCCGCTAAGCACAGAGTCCCATGTGGGGCTCAATCCCAGGACACTGAATCATGACCTGAGCCAAAACCAAGAGTCAGACACTTAACCCACTGAGCCACCCAGGTGCCCCAGAAGGAACTCTGGTCTTATTTGGGGGATTTCACAAAACATCTTATTAAAAACAACATTCTCGGGCGCCTGTGTGGCTCATTGAGCGTCTGCCTTCGGCTCAGGTCATGGTCCCAGGGTCCTGGGATCGAGCCCCACATCGGGCTCCCTGCTCTGCGGGAAGCCTGCTTCTCCCTCTCCCACTCCCCCTGCTTGTGTTCCCTCTCTCGCTGTGTCTCTCTCTGTCAAATAAATAAACAAAATCTTAAAAAAAAAATTAACATTCTGAAAACTAAATTCAACAGCAATGCAATGTACTGAAACAGAGTGATGGCTGACATCCCAATCTACAAGTCCCTTAAGGAGAGAAAGAACTTAAGCAGATGGTTAATTAATCAAATGTATTTGATGGGACAAAGATAATCAGTAACCTCATTCTGTCTGAGATTTAGTTCAGTTTGAAAATACTATGAAAATGCTGTTGTCGTGCATCTGTTGAACGCTTAGGCTTGCCAGTTGTAGTACTCCAGCCAAGAAATGACCCTGTTTTGTGACCACTTAAGAAACCAAGAAATTAAGGAGTCAAGTGGTACCTTACTCAAGGGCCTTGTCTACGAAGGTGATGGATCATAAATTCCTCTCACCTTTTTCCTCCATGTCCAGTACCGCACATTTGTGAGCTGGCTCAGTTGGCCTGGACGAGCGGTATGTAGTTAGGGGACAGGGGTCTGTTTATAGCTAAAGGTCACAAAACAGGGCGACCAACCTTCCCATCCCACATGGAGCCTGTCCCCAGGTCTTGAGCATCTTCTGTAGCAGGCTTAACCAGCCACAGAATAAGTGAAGTAAATAACAGTTATGCTCAACATCCATTAAAACCAAATACCTGGCCACTAAACAAGACTGACCCAGGAAACCCTCTATCCAGACGGTGTTCACCAGTCTACACAAAATAGGAAAAATTAGGGGAGGTAGTGGGGTTTAAGTTAAATTCATTCCATTTCAAAATAGTGTAATTTACTCTGAGATTATGTTTTTCCTACCCTTTTGGTGTTAAATGTTCTTTAGTTACCAAGGAGAGTAAATAGTAGTGAATTTCTTAATATCCTAACCCGGTGAAGTAAGAAGTTAACATCTCTATATTGGTCCTTAGAGTTTAAAAAAGAGAGAGAAGGAAGGAAGGAAAGAAGGAAGGAAGGAAGGAAGGAAGGAAGG
>NW_027397073.1:12546060-12602041 GCF_003265705.2 Callorhinus ursinus | reverse complement strand
AGGAATGGAGGGGGAAGGGAGGAAGGGAGAGCAGGGGAGGGGAGGGGAGGAGGAATGGAGGGGGAAGGGAGGGAGGGAGGAAGGAAGGAAGAGAGAGAGAGAAAGAAAGAAAAAGAAAGAAAGAAAGAAAGAGAAAGAAAAGAAAGACAAAAGAAAGAAAGAAAGAGAAAAGGAAGGAAGGAAGGAAGGAATGAAAGAAGGAAGGAAGGAAGGAAACAAAAGTTTTGAAATCCAAAAGTTTGACTAGCACTGCCTTAGAAGAAACTACCTGCTGTTAAAAACTCATAAAGAGTAGAAACCCACATGGGTATTGTTTCATGTGATTGAACGTTTCCTAATAAGAGACAAAGCTTCATTTCAATATGCAATACAAACGGATTTCAAGTTGTACCAATAAACCGAGTTTCCAAACGGTGCCACAAAAGTATGCTGCCATCCAAAAATAAATGCAATGTAGATTCTAAAGTTCTCTACAAACATACATTATACTGTCATTCTTCAAATGGCAGAAAGCATTTTAATTAAAACCCAGAGGGCATACAAGGCAATATAACCCAGCAGACATCGGCATAATAATAAAGAATGAAAACACTGTTTGCTAGTTTTCCACTCATAGATCCTATCTACAGATGCTACACACAAATATCGATTCTGCATCTGAGGATGGATGACAGAAGATTTAACCATTCAGTTAACCAGGAAGAACTCAGGGGTTATCAGCCCTGGCCGCAGGTGACAAGAGGCTGGGAAGTGGAAGAAAAGAGAGGAGTCAGAAGCGCTAATGTTCTTGTTTTTAATGGATAATTAAGTGATGCTCTCTAAGGTTAACAGAATAAGAAATGAAGTGTCAAGAATTTGTTTGAAATTTCTGTAGAGTCCTTTAAGGGGAGGGACTAAGAAGACCAATGTAACCACAGGGAAGGAGCTCAAGGCAGAGATGGGGCTGAATAAGGGAGAGAAACCTGCTTTGCCCTAGAACAAACAAAGTCAGCAAGGCCAAGTGTTTATAAGCTGGGAAACAGTGGTGTTCTGGGTTGAATCGTGTCCCTCCAAAAGATACGTTCCAGTGAATGTGACCTTTGCGGGAATCGGGGCCTTTGCAGTCACTGAGTAGAGATGAGGTCATTGGGTGGGATGTCATCCAATATGGCTGGTGTTCTCCAAAGAAGAGGGAAATGCCCTGTGAAGACGCAGACACTTTGGGAGAGCTGCGTGGGACAACAGAGGTAGGGACTGGCGTGATGACCTACAGGGCCAAGGAATGCCAGAGATGGGCAGCTACGGCCAGAAGCCGGGAGAGGCAAGGTAAGTCCTCCCCTGGAGCTTCAGACGGAGCCTTCTCTGCGAGAGAAGACGTTTCTATTACTTGGAAGCACCCAGTCTACGGTACTTTGTTACCTCAACCCCAAGAGACTAGGACACGTATATTATTTAAAGATATGAAGGTAATCACCCAAAAGGACTTTGAAAAAGGGTGGGAGGGTTGGATGTTGCCTCTGGGAAGCAGGCCAGGGGGGGAAGAGGAGCAATGGCAAGGGCCGCAATTTTTCATTAAACGCCTTCCGGACTATTTGGCTTTTCGCCATACACATGTGCTACTTTGATCTTAAAAAAGTATAAAGAAAATACCCATGTGATGTCATCAGAGCAGCCTGGTCAGCTTTCTCCCGAGCCGATGCTACACACCGCGGACTGATGATCACCTTCTCTCCCCGGCCCCCCCCGGCCCCACCTCCTCTACTCCAGAGGACACCCCCCTGGACCCTGTCCCCCTCTCAGGGAAAGCTGGAGCCGAGCCCGAGCCCGGAGGGCCTGAGCTGGGGCCGCTCAGCGGCCGAACGTCTGTGCTCACACGCCCGCGGGCCGCGTCCTGATATCAAACACAGAGTATTTTTGGACTTTTGGTGGGTTTGTATCATCGATGATGGTAATTCATCCTAGTGATTCAGATGATTGAGAATCGACTATAATGAAAACAGAGGATGTCACAGAGCCTGTCACTGGCTGCTTCTGTAGATTAAGCTGCAAAACAGTGTCTGACAAAGATTTCAGTGATTAGGTGATGCACTATCTGAAAACCTCACAATAGAGCTTAATCACAAACGTTTGCTCATCAAATTTTATTTAGCCCACAAAAAAGGAAAGCTAAGTGCTCCCCCGTGGCCTGGATCAAGTATCTTCGATCTGTGGTGCAGGCTGTGACTCTCCTGGCTGGAGGAAGTCCCATGCCCTCTGCTCACTCTAAGAAGAATGCTCACATTGAGCCCAGCGGCATGTAAGGCTGCAGCAAAATGTGCTGTCAACTCCCACATGAACAGGCCTATTGATGACTGTGGCGAAACCAGTTCAAGGGCACCAGCCCCCGCCCCAGAACGAGCAGGACAGTATGATCATGTTCCCAGCATGCCCCGGGACAGAGAAGCAGAACGCAGCACACAAACGCGGTGTGTGTGCACCGAGGGCCTTTTTGCTGGGCTCTGTTTGCACGCAGCTCCCTGCGGCAGCTGCGGAGCACCTTGCCCTTGACGCTGAAGCCGTGCCAGGTGGATGAAAACTGAACGAACTGTCTCACAGCTAGCACATGGATGAACACGCGGGGAGCAGAACAAAGGCGCAGCATTTTATCAGGAGGAGACTCCTGACTGCAGTCGATGCATTGCCCAAGGGGAAACGGTTTGCTTTTATTTTCATCCCAGCCTCCAGTATCCTTGGGTAACACCTCACAGCCACCCAGGGGGTCACCTTCCCGCCCCACCTGGATGTCAGACAACCAGACTCAGCAAGTGTTTTCCCCTTCTGTGTTGCAGGTGGCAAGGTCACCCAGAATGGACTTCCAAAGACAGGTGTGAACTGGGCCCACAAGAAAGCAAGTCACAATTCACAAAGCCACCCAATGTGGGGATCTATGTTGAACACAGAAAAGAGAGTGGCTCAGATTTTTATTATGTGACCTTTCACGGAACTCTCCCTCCAGCCGCACAGACAGGAGAGAGTGTGGATCCTGTGAATGTGGCCGACTGCATTCAAGCGCACACATCTGCTTTCTAATTGTCTCAGTTACCGTTCCCTGTAGCTGGCCTTTTCTCCTTTCTTGCTTTTAAAGCATCACCTCTCAACATATCGTGATGAAAACCAAACGCTCAGACTCAGATGTTCCAGAAACCTGATCTATTAGATGTGCTTTGATCGTGCCTGGCTATTCCTCATCTGCTTTATTCTTGGTCACGTTACTACTGCTGTAAACAAATTCTGTCCTATTAGTTATGGTAGAAGTCTAGCGAGTCTTTCCCTATAGGACCTAACAAAGAACCATCTCGTTTTTCTCATCCATACATACACACACATGCACGCACGCGGATGCATTCACAGAGCAATGTATCATGCGAGGACACAGGCAGAGTTCCCTAGCAACATAACTAAAAACATGCCAATACCCTTTGGAGCTCCAAGTTCTGGATTTATTGTGTAAATTGTTTAACAGGCACATGATTGAGGGCTTCACAACCTCATTTTACCAAAAAAGATCTTAGTCGCCACCGTTCCATAGAACTTTCTTACACGACCGCGAACATCTATAAGGAGCTGCCCTGTTCCTGAGCCAGGTTCACCTTGGTCATCAGGCGTGCACAACGGCGTGGATCCCAAAGGGGTAACCGGGCCAGGATGGCCTTAATCCTTAGGAACGAATGCAACACAAGTCCTTAGGGGTCAGTTTATAACTAATGAGGCTCCGTGTTATGTAACAAACTCACTAGGGGGGAAAAGGGACCATTTCTGAAGATGTCCAGCCAATTGGTTTTGACAATTTTTTTAAAGATTTTATTTATTTATTTGAGAGAGAGAGAATGAGAGATAGAGAGCACGAGAGGGAAGAGGGTCAGAGGGAGAAGCAGACCCCCCGCCGAGCAGGGAGCCCGATGCGGGACTCGATCCCGGGACTGCAGGATCATGACCTGAGCCAAAGGCAGTCGCCCAACCGACTGAGCCACCCAGGCGCGCTGGTTTTGACAATTAAAGAAAGAAGAAATCAAGCTCCCCATCTCCTCCCAGTTCCCTGGCAGATGATGGGGGTTGGTAAAGCAAGAGAAGTAAGAGGAACAATGACTGTATAAACAAGAAGAAATAAAAGGAAAAAAGAAAAATAAACATGGGTTGGATCAGAAAGAAAAAAAAAGTCAAAACAAGCAGCAATGATCTTTTGATAAGAACGGTCTTATATAATACAGCACCTGTAACACGTAAAGCCCCTTTGCACTACAAATCACTTTTCCACAAAGAATTAAAAGAAGCAGAACGAACACAAAAATCAATTAAGGTCTGGAGAAGGGTTCTATTCCCCCTCAAGGGGCTTGTTCTTATCCAAACACTGACTAATGCAGGTACTGTCGGGCTGCCTAGGAGAGGGTATTTTTTATTATGCCTTGAGCTTGTCTGTTTGGAGAGTGATTTCCCCATTTTAGATGGCAAGGGAAGGTTAAACAGGAGGAGTAGAATGTTCTTCTACTTAGAAAATAATCCAATCCATCCCCGTGCCTCAGGCTCAAGGGGCCTCCTGTTGGTGCCCCAGCTTCCCAGGAGCAATCCCAGCTGTCCCCAGGACCAGCTTCTGGCTTGTGGGTGAGAGCAAACCTCCCGAGAAAAGCACCCACCACATCCATCTGCTCCCATCGGGAACAAGGCAGACGCGGAGAAAACCAGCACAATGCTTGGCCCACAGGAAGCGTTAAGATAAATATTCCCTGAAGAAATGAGGAGCAAGAAACGCATCTCTGACCCAAAATGATAAAACACAAGGAGCCAACACGCTTTGAACCTTACCCAGAAGTAGAAACATTTTGGGGCAATAAAGAATATTTTTATTATGCTGTCTATGCCATTTAAAGAATGTGGTGATAAATTTTCCAGGAGGGAAAAAATGTCCTACTTTGTCTCACAAAACTGAATTTTGATAATACTGGGTTTGCCTAAAGAAGAAAGCACATATATTTATTTTCTTTGGAGTAAAAGTCCAAGCACTCTGTACAAAAAGTACAAAAGGAAAATAATCAGAAGTCCTTTCACGTTAGGCTATTTGTTACCAATTAGTTGTTGCTGACCTGGCTGACCAACCTGAGGATGTACGAATGGGTTTGGGGAAAATCAAACACTGGAGGTAGGGAACTCACACAAAGGTCACAACTCAGCCTCTGGTTCAGAGTAAGGGAGGGTTTTTTTTGACCAAATTAGGCCTTCTTGGACCTCCAGGGCAGCCCTTCTGCATTTCCAGGAAGGAGGTGGGTAAGTGACTATTTTGGTCTGTCTGCCCATCTGGTCTCTTGGTAGCTGGTTGGCTCAGCCACTCGGCTCATGGTCGGGCCAGCAAGTTAGTGGCCTGTGCTCTGACCAGTTGGCCATCCCATTATGCCATGGGCCCCTCACTGGAGGCAAGAGGGACCGAATGAGAAAGTCCCCAGAGGGTAGGCAACCAACCACTCATCACCACGACTCTAGCACAGTTCCTGGCTGTGGGTGCGGAGCATCCTCGTCATTGGAGAAAGGGAAAGTACATCAGAATTTGACAGAGGAACAAACACCAAACCGTTGTCCCAAAATAAAGAACCCATATCAACAGGGAATATAAAAATGTTTTTTAGAACTTCTGTTCTCAGATGTTTAATACAAAGGAGAGATTGTTGTGCCAGGGAACAAACTGATCCGATATTCACAAAGCAGGAATTCTCCTACTGCACGCTTTGTTTCCAAAACACATAGGAATACAGCAAGATTGCAAGCTGGGGTAAAGAAGCTACTTCTAGAAGGAACAGAGGAGATAACTGACATCTTTCACAGAGCGGCTGAAATCCTCCCAAGAAAATGTCAACATTTCGGGGCATCTGATGTGGATGGTGAAACGACTTGCCCCCAAATATACAGCAGAGGTACCCCCGGGGGTGTGAAGTGAGGGCTGCGAGGGCAAGCTACAGAACATTCTAGTAACATCCCAATGGAACTCAGGAACCTCGAGCATTTTTCTTTTTTCAGTTAACCCATTGGGCCCAGCGTTCCAGGCAGTTGGGTGTAGTTTTACTTCCACTAGGACCGCTGCCAGAGAGGAACAGGCCGTGCTCCTTTATTACATATTTTAGAAACCTGTTTTGTTACCTGCAGGTGAGTCAGGTGGTAAGCAGACCTCTTTGATCAAGGTGAGGGCCGGAGGAGCAGGACAGCTGATGAGTGACCTTTCTCTCTTGAATGCTCACCACACTGAACAGCACTACGGAGCCGAAAGCTCCAACCGGAAAGAAAAGCCAAGGGTATCAGTATCTTTCTCTTATGTTCGTGTCATTATTTTTACATTTCCACCGGAAACAGGTCACATCACTCTTTATGACCCACTACCCTTTACTGGACCACGCATTCCTGGAAGGCAATTCAGTGCCAACAAACACCCTGGGCTTCAGGACCAGGTTCACCCATTATAACCCTGGCTCTGTGATCACTATGGGATCGCAAGTTACTCAATTCCCTTACCCATAAAAATTGGAATAAAGTTTCCCATCTTTTAGGATTGTTGCAAATCTCAAGTGTAAAAATGTAAGACAGCGCTCAGTACCCAGTAGGTCCTACCTTTGGTTTCAGGGGCTGTGACTTACTCATTTCTGCATCCCCTATGGCACTGCAGGCTCCCATAAAATTAAACCAACTAGATGTACTATTTCCTCTATTGCCTTTTTCCTCCTAGTTTGTTCTTTGCCTTTGCCCTTCAGCTCGCTCCCTGACAGCATCCTGGCAGGGTTCAGATTAGTCATGACCAACATCCGATATGCCCCACCATAAAACTCACCACTTGTGCTCTGAGCTTGACTGTACTAGTGGCGAGGATCGTGGCAAAATTAAATACGAGATGGCTTTATTTGCTGCTCCACTGCCTTTCCTACCACTGGAATGGCAAGGGGCCACTGTTAAAACTAAGTACACAAAGGAAATACTGAAAAAGGCAGAGAATTGAAGGAACCAAGAGAGATAAAAATCGAGAAATGAAGGCCTAACTTTCAGCTCTGCCTCCAAATTACTGGTGTCTTTGAACAGCCTGCATCATAGTATTTTGAAAGAGTTAAATCCTACAGCAACTAGCCAAAATTTTATTTTATTTATTTTTTTAAAGATTTTATTTATTTGACAGAGAGAGACACAGTGAGCGAGGGAACACAAGCAGGGGGAGTGGGAGAGGGAGAAGCAGGCTTCCCACCGAGCAGGGAGCCGGACGCGCGGGGCTCGATCCCAGGACCCTGGGATCATGACCTGAGCCGAAGGCAGACGCTTAACGACTGAGCCACCCAGGCGCCCCAACTAGCCAAAATTTTAATAGACGTGAACAGAAGCTGACATCATAGAAATTTTTAGGGTGATCATCCACTAAAAAACTTACTACTTTGTATTATCCCTCCCCATCTGGCCTACGGGAATGGAGACCCAGCCAGCGATGTATGGCTCTTACAATCAGTACCTACAACCAACCTCTCTTTTCTCCTCGCTCTTGGTCACAGTGCTTACTGGGCGCCTAGCACGTGCACACGTGCAGCACACTGGATCAATGCCCCTCCGAACGGGATGGAACAAGGAGGGCACCAGCCGGCAGAGACCCAGGGATGGGAGGTGAGGTGACTGTTGACTCAACCAGGGAAAGAGTGTCCACAGACGCAAGGCACAGACTCAAGGGGAACGGCAGAGCTGGGGGGGGGGGGGGGCGCGGGGGGGGGGGGGGGGGGGGGGCGGCAAGAACGCGCATGCTCCCTGATGACGGGGGGAAGGAAAGAAAACTTCAGGATCCGGCAAGGCGCCAGGGTCCTCAAGGGCCTGGGAAGATAGACGCCTGGCAAGTGAGGACTCTGGAGAAGCACCTGTGGCACTCCAGGTGGCTCCGGCGAGGACTCCCCAGCCCTTTCCCTCTCAGATCAAAATAAACAGTGAAGCAATCAAAATGAGCGCTCATGCGCTTCAGCAGAGCACCGAGCTGGGGCTGGGAGCGCCGGGAGGATGGCAAGGGGAACGCAGAGGAAGAGAAGAAAGGCCTTCTGTCCTCCTGCAACTATTATTGCATTTGGAAAGAAATAATAACGCCATAAAGGCAGCTCTCAGTAATTAAATGCAAGACACGTTCCTATTGTCCCAGTTGATCTTCACAGTAACCCCGGGACGGAGGCAAGAATAACCTATCTAAGCATTTCTTCCAAGATTATGGAACGAGTCAGAGATGAAGCCGGGGCTAAGAGTTAGGTCAGTGGGACCCTAGGATCTGTTTTTCTAAGCTTGTACACTCCGCCCATTCTCTCTCTGAAACAACTTCACACACGTGCATGCACGTGGAAGAGCATTTTATCATCTAGGCGTGGCGCAGGTCAGTCTCACTGTGACTCAAACCCCTGATAAACCTGGTTACACGAATACAATTTTCTGCCTGGGGGGGAAAATACCATAAACAAAGACAAACGGCAAATGATAAACCAGGGAACTATTTGGAACATAAATCAGAGACAAAAGGCTAACTTCATCAATATGTAAGGAATGCCTATAAATAAATAAGAAAAGACCCAACCAAGCCAAATGAACAGTCAGCTAATATAAAAGAAAATCAAACAGTTCACAGACACATTAAGATATTAAACTTTACTCATAGTAAGATAAATGCAGAGTAAATGTATTAGGCGTGGTGGACATCAGAACATTTCATCACACATACACTGGTGAGGGTATGAAGAGGTACTCTCATAAATTACTACCCAAAGAATAAGTAGATACATCCGCTATGAAGACAATCTGGTACTATCTATCAAAATTATAAATGCACTTACCCTCTGACCCAAAATTCCAATTCCAGGATTTTATCCTGCAGATAAAACTCATATGTGTGCAAAATGGTGCCTGTAAAAAGCCAATCTTTGCAGCAATGTTTGTACTAGCAAAAGTCTGAGAACAATCTAAATATCCAACAAAAGCAGACCGATTAAAAAAATTACAGCATAGCCCTATGATGGCCTATTATTTAGCCATAAAAGAGAAGAGGAAGCTCTTAAATGTATTGATAGGGAACAAACCCCAAGGATTATTGCTAAGTAAACAAAGCAAATTAAAAATGGCAAGCAGAATATGCTCTCACGAATGTAAGAACAAAATTATATACTGCATACATCTATATTTATATGCACCCCCTGGAAAGATATACAAGAGACTTGTAGCAATAGTTGTTTCTAGGGAAAAGTGGGTAGGATACAAAGTTAGGACAGAGACTTCCTTGTCACTGTATGCTTTGTATCGTTTAAATTTCATAATATATGTTTATATTACCGACTCAAAGAATAATATACATACATATACACCCATGTATAGATACACACATACATATATGCATACAAATCGAAATCAAGTGCTAACAGTGGCAAAAGATGGCTTCTGACCCAGCCTTGCACCAGCGGACTAGTGAGAGAAGCTACTTTATCACTTTCAGAGAAAGTCTCAGTTTCCTCATCCATAAAATAGGGATAATAATCCTTTGTTTCTCCTGAGGTTTTGAGGAGTAAATGGATAACTACACCTAAAACCTTTAAACCACCTCTTGCACACGGTAAATGTGTGCAAGAGTCTGTTAATTAAGTGCCATCTAAGCTGAGATCAGAAATATCAGTAAGAATCAGACACGGAAGAGGGAAGCAGAGGAAGCAGAAGGTACTGCTCAGAAGGAATAGCACGTGCAAAGGTCACGGGGTAGGAAAACACAGTGGTGCACCTGAGGGTGGAGGAGTAGAGGGGAGTGCCTAGTGTGTGGCCTGGGAGGATGCAGAACAGCAAGAGGCATGGGTCAAGGACTGAGTGTGGGCCAATCAGGCCAGCTTCTCTGTGGGGGATGGGAAACAAATGGAGCATTTCAGGCAGGGGAATTCCGCGATTGGACAGGCT
Organism: Callorhinus ursinus; assembly: GCF_003265705.2. Classification (NCBI taxonomy): domain Eukaryota; kingdom Metazoa; phylum Chordata; class Mammalia; order Carnivora; family Otariidae; genus Callorhinus; species Callorhinus ursinus. The sequence continues at coordinate 12,592,108 of NW_027397073.1, read as the reverse complement.
TTCCTAGAAAGCATTCTCTGGCAACAATCTAGAAGACAAGTTGGGAAGAGGCAAAAACTGGGTGGCAGAGACCTCTTGGAGACTGTTGCAGCAACTCAAGAAGAAAGGAGGAGGTTGTGAGGTGAGACTGTGGTGGAGGGTGGCACGGGAGGAAGGGTGGGTGGGGGGGGGGGGCGGGGTTGCAGGTGGAACCAGGGACAATCCCCGAGTTCCAAACTGGCTTACTTGGAGGACTTCGATGCAACTCAGTGAAAAGGAGTTCAGAAACGGAACCGGCTGAGGAGGAGGGAAGCTAGTAGGTTAACCTCAGGTTGGTCGAGGTTCAAAGGTCTCATAGGGAGTCCACAGTTAGCTACCGGTGCCTAAGCCTTGGATGAAGGGCTTGAGAAGGAAATACAGCTTTGGGAGGCAGAGGACACAGTTTTAATACTTAAAAGCTCTGGACTATTGGTTAAGGCAGCTGCCACCAAATAGCAATGGTCCCTTTGGTCCAAGGAAGAGACTTTTGAGAAGGTATGTGACCTGTGTGTGATGTGGGTAAGACCCACGTTTCCTCCCTCCTCCCCTCTCCCTTCTTCCTTTTCTCTTTTTGTCTTTTCTCTGTCTTCCTTCTTTCCTAAAAATAGAACAAAAGTCCTCACAAGAGGGGCGCCTGGGTGGCTCAGTCGCTAGGCATCCGCCTTCAGCTCGGGTCATGATCCCAAGGTCTTGGGATTGAGCCCCGCATCGGGCTCCCTGCTCGGCGGGAAGCCTGCTTCTCCGTCTCCCACTCCCCCTGCTTGTGTTCCCTCTCTCACTGTCTCTCTCTGTCAAATAAATAAATAAAATCTTAAAAAAAAAAAAAAGTCCTCACAAGAGGTTTCCGTAAAGCTTTGCACAAAACAACGCATTGCTAACCAATCCAGCTAATCCAGTGGCAATGCCTTTATTTTCCCCAACATTCCCGTCCTCCTGCTTCTCTCTTCACTCATAGCTGAAGTCACTAGAAAGTTCTCACTGTGCCAAAGGGTATCTCCACACCATGGGGAACATCCCTGAAGACTGTGTCTCCCCACAGGGCTGTCTCAACAGGGGCACTGTCTAGATGTTTTTTTAGAAAGGGCATTCTGTGGTTTTCTCCTGAGGAGGGTCTTTGACAAAACCAACCCTACTTTAAGTCCACCTACCAAAGGGTTTTAGCAAGAGATCTTAGAACTGATTTCTCAAAGAGTATACATTTTTTCTAGTTTTAAAAAAAAGTCATGTTTAAGCAAGATTTCTGGAACAATTTAGCCAGGTGAGGTCTGGCGCCAGGATTCAAGAGTGCCAGCTTTGATCTTCACTCACCAAAATGATGCTAAACTTCTCTCAGTTTCTCTAAGTTTTCTCTCCTACGAAACTGAGACCATCTCCAGATCTCCTTCGGGCTCTAAAGATCTGTGAGTCTAGATGTGAGGGAGGACTAAAATTGGTTTCATGACAGTGTGGAGTATTTCAACAATTCAAAACTGTCATTAAACATTCAAGCAACTTCATTTTTAGAGACTGGTTGATTTCCTGGCTGGGCAGTAGAAATATCCCTATTTTATCATTCACAAAGTTTGCTGCAGTATTTGCATGTTTGTGGTGAGTATATTTATCCCAAAGGGAAAACCCTATTTCTAATGCAGCAGGTGCTTGGTTTTCAAATTTCGTACTTGCCGAAGAAGCCATCTCTTTTCATGGCCTGAGGAAACCACAGGCAGGGATTTCCAGGGGAAATAAGATAGCATCCATGCCATGAACAGTACTCACCTCTAAATACGTAAATTATTAGCTTACCTTTAAAAAATGTAAGATAGAAAGTTCGGTGTATTGAGAAGTGAACAATGTATTTTCCAACTGGTAGAGATTTTTGTAACTTTTGAGAGCAAGTAAGGAACATGGGCCAGGAGACCTAATCCAAATAACAGATTCCTGACTTCTCTCTCCGATAGGGGTCATGGCATCATCTAGACGGATGCAGTTAGCATAGCAAGGCAATAGTCATTACAAATATCCAAAAGGGATTGCCATCTAAAGCTCACTACGAAGAAAAATATCAAGGAGAAGGTGGCCATTTTTCATCTAAAATGACATTTTTTCTATTGTATCTGTCAAAATGTGTTTTCTCTAGAATCCATGTACTTTTTGTAAAAAGCAATGTATATCAGAGTTTAACTGACTTAAAATACTGTATTTTAAAAGATATCAGGTAAGGTACCCTTACAAATCGATGTCTAATTAGATTAGTTAGAAATGCATTATTCTGGAAAATAATTTCAGTTGAAATCTGATTTCAGCAATATGCTTTGGTAATCATATAAAGGATAAGATTAGGTATCTTTCAATGTTTACAGCATATAGGCTGTCGATAACATAACAATGTATAAATCTGCTATCTAATTTATTAGAAACCAGATACAGTTTACTGGTGTTTTAAGGGGATAGAGGAAAAATGCACAGATAGGTTTCCATCTTTGAAATGGATATATATATATATATATTATATATACATCTAGGTACATGTATTTTTCTGTTACTTTAAATTGCTCACTCTAACCAACATCGCTCAAAATGAGATAAAGTACTAATTAGACCACGAACTGAGAGAGTTATTTCATCGGTCATTGTCACAAATGTACAAAAGGCTATTCGTGCTGCTGTCAGAGCTGTAAAGTGCTGGCTTCTAGGAGGGGCAATTTGACAGAATCAATCAAAATGACACAGGGGCGTCTGGGTGGCTCAGTCGTTAAGCGTCTGCCTTTGGCTCAGGTCATGGTCCCAGGGTCCTGGGATCGAGCCCCGCATCGGGCTCCCTGCTCAGCGGGAAGCCTGCTTCTCCCTCTCCCACTCCCCCTGCTTGTGTTCCCTCCCTCGCTGTCTCTCTCTCTCTGTCAAATAAATGAATAAAATCTTAAAAAAAAAATGACAAACGCATTCGACTTTGGGCTACAGCAATTCCATTTCTGGGATTTCTTTCCTATAGATACACAAAATCATGTAATATAAAGCTATTCACCACATCATCGTCTGTCCCAGAAAAAACTGGAAACAGCCTAAATGTCTGTCGGTAAGGAACTAGCTAATAGTATATCAATACAACGTAGCTTTAACAAAGCAAGAGGATGCCTGCTTCTAACTTACTGATACCACTGAATCCCAAAATATATTTAAGTGAAAAGCGCATATCCAAAAGAGCATGTGTTTGCCACACTCTGTATAAAAAGAGGGAAAATAAGTATACAAATACATACTCATACATGTACATCTGTATAGACCATATCTATACACGCACATGTGAATTACATAAGTATGAATATTCACACACACAAGACCCTGATAACATAGATTCTGAGAAAGGAAACCTGTTATCTGGGGATAGTAGTAGGAAGAAGATTCTCCCCTGCACACCTTTTGGGATCTTCTGAATTTTGAATCATGTGGCCATGTTACCTATTCAAAAATAAACTAACATAAATCAACAAGCATGAATAGTAATAAATTGTCCGCTGATAAGCAGTAAAGTCACGCTCATATGTATTACTACTTAAGAACTTGGGGACGCCTGGCTGGCTCAGTTGGTTAAGCGTCTGCCCTTGGCTCAGGTCATGATCCCAGGGGCCTGGGATCGAGTCCAGTTTCGGGCTCCCTGCTCCATGGGGAGTCTGCTCCTCCCTCTGCCCCTCCCCCACTCGTTCTCTCTCAAATAAATAAATAAAATCTAAAAAAAAAAAAAAACTTGGAAGACCACATTTCTTAAACAAAGAATACGGGGAATAAAAATTAGATGCTCATCCTCTTTCCATTCTCTTGGGGTTCTTATAAAATAATAAATGACATATAACAGTTTGGAGAAAAACCAATTAGAGGGACATAAATCATCATTAACCCCTTCCCCAGATGAATGACAAAGAGACACATGTCCTAATTAACACCGAGTAGCACTGTGTAAAGAGCAGTTTGCAATGGAAATGAACAGATGGCAAACAAGCATATGAGGTGTTGGTGCCGCAAGAAAGAAAACTTGATCTGATCCGACACTGGAAACTTCAAGCAACTGCAAGAATCTGTACCTGAACAAAACTGCTCTGAAACAATGGATGATCTCCCCTTGCCAACTTTCTCTAGTGTTTAGGTGCCCTGAGCTTTGCCTTTTTCTACATTCAGTCCCCCCGAGACAACTGGTAAGGAGAATGGTGTTCCAAAGCCCACCTCACTTTCTACATCCGCACACACACCCACACCCCAACCAGCCAGCCACCTTTCCACAACAGAAAGATTTCCCAGCCCCAGGCAATGAGTGGCTCAGACACCTAATCTAGCATTCCAGTTCAACAAAAGGTTTTGGACGTCATCTTGGAGTTTGACATAACAAGAGCGGACCTGGAGGCTTATGCCTTAACACCATCTCCTTTCCTTCCGTGGAAACAGAGATTTATGACAAGAGGCAGAGAGACAGAGAGAAGGCTCGCAGGGTTGGTGAAACCTTCTATATGATCCAGACGGCAGGTACCCAGGGCCAGGGAGAACCCGTGAGGAGGAAGACCTGGTTTCCTCCGGTTTCCAAGTTCATCCCATGCTTAGACCTCTCTCCGCGGACACAAGGGTTCCCCGAGCAGTGGCAGTTTCACCAGCTGAACTCTCAGCCAAGAACCAGTGGCAGACCCCACACATGGGAGCCTCCAGCATAGCTAGCAGATGCTATTTCTCTCCCCCCCCAACCCCCGACCCCACCGCCCCGCTGACCCCGCCCGGCGAGACAGCACACTTCAGACAGGATGCCCTCCCAAAGTCATGATGCAACCCTGGAAAAAAAAAATCCACTCAAGTTCCAAAACCAGGATCTGGTTTCTGCCAGTTGAGAACAACAGAGACCAGTGGCAAAAACACTGTTGTTACAGAAGGTACGCTGAATTGACGCATATCTAACACCACTGGACACGTCATACTCCCATCTTCCATCATTTTACCTATGGAGAGTATTTTAAATGGACATTCTGTAGTGATCCACAGTTGGAGACAAAACATAAAACTGAGCAAACATCAGATACAGTGCTTGCTCCCCATGCAAAAAGCAGAAAAGGTTTCTGTTTGGCTGATTTTGAACTCCAAATAACTACTCCAAGAAAAAAGGCAGACAGTGGGCTAATCGGATCATCTTTAGCTCTATCAACAACATTTAAGGCTAAGAATTGTAAGTACAGTTTATGCAATCTGAATTTTTTTAATTGGACACTTTAATTCATGTGTTTGAGACGAATATATACATGACATGTACATATAGACACATGCACACTGCAGATTTATTTTATACAAAGCAGACAATTTCCACCAAACTATTATTGAGGTACTGGGATTCAAACTCAATTCCAGTCCCTATCTGAGACAACAGACTCTTCTGGTTTGAGGATATTTTTAAATATAAAAACTAATTATCCTATCTCACTGCCTATAAATTCAATTTCTATTTCTGAGGCTGCTTCTGCTGTACATCTCTTGGTAGATCCTTTGCATTACGGCTTGTTTATAACCTAGTCTCAAATCACAGGAAAGACAGGGACCAAATAAAAAGCCTCTCAACCTTTTAGGAGGGTTTGGTAATGCAGCAATATTTCCATAATTCTATATCTATTTTAAAAAAATCAAGTCCATTTTCTACGAAAGGACAGTTCTTTCTAAGTGGTGAATTTTATAGACAAAACATAGAGAGTATTAAATTGGACACATGAAGAACAAAGCTAATGCCAGGGGCAGAATGCTTTCTCTTGGTCAGATTTTCCTGCAAAACTAATCAACCAATGCATGTGGAGACCGCATCCTGCAAACTTTTTACAGAGCAACACCATCCAGGTTTCCCATGGTGTCAGCCTACTAAGAACTTCCAAGGCCATCCTGAATTGGGTTGCAGAGTAGACATATGCAAGGCACAACAAACACTCTCCCTTCTAAACCCTACTGACTCCTTAAAAAGAGAGTCTTTCACAAACATGTCAAAGAGAGCAAATTAACAACCACAATTTACGGGTTCAGCGGGGATGGTGAAGGTCAAAGGCAAACCAAAGTAAATTGACACTGATAAAGAATTAAAACAGCCTATGGTTAAAAAAAAAAAAGAATCTTCAAGTCCTTCCTACTCTCTGTGTCGGTTATATGAGCTTATCTGAAGAACTTCAGAAAGTTCCTCATCAAAAATCTACCCCTAGATTGCTAGCTCAGCCACCAATTAGCTGTTCAAGCTCCGACAGTCTCTTTAACTCTTTAGAGCTTATTTTTCTTATCTATGAAATGAGGGAGTTAACAAGGTGACTCTGAGGTTCCTTCCAGCTCTAACCGTTCCACGGTTTATGATCAAAGGCTGTGGCTACCCCCTAACTCGACTCGGCAGACGATAGTTAGCAGACAAAGCCGAGATCTTTCTCAGACCTTCCTGATCAAGATGCTTTCTGCTTCTTGTGTCATAAGCATCTCAGATCAAATGAACAGTAAGGAGAGGGTAAAAGGATGAACCAAGATTACTGAGATGATATTTCTCAATAAGGAAGAAAAACACATTTGTGAAGAGGAAAAAAGTCACTTTGGGGAAACTGAACCTTTTGTTTTTTTCAAGAAAGGCTCTAGGGAGCCATGTTCCTATTCTACGTTCTCAGTCCTCATTCTGGAGGCCCTGATTCTTCTTATTTCCAATCCCCCTCAGATCAAAAAGGAGGGAAAGATATTTTTCTCTCCCTCTCTTCTGATTTGGCCAAATCTGGATCATTCCTACAATTTCATACACTGATACCTGAACTTCCTGCTAAACTCTGATTAGGCCCATCTACCACGGGAGTTGACCTTTTTGTAAAGGTATTTTAAATAACACTTCTCCCACACTGGATACCCACAAAGGTCAATATTTGAATTCTTCCCACTCTTATTTCTGAAGCAGTAAAGTTTTCTTCAACCTGCCACATATGAGCGAAGGCCGGCAGTGATTTCTACCAGGAGCCCCACTTCCTCCAGGGGAAGAAACTTCCAGGAACATGGCTGAGTCCAGGTATTTGTCCATCTAACTGGTAAATCTAAATAAAAGCTGAATTTTTTAGACAGAAAATTCGAAGTCCAGCTACACTCAAGCTGTGAGGAGTACAGTCCTGCTATTATTATATTACGACCTTCTAGAACCCAAACATTTGTTCACCAACACCCTTAAGAACGGAAATAGATTCTGCCTTCCTAAGTGTGTGTGTGGTCCCCGAGGAAGTATTTATTTAGCCACTACGGTATACACGTTCATTCTTTGGCTCCAATATCCGTTACTGTCAAAAAAAAATCTGGAAATAATTTTTGATGGCCAAAGTTCGGGTGACCTGAAGACCGCTGAGTTAAATAATGTGAGATTTCACTAGAACACACACACGACAGCAATAATCATGTGCTCCTCTCCTGCCACCCCCACCCCCAAGCAGGGCAAGCTGCAGGCAGCACCCTCCTCACTGTGTTCGCCCGACATCCTCGACATCCCTACACCCACCAGGCCCACAGGACAGAAGGGAATTTGGAACGTGCCTTTCCACTCTGGTGCTAAACACGATACAGCCCTGACTCTTTTCTTAAACACACTCTGAGAGGGCCCCTGAGTTTCATGACTAAACGAGTTTCATTGTTGTTGAAAAATAAAGGACTTGCTTAAGTAGTTTCATATGTAAACAGCCGAGCTCCGAGGAGCATGCACACTACATTACGTGTAGTGTTCTCTTTTATTGTTTGCAGTTTCCAGTTTAGGATTTATCCAATTATCTATCTATTGTCTGGCAGGCCTGGCATGGAGGATTCCAGTTACAGGAAATGCTTCTGTGACTGCAGGCCCAAAGCAAAGTCTGGAGCGGGGGCAGCAGATCTAAGAGGGGTGCATATGCGCTGGAGGGGGTTAGGCTTGGACAGGGGGGGGCCGCCCCGGCCAAGGAACCCAAGTGTGAAGTTCAACTACAAAGCTACTCCTGACTGCTTGGCATGGATCTGTCATTTATTGTAGGAAGGGGAGTAAAAACCGTTGAGGGGTGTGTATGGGGATGAGGGGGCAGCCAGCACCCGTGCTTGGAAAGGGTCTGGAGCACACACGACACCATGGGGATGGCACGCTGAAGTGGACAGCCAGTTCGGCTGAGCTGCTTACAGAGGCCCTCTGATAGGGGATTTGGAAAGCTCGGGGGCAGACAGACAGATTTGCACGGGGGAAAGACTGATGTCAGCTTGGCCCCGCTGCAGCTCTCTCTCAGGGGAACAAGTTCTCACTGAGAGACGTTGAAACCTCAGTTTCCATTCTATTTATCGTCAGGAGACTCCTCTAAAACCTAAGTCAGATCACCTCACTTCTCTGCTCAAAAACATCCATTGGCTTCCCATCCCACACAAAACAAAATCCGAAATCCTTTCGAGAGTCTACCAAGGCCTACAGTGCTTCTCGAGGGCAGCAGACCACCCCAGGGGCGTTCAGGAAATCCGCAGGGACTGTCCTGGTAGTCACTTGATAATTGGGGGTCACCAGTGGTGTTTAGAGGGTCATGACCTGAAATGCATGGGATGGCCTGGCCTGACCAAGAAACGTCCCACATCCCGTATGACTTTCCAACGTCCCCTGGGTGTCCCTTCCAGTGAGAAACCTGACTCCATTTTACAGGTTAACATGAAGTGTTTTCTCCGAGATCTGCGTAAACAAGAATCTAGGAATGCAGGAGGGAGTGATATATTTTGCGTTGTTTAGAACTTTACCCCGAAGTGTCACCACTTCAGAAATCTCACATCACTGAAGGCCACACTGAGTGCCACTGAATTGCCTATCTAACACATCTACAGCACCTGCCTTTATGGCTGCCATGTTTCCTGGGATCCTACGCAGGGACCCGGAACACGTGACCACACCACAAAGACGTCCAGTGTAGCCATGCCCACCTACCCTGACATGTTGAAATAGTCATTTTATTACAACCGACTCTTTTTTGTGTGTTTCCTTTAGATATGGTTAAGGCATTCCATGGATGATTTGCAATTATGTGGGTAGGTCAGTTGTATTTCCTACAAATTTCACCGCAGGAGAGTAAAAGGAGTGTCACTAAATATTGTTATAAAAAGTGAGATCTGGGTCAGGGCGGGGCTACTTCCCTCCACCTCCCTTCCCATGTCCTCTCACTCTGAGCCGCCCCCCCCGAACATGCCCAGCTCCCCTGTGTGTCTCTCATACATCCACAGGGCTACCTTCCTCCATCCCCTGCCACTGTCCCTCACCCTCCTTTTTCCTTCTACAGAATCTATCAATGCCCAACATGAAATTTTGCACTGAGTTGTATATTGACATTCTCTGCTACTAGAATTAAGTTCGAGGAGAGCGAGGACTTGCTATCTTGTTCTCAAGCACCAGTAATAGTGCCTGACACATAAAAGGCACCTATTAGCCATTTGCTGACAAACAGAAGACAAACAAACAAGCAGACAAACTGAAGTTTGGTCTTACAAATAGGGCTCCACCTGCCTGGGACCAGCAAATCCTCCCACAGCCGCCGCAAAATGTGCTCTTCCTTCCACTGATCATGTTTCTCACGCGGCCCCCTTTGCCCAGTGAAAGAACAATAAAAGGGAAAGAAGCCAGTAAAAAGGAGGAGGGCAAATTTTTCTAAATACCCATCTTATCAGGACAACTGTGTGGCATGATGCCGCCATGGCACCGCACCTAATCCTCATGACACCCTGTCCACCCTCTCTACTCACTGCAGAGAAACACCATGGCAGCCAATATTCCATTCTTGAGGGCCAAGTCCCTGAAAAAATAATCAACTTCTATAATCTCATACCCAACAAATGTCACTCAAAAACCAAACATGGTATTTTTAGGATCACCCAACCCTGGCTGGTGCAGTGATGGACTCTCTTATTCTCTTCTTCATCTTTGTTTTTTATCAATCCTCTGTCCCTCCCTTGCCTGAAATAATTTTTATTCAGAAATCCTCAGGAATACATGCTCTTCAAATCAAAATGTCAATAGGAATTTTTGCGGAACTTGATAAACCGGCTCAAAAAGGGAAGCCAAATGGCCAGATACAGCCAGGATACCCTTGAGGAAAAGAAAATGAGGTAAAGAACATTCTACTGGATGTCAAGACCTATAAAGCGATAACAAGTAGGACAGTGTGGCATTGCCACAGGTGTAGGCGAACGGACCAGTGGAGTAGAATACAGAGCCCACAATCAGACCCCCACATAGACAGACACCTAATTTTTGAAAATTCTAATTCAGAGCATCAGAAAAAAAGATGTTTCCCCCACCAATTGACTGGATATCCACGTGGGGAAAAAAAGAAAACTTTGCCCTCCTAACTCCAATCATTCACATAACTCAATTCCAGGCACATTCTACGAATGTAAATGTGAATGGCAAAATGATACCACTTTTAGAAGTTAACATTAGAGAAAATCTTCATGACCTTGGGGTGGGAGAGATTTTCAAGCAAGCCATAATAAGCACTAACTGTAAAGGAAAATTCTGATAAATAAGGCAGCATTCAAATTAAAACTTCTTTCCATCAAAAGAGGCTGTTAAGAGAGTAAAAAGAGAAGTCACGGGGGAAGAAGATATTGAGCAACACATATGACTAATGAAGGGCTCAAGCCAAAAAATGTAAAGAACTCCTACACATCCATAATAAAAAGATAGGCAACACAGATGAAAAACGGGCAAGAGACTTGAACAAGCATGTCACAAAAGAGAATGATCAATAAACATGAAAAACAATTAGTAATCAATAACGGGTAACCAGAGAAATGAAAAAAAACAAAAACAAAAACAAAAAACCCACAATGTGATACCACTACAAACACACTACAATATCCAAAATAAAAAGACTGACAATTCTAAGTTTGCAGTATATGCAGACTATCGGGAACTCTCTTACACAGCTCGTGGGAGTATGAGTTGATACAACCATTCTGGAAAACCGGTTGGCATCGCCTCTACAACAGTTCCACTCCTCGATATGCACCCAACAAAAATGTAGTATACACATACCACAGAATATTATTCAGCCTTAAAAAGGAAGGAAATTTTGACACACACTACAATGTGGATGAACCTTGAAGATATAATGCTAAGTGACACAAATATGATTCCACTTATAGGAAGTACCTAGAGTTGTCAAATTCCTAAGAGACACAAAGTAGAGTGGTGGTTGCCAGGGGGTGAGGGAGAGAGGGGGTAATGACAAGTTAGTGCTTAATGAGTACAGAGCTCCTGTTTGAGAAAATGAGAAAAGTTCTGGAGATGGATGGTGGTGATGGTGGCATAACGCCACTTCCAAACCATTTTTAAATAGTTAAAGTAGTAAATTTTATCTTATATACATTTTACCACAATTTTTAAAACTACTTTAAAATTAAAAAAAAAAAAGAAACAGTAGCAACCATTATTGCAAGGTACTTCCACAACCTGGAGAAATTAACTTTATTAACTTTAGCACGCTCACAATAGAGAGAAGACACCCATAGAGGCTCACGGGTTATTCGTCTGGTTGTTGGTAGTTGCTGGTTTTTTATTAGTCCATCCAATATCAATGAACAATTTCCCTAAGTTGTTTCATGTTTCAACACAAATACCAACAGGAATTTCTAATGGTAAGGAGTGAACTAAAAGGAGTCCACAGCAGTGACCAGTATTATCAGCTTTACCAAGTATTCTATTTGTAGCGTAACCGTAGCCAATAGCCGTCATTAGCTAAGGTGAACCTAATACTGATCGCTAAATTAAAGATTATAGTTGATTAAAAGGGCATTAATATTTCTCGACCTAATAACTCAATTCAGTTAGCTCCGTTACCCCAAGTTCTCAGCATACGTAATTCAGAGGGTTAAGCTACAGGTCACCCTTTGATGATACTTAACAGCAACTCTGATTATTTTTATTTTTTTTAAAGATCTCATTTATTTGTCAGAGAGAGCACAAGCAAGGGGAGTGGCAGGCAGAGGGAGAAGCAGACTCCCCGCTGAGCAGGGAGCCCGACGTGGGACTTGATCCCAGGACCCTGAGATCACGACCTGAGCCAAAGGCAGACGCTTAACGGACTGAGCCACGCAGGCGTCCCTCTGATTATCTTTAAGTAGCAATTTCAATCCATGAGATGTAACTAGTAGTTATTTCTCTCATGTGCCAAAGGATTAGAATTTACCCTGGAAGTTTATCAGAACTGCTTCCAATCTTCAAAAGCCCAGATCTGCATGCAATAGCCTAAACGTGGCCCTAAAATGATCTGCCCACATATCCAGTTTAACCCATGGTTTAAGCAATAAAGAAAGTTGACTTCGTTTATTTTCCTTTTCTCCTCCTGAATAGAGAGATCCAATCTATAAAGCATGTCAATGAAATGAAAATCTTATTTCCAACGTTAGCTTTAACATCTACCTAAACAATATTTCAAATGCCATTACAGGTTTTACTTACTTGAAACCCCAAAGAGTTGGCATTATGACCCTTGTATAATCTACTAATGACTTCTGCGAAAGGCACTGAATCTTTGTAATCATCAAAAGTAAAATCACCACTGTCAAAACACTGGCCCTGGCTCACAGGAAAATGCTTGATAAATGGCAGTAAATAATATAATAACAGCAAGCGCTGAGTGTGCGTGGTCCATGTAAGCTAAATGTATTATCCCATTTTAGCTGAACAGATTTTAGAACAGTCTGCGATTCCGTCCCATTTTGTAAATTACCAAGCTGCACCAATTCAAAAATTCTTCTGAAACTCAATTCCCAGGCATTTGGCTTTTGTTCCTGGGATTTCCACTGCTTTAGAGGATCCAGCTTTAATGGGCTCTTTCTGAGAAATCTTCCATCGGTTCTGAGAAGTACTTTTATCGAACGCACCATTTAACTTCATTTTGCAATTAATGAAACTCTCAGGACATATTTCCCCTCCCCACCCCTTTTTAATTCTAGTTATTTTTTTCTTGCCTTTTGGGTAATTAGGAGCAGAAAACTACTCCCACTTGGAACTAAAGGCAATAAACATGGCAACAAAAACACCAAATGCCAAAAACAAATGTCATTTGCAGAGTTCTGAAAAGCCCATCTCTCAGAATTAAAAACATTCTGTGTCACCACTAAAGGTCTTTTTGGTTGTCAGCTATCAAATGGATCACTTTCTGATTTTAGTGAAATTCGATCAAATAGTAGAGCTTTTCAAATTTTTGGTCCTCCTTGACAAGAACACTTAACCTTTTCCAGTCTGGGAAGTAGACGCTTTCCTGCCTCTGCAACTCAACCATTTTGGTAATAAAATAAACCACCAATTTAGTTGTTTATTTTGTTAGCCTAAAAATGTTTGCGTGGGGGGCGCCTGGGTGGCTCAGTCGTTAAGCGTCTGCCTTGGGCCCAGGTTGTGATCCCAGGGTCCTGGGATCGAGCCCGGCATCGGGCTCCCTGCTCCGTGAGAAGCCTGCTGCTCCTTCCTCCACTCCCCCTGCTTGTGTTCCCTCTCTCGCTGTGTCTCTCTCTCTCTGTCAAATAAATAAATAAAATCTTAAAAAAAAAAAAAGTTTGTATGGTTATAACTGAATGCAAATGTACCGTGCCTGCTCTTCTCCTTTTAAGTTTTAGACAATTGTCACTGGACGGATTCAGCCAGGAATGACCCTCTGCTTGTGAGACCTATGTCCCAACCTAGAAACATGACAGAAAAGTGGGCCATTTATAGAGACACCTATTGTCTCCAAACCACTTCTCACCACGTAGTGAAAAACCACTTCAGTCACTTTCCCAGTCACCCAGTGCACAACCCCAGAATTTTCAGTTCAATTATATTCCCAGTAAGCCACAGGGCCCCTCTGGTGATGGGGAAAGCCATCAGGCTTGGTGCAGAGGAAGCGAAAGGCGCACTCAAATGTGAGAATAAATGGCTCCCACCGGATTCTCTACACTTCCTAGTTTGAGGTACATCAAGAGCACTTTTAAAATAAACTTGGCATTTGTGTCTTACTCCAGTGGAAAATCTGACTTCAGACACTTCAGTGACACAAAAGCAGCCTTCCTTGCCTGCACAACCGGGATCCAGCTTTTGTGGTCCTAACTGTAGCAGGTCAACAAAAGGGGTACCTGTGTGCCGCGGAGGCTTGGAAGCGTGGGGTTGCCAGTCTTCGCCTGGGGGAGCGTCTGAATCCCGGGTCCCACCCTCCACCCCCATATATCCTGATTAAATCGGTCTGAGGTGTGGCCTGGTATTTCTAAATGTTCCCTGGGTGGTTTCAATGTGCAGCCAAGGTTGAGACCCCAGTGTGTTAGTCGGCTCAGGCTGCTATCAGAGAAGAGCATTGACCGGGTGGCCTATTAACAACAGCAACTTATTGCTCACAGTTCTGGACACTGGGAAGTCCAAGATGGAGGTGCTGGCAGATTCCATGTCTCAGGAGAACCCACTTCCTGGTTCGCAGACAGCCAACTCGGTGTCCTCTCATGCCAGAAGGGGTGGGGGAGCTCTCTGGGGTTTCTTTTATAAAGGCCCTCACCAGATTCATGAGGGATCCACCTTACGACCTCATCATCTCCCAAAGGCTATGAGTTTTATGAATTTTGGGAAGGGACACAAATATTTAGTCTATAACAACCAAAAATCTGGTCAAGATGCCCCCATGCCAAGCTAAGGACCAGGTGGGGCTCCCTCTGGGCGCAGAGCTCACTCAAGTCCTGTGAGGTAAATGAAGTCAGGGCTGAGCTGAGGGTACTGGTGCCAGTAGGAGCCCCAGAATCAGATCGGCCATAGCTTTTTCCCCACTCAGAAGCACAAGAGTTCCCCAAACTAGGGCAGGGTAGAGCGGGGAGGGTCACACATAATTCTGCAGGGCTCTCATGCGAGGACCCAAATGTGGTCCTGAGTATAGCCTCCCCTCTTTGGGGGCCCCAGAAGGAGACAGTCCCAGGATCTGAGTTGTACCAAAGGCGTTCGGACTCTTCACAAGGGTCATTCCGAACAAGGTGGCCATGTGAGGCTCTGGCCTGGGCACTGCCTCAGCGCGAGGTTCCATATCCCTGTCCCATGTGCAGCCTCCGTAGTACTTGGTGGCAGGGCTTCTCCCCACACTCAACGGGGACCTTAAAACCAGTTCGTTGCTTTGAAATTTTAGATCCAAAAAAGGTACCTTCAAACCCATGACTCAAGCATAAGGTTTCAGAGCCAAGAACCGTGCTGCCCCTAACAGTGCCAACACTTTATTTAAAAAGGCCACCGGGGGGGGGGGGGGGGGTGGATCTTGACTACATTTCTGGTTGCAGTGTATTCTAGGTGGAGTGGGAGAGAAGTGTGGGTTTTTCCTCCCCCGGACCCAAGACAGGCTTACGCAGCTCTGGATCCAGACTGTGAGAACCCAGAAGGTCACAGGCCGAGCTCCTCCCAGGCTCCACTCCAGCGAGTGTAGACGCTGGGAATACAGGGGAAGGAGTGGCCAGCAAGGGATCACAGAGGCACAGAGGTTCTCGCAAGCCTCCCGGCTCCCCGCCTCGCCCTGTCTTTCAGGGCCGGCCACGGCCCACTCACCTGCAGCTGCACCACCCAAGGGACCAAGAAGGGCCTATGTGCAGCAGCTGGAGGAGGGGGGCTGGAACAAGGATTTGTTTCAAATGGAAAAACAAAGATCACAGGGGGAACTTCTCACTCGTCCAAGAGCCTTGTGCACTCAGCTCCCCTGGCAAGGAATGAGGGATTGTTGTCCCCCGCTGAAGACCATCGCCCTGGAGATGGGCTGGCTGGGAAGGAAAAGGTCGGTGGAGGCTCTGTCCTTGCTGTGTTCTGTCTCTGGCGGACCTTGGGAACTGAGCCCTAGGCAGCGGGAGGAGCCCTGGCGACGCTCCGGACAGCTCCCCAAGGATGCATGGCCTCACCTGGAGCTGTGTCCGGGTGAGGAGGCCGCTGCAGAGTGCACCCTCCCCGCAAGCCTGTGAAAGGGGAGCAGAGGCAAATACAAGATGGGTTATGGCTGGGGAGGGGCTGGATGGGAGAAGCGTTCTAGGGGCCTGTGTGCCCCACACACGGAGCCTACGTGAGCCGTGTGTCGCGGCTGTTACCCGGGAACGGAGCGCTGAGCTTGGCTTGCACAAAGAGGCTCACCACGGAAGGGAGAGACGTGACATCAAGGTGGTGCAGGCTGTGGGAATGAATGGGGGGCGGTGTGGGGTGCCTGCTCTGCCTCAGCCCTGGTTTGGAAAAGACTGGAAGTGCACTCACTCAAGATTTCATTCAGTGAGCGTGTCTTTGTATTCCTGGCCTTTTGCTGGTCACCTACACCCGACAGCAGACAGACTACCTGATAGGGGTGTGGGGAGGTGGAGGTGCTTTCTGCCCCCACTTTCTGCAGCGGCAGCCTGCCAGGCTCTGTCAGGGCCAGGATGCCCATCCTGCTCTGGGTATATCTGGACTGTGTCCTAAATGGGTCTCCTGGGGGGCTCTGACCCTATGACAGCTCTTGAAATCAGACCACAGACACTGTGAGGCACCCACAGCTTCAAGACATGGGTCAGATAAAATCTGCCCCGTATCAGGCGTGCTACTACCTGTACATGAAATGGGAGCACCATGTAAAAGAAATGCCTTACTGTTCCTTTTATGATCCTTAACGTTGCTGCGATTGTTTAGGAATGAATTTCAGTTCATCAGTTATGAATTGAGAACATCTTACACAGTTGGGGGGCACACAGACATACATGACTCATTACGATACAAACCTACTGTGCTTTATATAAACACA
Source organism: Callorhinus ursinus (assembly GCF_003265705.2). NCBI lineage: Eukaryota > Metazoa > Chordata > Mammalia > Carnivora > Otariidae > Callorhinus > Callorhinus ursinus. The sequence goes on along the minus strand of NW_027397073.1, from coordinate 12,575,354 downwards.
GAGGGAACCCAGACAAAGGGAAAGTTAGCTCTGATTGAAGGAGAGACTCAACAAAGAGACTGGGGCTGTTGGGGGGGAGGGAGCTGGAAGGAGCTAGGAGGCAGGGAGTGAGAGGTAAGCTGGAACGAGTTCCAGTGCCAGCCCAGAAGGCCCTGCGTACTGAGCCGTAGGGTGAGGATTTGGGGCAGTTTTGGGGTGAGGGGTGGAATGTGACATGAGAGATTGGAGGTGGCAGAGAATCATGGGAAGAAGGTCAACACTTCCTTAGTACCCAAACTGCCAGGCACAGCACCCTCAGGAGGAGAACAACTGAGCTGAAAATGATCCAAGGGTTTGGGCTTTGTCTGGGTGGATGGTGATATCACCATCCAGACAGGACAGACAGGGAACAGCAGGCTCAAGGAGGAAGTTGATGAGTTCACTTTTGGATATTTTGAATTTGGAACATTTATGTCACCAAGATTTCTTTTTTTAGTTTTCAGGAATTTGAAAACAAAATTGCTGGGTTTTGGCATTGAAAGCAATATCTTTCCACAAATACTGTTTCACTGCAGCTACAATAAAAAAGAACTTGTAGCTAGAGAGTCCTATGTGAAGATGGCACATTATTCCGAGTCTGTGTGTTGTGACCAACAGTCATTCAAAATCACAAATAGAGAATGATTATGGGTCCAATAAAGACTTGAGGCACATTCTCCATTAATGTGTTTGTCACTAATCCTGCCATATTTTCATATACCTACACGACAAAGTATGAATTTCTTCCTTATTAGTAACATACAGATCGAACTTTGAAAAACAGTTGTTTTCCCTTCTTACTGATGCCAGGATGTAATTCACTGCTGTTTTGTTTTTGCTTTTGTTTTATAATATATAGCAAATAACCAAGGAACGTGAGCACTGAGTTGCTCCTACTGCAGGGGCAGCAGCCCAGCAAAAGTTTTGATGCTGCAGATTAAAAAAAAAACAACTCAAAATCAAGGAGACTTATGTCACTCTTTCTGAGCAATTTGCAAAATGCCTTGATTTGGTCGTCAGGCAGTGAAAAGAAGTAGCGTTTCCAACACCCCCCCCAGCCACTGGGATATGTAGCCAATTTTAAGAATAAGATCCTCAAAGTTGCAAACTACTAAGAAGGCAGAACTTCCTGGCTGCAAGGTTTAATCACAGAATAACAAAATATAAAGTTAATAATATTTAAAATAACTGCAGTTCTGTTTCTTCAAGAGCTGAATAGAGTGACTGCAAAGATGAGAGTCTTGGCAAGAAGGTAGAATGTAAGCACCTTCGGGTAGAGATCTTGGTTTTGCTTGCTGATGAATCCACATGCTTAGCACTGTAGCAGGCACTCACTGTATTAACAGTTGAATGGATGAATGAATGAATGAATGAAGCCAGGAGAGAAGTGAACAAATCCTAAAGTAAGAGATGGCAAGGTCACTATACTTCACTCGCTGAGTCATTCATTTGGCAAATGTCACTGAGCACTTACTAGTACGAGACCAGTTTTAGGCGTGGTGGTGAACAGGTAAATGCAGAAGAGGTGGGCCTGGGCCTCAACAGACTCATAACCTAGGAGAGGAAGAAAGAAAAAGATAGCAAACAACTGTGTGTGGAAGTGCTACCAGGGCTTGGAAGTGAGGCCCCAGGAAGGTTGGAAGCATGGCAGAAATGTAGGGGTCAGCGGAGTCGCTTCCAAAAGGGACACTTTCCTTCCTCCAGGGGAACTGAGCCTTAACGGATGCAGAATTTTGGAAAACGTCAATGGAAGCAGAGCACTATGGGATTTAAAAACAACAGGAACAAAAATGCCCAGAGCAGAGGAGACTAGATGGGTCTGAGGCGTAGCAAATCTTGCTACGAAGCAGCAGGGACCGCTGAAGGGCGAGCACTCACAGGAAGGGAGGAACTTAGCCGGAGCCTCCTTTTTCTTCCAGAAGAAGAGGAGCCTTTTCTTTTTCAAGCAGGGAAGAATTTTCATCAAGTCTGTTACAAGGCATAAGATAACTGGAGTGGGAAGAAAACTTGCGCAGGTTTAATGGGATCTCCTGGGCAAGAGTTACTAAGGGCAGCAAGCCTAGGGAGACACGGAGGATGGCAGGGCCTGGGTGGCTCCCTGCGTAGGTGCGGAGCAGAAGCACGAGAAAGGCATCCTAAGTCCTGCCTCTGGGTGATCAGGATGATGGTGCCGAGTGGAGCCGACCGGCAAAGTCCGAGAAAGGTTCTGGAAGGAGGACAATGAGTTTAGTCCTGCATTAAGTATTTTTGATGATATGTTAGGTTTGAGCTGCCCACAGGAAATCTGGGAGGAAAGGTTCATCAGGAAAGAGTACACAGGCAAAACTGGACTCTGCAGAGATACCCGTTCCAGAATCAGCCACCTATACGCGATACCGAAGCTGTGGGGATGAAGTCGCTGGAAAGAAAGTCAGGAAAAGAGATGAGAGAGAGAAAAACAGTATTCAAGGGCCTTCCAAACCATTTACTCAGCATGCCCCCTCAGAACATGTTTTTAAAGCAAAAGAGCATTCCTAAAACTGGTTTTTAACTTGAAACAAAGAAAACACCGCCACATCTCATCCATAGTAAGGGCCACAGCAGCACTCCTTTTCAACAAAACCCAAGCTAAACCCCATGGTTGGCCTCCGACCTGAGAGAGGGAGCATGATGGAAGGAGAATGTTGCCCGCTGCTCGGGCCGGCTCTCCTTCCACAGACTTCCTTCGTGTTTTGCTCAGCAGGCCAAAAGCACCCCGGGCTTCGAGAAACACTCATGTCTGGTAGAAGGCAAGGGAAACGAATAACCTAATTCGCTTCATCTGCAGCCACCACGGGTAGAAAAACAAGAGAAGATGTGCGCGCTGTGTAGGAGGAATGTTCTTTTCCTACTCCCACCCCCGTCCCGCCGGTCTCTCTTTCCCAGGTCATTATCAACACATTTCAAACGCCTCGGAGATGTTGATAAAGCCGCTCAGCATCTGTGCACTCCTCCACAGCCGAGCGATGCATCTCGAGACCGAACCTTCCCACCTTAGCATGGAACAGAAGCCTGACTTCTACCCTCAGCACCCACAGCTCTTTTCCACGAATAGAAAGAACCCAGCCAACCCCACTGGCTCTTTGAAGGTACGATATCCTTTTTCCTGTGGCCTAATTTAGCTGCAGATTGAAAAGTGCAAAAAAAGCAAAAAAAAAAAAAAAAAAGGATGAGGTTTTCACAAGAGTTACTTAGTGAGACGAAGCGGATTTTCTTCCAATGTCAAATTCTTGAGGCACATATTCTTGGTTTACATTCTTTATTTGTTGAAAGAATCTCTAAATTGTTCCCAAAGTATATTATTATTTTGACTGAGGAGATGGAAGTTCGCGGCCATGAGAAAAATATTCTGTATTTTTCAAAAAGTCATCAGTCTTCATATGAAGGACTCACGGGACCGTGTTGATGGGAACATTACCTCGTTGGACAGCTACCGTCACAGGCGGCCTAACGCTCTTCAACAGGCCCTCGTCAGCTCTGGAAACCAATACTCATCAAGTGTCAACCGATCCACAGACCTGCACCTGGCATCATTCACAGAAAGTGAAACAAACAGAGCAAACACCCTCTTGGGGTTTGCAATTTAAACCAAGGTGTCTCTCCTAACCTGCAAAAGTACAGCACACAGGAGCACATTCAACAGCACGAAGGCGAGCAAACAGCCTCAAACTACTTCGTTCATCTGGAACCTTCTCTGTCACACTATCCAATGAGGTCTGGGGCTACTTGTGAGTATTCCTTTTTCTTCCTCAATAAAACAGACCACAACTGCTGTGCCAATGTTTTAGATGTACTCCCTTCTCATGGAGGAAGGGTGAAGATGACCTTACTGAAACAGACACAGAGTTTAGTTTATGTCTCTTCTTCCTAATCTTAGACTCCTAAACAAAGAAACGTATTTGTGAAACAGAAGAATGCCATGGGAAGAAAGTTGGGTTAGAGCCCAAGAAGGCTGGGAGCAGTGTTGAGCTCACAGGAACAAGATGCAATGGGAAAACTCTGTGTGGCTGCCTCTTCGGGGTGGAAGTACGGAGTCCAGACAAGACCCAGGGAAAGACGTAACAGGTCAACTAGAGCGGTTCTCATGGATATGTTTGGAGGGTGGTTTGTTCTGACGTGGAAACCTACAAAATAGTCCATTTGGTTTTCAGAAAAATGCAGAAAGGATTCAGCACAATAAAAAAAAAAATCATGCCCAATCCTTAAGAAGATGAAAACATTCAGGGTTATTACTACAGGTGCCTGTGCCTGGGCCCATCTCAGTTTCTCCTGATGTCCCAGGAATTAATAACACCTCCTTTCACCCTTATAAGTGTCCCAGCGTGGACAGCAACGGTCATACTAGATATGAATGGATGGCTATCTGATAGATTAAGGTGAACACTGAAACAAAATACAAAATTTTAGAAAGGTTTTCCTTCTGAACTAAGGAACACGTGTAAGAAATAATGCAGGCTTTATATATTGCCAACATTCACAACTCCAGGCGGGGAGTTGCATTCTGATCACAGAGTGGGGCTCGCGCACAGAAGGGTTTGTGCGTGGCACCGAGCAGGTGCTCTGTGAGTGGGCTTGGATGAAATGATCTCGGGAAGAAGACAATGACAGAACCATTCTCACCAACGTCTTAAATGAATGGTCCTTCGCCCATGAGATATGACACTGAGGAATGGCTTAACGGTTCTCTTTGACTCTGTGGGTGAAATAGGTGTGTGTATGCTGGGGCGGGGGGGGACTGTCAGAAAAGGTTTCTGCTGCAGAAGTTTCCATGGAGTGAGGTACTCTCCCACACCACACAGCAGGAAATAAAAGTGAGCTCCCTGCTGCACACAGTGGGCTAACAAGCCCAAGGATGGAAGAGGTTTTCACGATCTGGGCATCCTCCTGTTGCAGATGACATGTCAGCAATGACTCTCACACCATGACCCCCGGTAGCTGCTGGAGCCTTGCTTTGGTTAGAGGCGTGCTCTGGCAGGGCAAGTTCAGAAGAGTGGAGCTGGGCTTGAAGCCTCCCATGAACATATGGCCCTAGCCCCTGGCTGGACCCAGCCTCCTCCCACCAGTGCCCAGCCGGGCTCTCAGTGGCTGCTTCCCCTGGAGCCAGCCCCCTCCCCGACACTCCTGCCGCCAGAGAGAGTCCACAAGCAGCAGGATTGGTGAGACAGGTCTAATCACATGAAACCAAAACACTTCTCCGGACCTCACTACCCAGAATGAAATGCTCTCTGATCCCCTGAACACTTTAAGCGAAAACACACTCAAACCCTGAACATCAGCAGCGCACATACTTCTCTTTTTCGGGGTTGTGAAGGGAGGGTGGGGTGCTGCACAGAAAAACAATTTTCATCAGAGGAAAATCCCCAATACACAGGCTGACACCTGCTTTATCTATCCTCCTCCTAACCAAGTTAAATCATCACAAACAGTCTTGACAAAATATTCTCCGCAGGTCCAGAGGTGACAGTGACCGGGCAGGGACCGTGCGCGTGTTGGGGTGGTGTACATGTCAGTGTGAGTTGTGAACGGGGTACATTCCTGGCAGAGGCCCAAAGGGTGTGAGTGCATGGTGTGGATATTCGGAATATTCACCAGCGTGTTGGTACAGACCCTGTACCACGTTTTCACTAATCCACCCACAAAAACAAAGACAAACTGTAGCTAGCAACTTCAAATGTCCCATTTCAAAATTTAAAACAAGAGCTCAAAATGGGAAAGTATAAGAGATCGCGTAGATTTATGGAGACACTTCCTCGCCCCCGCTCCCGATCTTCTCCAGGTACCAGTTATGACACAGTTCATCTTTACATCTTTTTTTTTTTTAAAGAACTAGCTGCCTACCAGAGAGCTTCACTTATACACTTCTTTTTTCAAATCTAGCATCTCCTTGCCATGTGATACCACTACGCTTAGCGCTGGCAGAGCGAAAGCCTGTCATTCTTAAAACATGAAGAGAATAATTCAGCGCCTTTTTTTTTTTTTGTGATCACAGAGAATGCAATTAATACTCTGGCTGCTTTGGTATGTAGACCAAACCTTCTGCCACAGTGTTTTGTGGTGCTGCTGTCTCGGGCAGCTCTGCCAGTCTTTTCATTCCAACAGAAACGATGCCAGGCTTCTCAGCGCTCAGCAAAGTATAATGCGGCAGAAGGGGTGACTGGAACCCTCACTGGGGGAATGTGCTCCTGGGGTGATGCTCTACAAAATACAAAGCTCTCTCGAGACCCAAGGCCTTTTGTCCCCAAAACACCTCCTAAAAGCAATTAAAATCTAGTCTTTACAAAGGAAAGGAGTGAAATTCTTATGTCTTCATCGGTAGCCCAGGAGCTTTCTAATTCATAGGAGGTACAAAGCAGCAAAAACAGTCGTAGACAGAGAGCAAGCAGTGATTTACTAAAGCATATGATCAATGTGGGGAGAGTTACCACCTGCACAACAGGTAGACTTCCAAGATACCACCTAAGAAATAATTATAACCCACAGAAAGGACAGGGGTAAAGAGAAGAGAGCCAGGAAAGGGAAAAGGGTATAAATGTTTGTAGATATTACACAACAACACCTGTGCATCGGCTAAAGCTCCAAGGCAATCCTAGACGCAACCCCTGTCTCACTCAGGGCCAAATAACTGGTCCAAGCCAGTGATGGTATTTACCATGGATCGCAGGGGCCCCCAAGTTTATTAGACAAAAGAAAAAGCAGGAACACCAAACCCCAATGCTATCACTGATTGGATATTAATACTATTCTACTTGATTCTCTGGCCTTCAACACTCTTAGAATAACAAAATCTTATTGAGGGGCCCTCTAATCCAACTCTCTGATTTGCAGATGAAGAAACGGAAGCTCAGAGTGTGCAACACGCCCAAACAGCAAAGGCTCAGAGGGCCGGGACACAGCCCAGGGCTCTTGGCCCCCGGCCCTCAGTACTGCGCTAATCTCACCTGCCAGACCAGCCACGTATTCTTGACCTTGATAGCTTCTTCTTCACTAGAAGTGTACCTTCCCCCATCCTTTGTCCGGATTGAGTGTGTGATATTGTGATATAATAAGAAATATATATTTGGTCTTCAGCTCCGGTTCCTGGCACAGAGCTCCTAAAACTCTTGGAATTTCCTGAATGACAGCGGTGATAGCGGTATCTTTTGTGAGAATACTCAGCCTTAGTCCGGAGTTCCTGACACAGGAGCTTCTAAGACCCTTGGAATCTCTACTGATGAGTGTCTTTTGTATGCTAATTAGATGACGAGTGGCTGGTGGTCTTAGATCATTTCAGGATGGAGGGGAGGCCTGTCACCAGAAAGCCCCAGGCTTGATTACAGGGGTTGGAACTTTCAGCGCCAACCCCTGGAACCTTTTCTGGAGGGAGAGGGGCCAGAGAATGAGTCAATCACCCACGGCCAATGATCTCATCAATCGTGCCTACATAATGGCAGCTTCATTAAAACTCCTAAACTATGGGGTTCTGAGAGCTTCCAGGTTGAAGAACAGCTCCACAACACTTCCCCCATACCTTGCCCTACGCATTTCTTCCATTTGGTTGTTCCTGAGTTGTACCCTTTATAACAACCCAGTCATAGTAAGTCAAGTATATTCCTGAGTCATATGAACCACTCTAACAAATTATCAAATATGAGGAAGGGATAGTGAAAACCTCTCGTTTATAACTGGTGGGTCAGAAATGTGGGTGGCCCAGACACTGGTGTCTAAAGCAGGGGGACAGTCTGTGGGATCTGATGCTAACTCCAGGTAGTTAGTGTCAAAACTGAATTCAATTGTGGGATGCCTAGCTGACGTCCAGAGATTCGGAGAACTGGTTCTTGGGGTGAGGAAAACACCTCCACATCTGCTATCTGGATCTGATCCCCTGCCTCTTTGGTCCAGGGTAGCTGCTTTGTCCTTCCATCCCATGGATGATCCAACCTAGTCTCAGACCTTTCTGACAGGTGAGATCCACTGACCTCGCTGCATGCTGCCAGGAACTGGACATGACCACAGCTGACTTCCAACAGAAGAAAGCATCCCCTTGTCATGACAACATGCACTAACCCTCCCCTAACCTTGACCTGATGGTTCCCAAAATTCAACATGAGTCACGCCTTTCCACTGAGTATTGGCTCCAACCTTTGATGAATGTGTCACATCAGTCAGTTGCAGGACATGCTTGTGTGCATGTACATTCACAAACACAGACATTCACTTCCAAATAGGAGCTTGTCCTATTGTCTCTAAGTAAATACTCCCACCGGGAGTTTTTAGTTTATTTCTAACAGGCATTGGACTAGAAGTCCAAAGTCTGACGTTGTACTCCCGACTCCCAACTCTTGAGGCAGGTGAGCAAGCCTCATCTCCTCCTTCAAAATACTCACCTTTAAAAGTATGGCCAGGCCCTCCCTGCGTGGACTAAGGCTGGACTCAACAAGAACCTGGATGCGAGAGCACTTGGGAAAGAGTCACACAATGTGCCACAAAACTGTCTAAACTATACCCCATCTGTGCAAAAAGGAAAGCTCTTTCTACCCTCCTATGTAATAATACCCAAAGATGGGAGTAAAAAGGTGACCACACTGTGTAATAAATGGTTAGCAGTCTAGACCAGTGCTGTCCAATAGAAATATAATATGAGCCACATATATAATTTTAAATTTTCTCGGGGCCACATTTAATATATTTTTAATTAAACCAATATATACAAAACATTATCATTGCAACATATGTTCACATAAAAATTGCTAATAAAGTATTTTTGCATTCATCTTTCTACACTAAGTCTTTGAAATCTGGTGTGTATTTTATACTCCAATCACACCTCCATCCAGGCTAGCCACATTTCACATGCCCAGTGGCTATGGCACCGCCGGACAGTGGAGGAGATTTTAGACACACTTTGTTATGGTTTCACGCTTTGAAGGTTGCACACGAGTCTTTTCTCGAAGCCTAGCACACTGCCTTAAACGCCGAATCAAAATATGTGTGAGGTGCATAAGTGTTTGGATGTCTACTGTGATCACGGAACATCACAGGCTAGGAGGACGCATAGAGGACTTTAAAAAGCATTAGTCTGTGATGACCTCTTCCTGTTCTTGAAACCCAGAAGTCCTGGCTTGTGGGATGCCAAAGGGAAAGCTGCTGCTCCTGGTGAAATCCCAGGTGGGGTCTCCACTGACACTGGGAGCCCCTCCTTCCCAGCCACCCTTTACCTCCACGCCCCTAAGGGGGCTGTTGCCAGAAGCCCAGAGGGCCACTGAAACAGAGGAGCACTGGTCCCTGGGTCCCGCATTACTGGGAAATCATTTGCATTCTGTTCAGCAAATTTGCATAAAATTGGAGCCAAGAACGTTTGGCTGGGTTTCCAGGCCACACTCTTTCCCCATGCTGCTATGGCCACCACTCTTTATCACCATTTACAAGGGTGGTAGAGCAACAGAGACCCCCAATTGGAATCAGCATAAAATAGAAGCCTTCCCCCACATTGCCCTGAAAATCAGTGTCCTCTGGGGTAAGCGAGTGAAGGAGCTCTGAGATGTAATCTGGCTGCTACATCCTTTGTTATGACAAGAGTTTATTTTATATGACTCTGACCTATGGCATGAAAACACAGCCTCAGTTGGGGTTGTAATGATCCATGACGGCGCGCACACCTGAATACCGTGGAGCTCACATTCCGGCCCGTGGGCCACCTGGGAAACCAAACTCACCACCCTTCATTCCAGAAAGCCACAGGCTTCCATCCCCAAAAGCAATGTTTACCCTAGAGGACCCCTTCCCCTTTCTGCCAGGTATGTTGAGGGTCAACTCAAGGTAGGGCACGATGCCTCGAGATGCACACACTCCTTCTTCTTCCTTTGGGTTGTGGGGCTGGCGGGGCACGGGGGAAGGGGGGTGCAGGGGGCGTGGATCTGCAGGGGGCAAGTGGACAAAGTAAATGACACAACAGAGAAGGCAAGCCTGCAAGGGAAAACACACAGAAAACAATTTGATACTAGCTTGCAATTCGTTATTTTATCTCAACAGCCTATCTCTTTCTAGGACTCGTTCCCAGAGAAATTCCATTTTCATTACAAAGCTGGCTTCTTATGCCAGGGAAAAGACTGCAGTACTGTTATTACTGCCACTGTTATTTCTCCTAAGGTCATCTCAGATGGTATGTCTACGTGAGATAAATGGTTTCCTAAACAGGCTTCTCTGCATCCTGCCGCTGGTTATGTTTGCCCACTCATCACTCCTGGGGCCTTGACACAAGCAGCTTCCAGGAAACTCCAGAAGAGGAGAGGCCACAGTGCTGTGATGAAGGGCACGGAGTACCCCGTGGATGCCTGAGTTCAAACCCCAGCTCAACCACCGAAGCAGCTGCGTGAGTCACCTCTCCGAGCCCCTGTGTCCCCACCTACAAGGATAAAAGCACACCAAGCTCCCTGGACTGTCCTAAGAAACACGTTCACGCAGACAGGCCATCTAGAAAGTATCTGGCATGGAGTACACACCCTACAAACAGCTCCTTTATCACGATATGGCTGGGCTATCCCTGTGACGCTGCTGGTACTGCTCTTACCATCCACATAGACAGCTGTCCAGGACGTCCGTCTGTTCGTCCATCAGTCACCTACTGTGTGCTTGCCCTACGCTAAGCACCGAGTATTCCATGACGGTCCAATTGTATCCACACTCAATTCCTGTGCACAACCTGACAGATTCTACCTTTGAAATATCTTTCACGGTTGTCCCATCCCAGTGGGAAGAAGAGGCAGGTGTCCAGGTGCAGGTGCTCAGCCCCATCCCAAGATAGACACCTGCCCCTTCTCCCTACCTGGACTCTCTCCTGCCCCCTCCGCCGCCAACGAAAATTACTATCCTGCTAGAAACCTTCACCGGCCCTCCACCGACGAAAGACCAAATCTAAATTCCTCGGGGAGATACTCGGGGCCTTAGTGAATCAGCCTTGGCTATCCCTCCAGCTTCATCTCCTTGCATTCCACCCCACAACCCCTGTATTCTGGTCATGCTGACTTCTGTACCATCCCCAAGCTTGTCACAGCCTTCCCATCACTCTCTTTACTTGCACACGGGACCCTTTCCCATCCTTCGCAGGGCAAGCTCTTACGTATCCTTCATGCCCCAGGCCGCATGGCACCTCCTCTAGGAAGCCATCCTTAACTTCCCCAGGAAAAACTCACTGGACTGCGGGATTTCCAGTTGAGCGTCTGCTTCCCCAGGCGGCCGCCCTCCACAAGGCCAGAGATCACACCGAGAAACCTCACAGGCACTGTGCATGGTGAAGGCGCAAGTGACCACGCGTCACTGTCCCGGGATGGCAAACTGAAGTCCGGAGGCAAATGCCCGAGTCAGGCTCACGAGCCCTTCTGGGTCACGCGGCGGGGTGCCCGGCTGTTCTAAATATGCCAACAATGTCACTCCGGCAGAGCGAGGATAATTTAGCCACAGCACTCTGGCAGAAACTCCCCCAGAAATACCAATATCCGTATGCACTGAAGTCCAGTTCCCTTCCATTCTCTGCCCTAGAAAGCGAGGTCGAGGAAAGGAAGGTGCAGGTGAGCCGGCGCCGGGCAAGGCCGCTTCGCCTGTAGCTTCTTTTTCACACGGCCACTGCCTTGCCTCCTCTCTTGCCCCACGTTCTGGAATCAATCATGTCCCATAAGTGGATTTTTCAGATGACTGAAGCCGAAACTTGTAAAAAAATCTTAACCATTTGGAATGGAGACGTTTCAGAAACGGACTACCTGCTTTCCCTGAACTCTTCAACTCTCCCTATGGAAAGGGCCCCCGTCCTGCTGACTCACAGCATCTCGAGCCTGGCCCGAGCCTCCCTCAGCCCAAGGACAACCTCAAGGGCTGCTGAGATCTTCATTACCGTCTGCCCCATGCGGAGGAGCCTCAGACGGCCGGGTCTGTCATTCCTGAGCTGGGCTTCACGGCCTCGTTAGCCTCTTCCTTACAGTCAGACTCTTCACATAATTTTTCTAATAATTTGCAGGCTCTGCTGCCCACTCAGGACTGATGGACTGTCTGTGCCATTTCTTTGGACCAGAAAAAAATGATAACCAATCTTGTGAGAACATGCATTAAAACAAAAACAAAAACAAAAACTGAGTGGAAAATTATTTAGCCTTAAAAAGGAATCACATTCTGACACATGCTACAACATGGATGAACCTCAAAAACACGATGTTAGGGAGGTAAGCCAGACACAAAAGGTTCACAAAAAGATTCACTTGTATGAGGTACCTAGAGCGGTCAAATTCACGTGGACAGTAAAAGAGTAGTTACGGGGGGGTGGGTGCTGAGGAGAGGAGGGAACAGGGAGTTTGTGTTCAATGGAGTCAGAGTTTCAGTCTGGGGGGGTGAGAAAGTTCTGGAATGGATGGTGAGGATGGTGGCACGACACTGAGAATGTATGGAATGCCACTGAACTACGCACTTAAAAAAATGGTTAAAATGGTAACTTTTAGGTTATGTGCATTTCTCCCTCCATGCACGCACATGCACGCGCACACACACACACACACACACACCCAAATCTGTTAGGAGTGATGGCCAAGCTCTTATGACTAATGGGTGTGACCTTTGGTGTGTAACCTTTGTGTTACCCTTCTGCATAGCAGGGGCTGAAATTACTTCCTAGTTCTTACTTGTGTTTAGAATCATCATAATTGCTAAACAGAGTGTTAATGGACTTGGCGGTCATAAAGACCTTTCATTCCCCAATTACAATCCTGGTGACAAACGAGCGCTCTTCATTTCCACGTCAACATTATAAATAATCGCAGGTATGACTGAGGCAGAGAACAGGCAGAGCCCTCTCCTCTTCATGCTGGACACGAGTGAGCCCCTCCTGGGCACAGAATCCAAATCTACCCCGCCCTTGTCCTGAGATCAGTCCCTACCACTAAGAGGTCACATAGAAAGCCATTAAAGAACAAAGATCCTAATTATCTCAAGTCCTTGGGATTTTAAGGATTTGTAAAAATACATAAAGCAGACTTTTAAACATTATCGTGTTGGGTTATAGCTTATAAATTAAACATTTTAGATTATATTGGACCTACATTTTTAAAGCAGTCTAATCCCCAGAAGAGAGCGGAAATAGCTAGTGGGGTGTTCAGTTCAGTGAACACAGATCCCAGGGTTTGGGGAGGCTGGTTTTGAACTCTGTCTCGATTAATCAAAGGTTACTATTGTCCCTCGGCCTGAATAATAATTTCCCTTCCTTTTTTGCTTCCTTATGAAAGACCATGAAGTTCTACTCTAAAAATTATAACATGTTGTGCCTGGGAGAAATGTTTAATTTTTTTTATTTATATATGCTTCCTCAAACAAACCCCTTCAAACAATCTTTGGTTTTTATTTTATGCCTTCTGAATTTCAGTTACTCATTTGGCATATGAACTTAAGTTAAATATTCAATCTATATTGCTTAATAACACAAAGAGATACAGAAATGGATGAGAAAGCAAAGAAAAACAGAGGTAGGTTTAATAAGGAGCCTAGTAAGAGTTTCCTATCTTGTCAGAACTTAGTGCTTAGGTTTCTTTTAAGAAAGTAGTTTCCTGGCCCAGCCGAAACTCCCTGAGCCCTGCAAACCAGCACAGCAGCATCCTGTCCAAATGTTATTGTGGAAACACTGTGCTGTTCTAGGTCAAATGTATCCAAATTAAACCAAGGGAGATGGAAATGACTCTCCCTTGATACACCCTGGTTGCTGAAAGTGGGTTTGTTTATATGAGTAGAATAAAATTTACAGCTAAATATAAAAAAAAAAGATACATCATCATCATCTTGTAAGCTTGAGGAACATGTCATTCCACCTCTGGACTCTGGAAAAAAAACACGAAGGTCATGCCTAAAATAAGACCTCGAAGGGCTGAGGATCCCACCAGAGGTAAAACCACAGACTTTTCCCACCTCTTGATGAAGGCCTCAGGCAGGTTACAATTGGACAGTGAGGTCATTTCTCTTGAACCAGGACAGAGTTGTGGATTTGTTATTCCAACACACACACACTGACCCCTGGGACAGCTTCTGAATCAGGTGTCTGGTCTTGGTATGAAGTGGTGATTACTACTTATTTTTCAAAACTTATTTACACAGACTGTTGGAGCCAAAGAGGAGAGAGACAGAAACAAAATGTTTCTGTCTCTCTCTCTCTTTTTTCAACTATGAAAGAACTTTTAAAAGCTGGTGTTATGAAAGATTTCACCTCCTAGTTACTAAAATAAAGATGACTAATTGGCTTCCTAAGGAAACACAAAAGAAACCAAAAAGTCACATGCAGCAAAGTGTTACTTTTTAATAGGTTTCTATTTTACATTAAAAAAAAAAAATTCTTGACGTTTTAGAGGACATCCATGACCACTTGGACTGCCTAAAAAAGGATCTGGTTTTGCCTCTTACTGGGCAAAATTCCTTGATTTTGCAAAACCTCTGCTTCCTCAATCTGTAATTCTACTTCCTACCCTCAGAAGAGGTTATGGGGGTTAAATCATCTCCTATCCATAGCAGCACTAAGCCCAGAGTCTGGCACATGTTGGGGTGCAATCAATTCCTTCCTTCCTTCTGGCTTTCAGTGACTGGGGCCATTGACCAATGTTGTTATACATGGAAATGCGGGAAAATGAAAAGATCAGTAGGCGTAAGGGGGAAAAATGTTCCAGACACTTTAGCCAAAAATGAAAGTCTTCTCTAACTCTATACTGTGCATGGTCACCGACCTTAAACTGACACACGGGCTGTGTTATACTAATACATACATTAATATTAAGGAAGAACATTATATTTTCAGCTCTTAACTTTAAAAAGCCATTTAACCTCCTCTGTGTAATCTGCAATACTACTAGCAGAAATCCCAAGACTCCTGCAAGAGTTAATAAGCCCCATCAACACTCCTATATCAATTTGTTCCATTTTGTTATATTGTAGTCCCTTATATGGTTAATTATTTGCCTGTTTACTGTGCTAACCTCTTTACCAGTGTTGGATTCATGAGAGGTATGCGAGACAGTTCTTGACCGCCATGTTTT
Organism: Callorhinus ursinus; assembly: GCF_003265705.2. Lineage (NCBI taxonomy): Eukaryota > Metazoa > Chordata > Mammalia > Carnivora > Otariidae > Callorhinus > Callorhinus ursinus. The sequence continues at coordinate 12,560,289 of NW_027397073.1, read as the reverse complement.
CTGTTGCAGCTCCAGTGCTCTTCCAACATGCGTTCAATAAATGAGGTTGAACTAACATAGCCACATGCCCTTTAGACACTATGGGATCTTGCTGATGAAGGCTCCGCCACTTTTTAAATTCAATAAGCACTTTAATCGCCAAGTTTATGCCGCTTACCTAAAGAGGCCAATTTTACAAGTTAATAAAAACGTGGATTGCCGGTTAGATGCCAAACAATCAAAATGATGGTCTACGTTCGTATAATTCTGCCTGCCCTGCTGTGTCCCAGAACCCTCATGCTGAGTTTCGAGAATTCTCCTATCCCTCACACTACCGTCCCCTGGAGGAGTTACCTGCTCAATCCTGCCCAGCTCCCAAGCATACCCACGGGGTCTTGAGCGAACGTGTGGGCATCAAATGGCAAGAGGTTAGATGCCCCTCTGCCATAAATATGAAACACCCTTCAAAAGCCAAATCAAAGGAGGGGAAAAAAACCCTGAAACAGAAGACTACATTTTAATTTTCTTGACATTTTTTGAGGTAAAAAGCAGCAGAGGATACTATTTTTCCACATTAGATATACTTGATTAAGTTTCTATTGAGGAATCTGGTGTCCTTGTGAAAACATACCCTCAGAAGCAGCACAGTGTAAAGAAATAACCACCGGACTCTGAGTCTGGGAATGAATACCAGGAATTACTGGCCTCCACAGCTTTCTCAGGTGTTTTTCTCTTTGCATGGGAATAAACAAATGGCAAAAAGGGTGTAGGCAGAGAGAAGTGGGAATACAATACCTGCCTTGCCTAGGGTCCTCATGAAGACCAAAGGAGCCAACAGACACGGAATTCCTTTGGAAACTTTAAAATCCTCCAACAAGGTGAGACCCCACTGTTGCGATTTTTTTCATGTGGAGGAAAATTCTATGAAAACTGCCTCTCAAAACTGAATTCTTTCTTTCTTCAAATACACTTTTGTTAACTGCTTGTTAAGACAATTTATTATGATGTGAATTCTAACAAAATAAAATTTTCAGCCCGGCAGTGCTAACTGAAACGAATGGGAAATAAGAAAAAAAAAATGTATATTTTTTCATATATCTCACTACAACGAGGACCATATTCTTTTCAAAATGACTACGGAAAAAGAGCAGTGTAACTGAAGAAGAAATGAGCCCGGTTCTGAAGCATTCAGTCCATCACTGTGTCTTCCTAAATAAAAATCTCTCCGTTCTAGTCCTAACCATTGCTCAACACTATCAGCTTCTCGCTGTCCCTACTGCCATTCCTCTAGGTCAGGTGCATGGTCTCTTGCTCATTTGCTGAGCTAGCCTCTCCCCAGTCTGATTAATGGCAGGACCTTTCTAGAATAAAGCCCTCCACAGTGGCGCACCTCCCGCGTTGCCTCTCTGACCTGCCCCCTTGCGCTCCTCCCTCCGGCCAGGCTGGGCTCCAGAGTCCCAAGAGCTGTGGCAGGCTGCGGTCTCTGGCCTTTGTCCCCCAGCTTCTCTTCCTGCTGGCCACACTTTGCTCCCCCTCCCCACTTCTCTAGGTTAGCTCCCGTTCCTTCTTCAGGCTTCAGCCCCCTTTCCCTGGGAAGATTTCCTTGACCCTAATAAGTGCCCCTACTGTGGTTGTATGTCTTCTCCCTTGGCTCTCCTCAGGCTCAGCTACACTTGTTTTGTGATGATCTCCACCCTGCTGACCGTGAGCCCTCAACTTCCCCGGGGCCAGGCCTAACCATGTGCTCAATTAAAAAAAAAAAAAAAAAAAGTGTGGGACAAATAACCCGTCTCCTGTTCTGTCTGCTTTCGTTGTACGATCCGGCACAAAACAAAATAAAACAACACACCGCAGTCATTCTCTAGAAAACACAGAGATGCCACTGAGTCCTTCACAGTAAGGATGAGGACCTCCTTTTCAGGATCATGCCGAGCCAAATAGGGAGAGAGGTCGGAAGGAAGAGTCGAGGGTCTCAGACTCAGATGAAGTTTCTCCCAAGTCTCCGCATTTTAAGACCACTAATTTCCTCATTGGTTGTGCCCTTTCAATATTCCTTACAAAGGTATTTTCAATTTCCATTTGACATGCACTTTCATCAGTTAATTTTTAATTGAGCCAAATATTAAATGCTCACATTAACCAGACAAAGCGTGTTTAGCTACTGATTTGCAGTGACAGCTGGTGTTATTCTCACACACAGGCCAAGCATGAAATAGAAAACTAATAACCCCGTAAGTGTGTTCTCAAAGTATCATTTATGGGAAAGAAGAAGACTTTCAAAGGAGACTTGTGCAATGGCTGTCATTTTTTTCCCCCGAGCCACAAGCTGTTACAAAGCAGGGAAGCTCATTTTCTCACGGATAGGACAAGCTCAAGAATCCCACTGTCACTGGATGTATTCATTAAGAAGGAATCTGGCAGTAGCACAGGGGACGGATACTTTGGAGAACAGGCCAATTATCTGGGTGTCCTTTCTAATTTGAAGTTTCTGAATTCACTCATAGATAAGCCACTTGAAGAGGGTCTGGCAATGGTAACATAATGCACAGATGGCCACTAAAGAAACGAGAGGGAGGATGGGAGAGAGAAGAGATTTTGCTTGTGGTTTCATTCATGGGGACAAATCTGCAAGCTGACACATCCTTCTTTTTAAAAAGCCCCTGGAGAAGTATGGTCAAGCTTCATTACAAGTAAACAAATCATACAATCTTTCTCAAACAGATGACAAATGATGAGCAATAACACTTTGAGTTTGCTTCATGCCAAGGGATGAGGGTTCTTAAAATACAAATTTCACCAGTTCTGAAAACCACAGAAAGGCGGTGATTCTTGCTTCAAGCAAGAGAGAGAAGGGAGTCCAACGCTGCCAGGCCAGTGGTTTTATCCAGGACACCCCTGGTGGTCTCCTTGCTGGTCAGTGTCTGGAGAAGTAAAATCTTAGGTTCTCTCACCTCTGGGAACATTGAGATCTACTGACTTCCACCTTCAACAGGAGGCTTCTTTTCATGGGAGAAGAACTAGGGGATCCTTTATTCCTATGACTTTTATGCTGTGGTTCTTTTACATTGGAGCTACAACACTAATCAGGGGGGGAAAACCACCTTGTTCCCACTGTGAGAACCCTGGACAAGCCCTGATTTCTTTTGTGACAAGGTGATGAAAATCTCAGACATCAAGACTTGTACTCAGCTTGAGATTTGAACCATGGGACTGAGAGCAGCTAAGCACGTATACAGAGGCTGTGGTCATTCTATGTATAAACAGATATAAGGTGACAACCCATAGCCTAGTGTCTAATATTAGCATTAAAGACTTTTATTAAAGTTGAACATTTAATGTAAAGCAAAATCTAGACTTGTCTTCAAGTATGAAAGACATACTTTTTCAATTCAGTGATGAGGGATGAAATCAAAACACTTCCTAGGTGTTTTTCTTTTTTCATTTCTATTAAGTATTAACAAATCTGTGACGTGGGACATTTGGAACACAGACGCACACTCTGTAGTAAGGAGAGTAGGAGAATGTTAGTTGGTTAGGATGAGTTAGATGCTCAAAGTGCCTCTTCCATAATCTTTTATTGATATTCATTCAATAAACAATTATTGTATGTACCTACGATCTACTCTCCTAGGTGCAGGTTAAATAGAATAGGAGAAATAATTTACGAAATGACAAAGTACCAGTGAAGGAGAACACTTTGATTCTATAAGATCTCCACAAATGATGGTTATTATTAGGATTTTGGGACAACGCTAATTTGACCCAAGTTGAATTACTGTTTAAGTAGGCAAACTGGTAGTGGGAAGCCAGGCTCTGAATAGTTAACTCCCAAGTTAATCACTGCAATCCAACCCACAGAAGTCTACAGAGGACTTTTGGGGAAAAGCAGTATGGAATCAGCAGGGGCAGTTAGGACCATGTTTGGAAACACAAGAAGGAAATGGGAAATATACCTGGTTTGGGGGGAAAGGCATATTGTATTCTTGCCCCAAATTCTCTCTTGAGCTCCAGATCCTTAAGGCCAACTGCTAATGGGCATCTCCACCTGGATATATTACTAGAAACTCAAGTTGAAAATGTCCAAAGTTAACTTCATCACATTTACCCCACAACACAGCAACAGTTCTTATCTTTCCTCTTTCTCTTGAGAACAATATCACTTTTTGAAGGAGCTGGGTTTCAGACTTGAGTCTTCTGCTTCTTCAATCTGTTGTCAGTCCTTTGGTTTCCCTTCAGCACTGCCCCCACCCATCTGCCCCATCTTTTCCATTCCCTACTCTGCCACCATGGTTCAAACCCCCTACCTGGTCTCCCACTGTCCAGCAATCTTCCACAAGCCCACCCATCCCACCTTGCCTCAGAACCCTTTTGATAATCGTTTTAATGTTAACCAAATTAAATACAAACCTCTCTACCTAGGACCTAGTCATATCTCATGAGAGAGCTCTACGTCCCACTATTGTCCAATTAGGACAATACTCTTTACTATTCCCACTATTGTCCAATTAGGCCTCATACATTCCCGTCTGCTCTGACTTCTCCAGGCCAGTTATCTAAAACGCCCTCTCCCCATACCTCCTACTGTCTACCTCCTGCATGAAACTCTTCCAGATCCCCTTCCAGCTGGACCAGATCTCTCCATCCACTGCATTGCAGCAACTTACATCTTTTTAGTCCCACTACTGGTTGGCAAGTTCCTTGAAGGCAAAGTTGACCTTACACATTGTTTTACTCAACTAAAACACCTGGCATACAGCCTTGCACATAGTAAGCCCTCAGTAAATGTGTTTTCAATGAAAAAAATTAACGTGCATGATATGCGAAATCACAAGATCTTCGTAACTCTTTTCATTTCCATCCCTGCCCTTTGTGAGTTAGGTTTTGTGAACGATTGCTCATTTGCCTTGATAAGACTACTTCATACTGTTTTCTTCTTATACTGTTACTTTAATATTTAGTAAGTGGCTCTGCCTCACTATACCTATAATTGTGTTATTACAAAAACTCAAAACCACCTCTAAAAGCTTTCAGTTTTAAAATGAGAGAGAGAGACAAAGAAAGAGAGAGAGAGAGAGAGAGATGTTAGCAGGAATTCATAAGGGAAATGACTAGGAGATAGTCCTGAAATTTTAGACTCAGAAGTGCCAACTGGCTTCATTTATGGACTTGCCTTTTTTCTTAAGGGATAAAATACCAATCTCTAAAGCTGATGATATAGTTTGCAGTTAATTTTATTCCTATTCTAATAGCAAGAAAGTAATATATATATATATGTACATATATACATATTACTCTATGTATATATTGCCTATATATATATATATAGGCAAATAGGCAGAGAATTAAGAGGACTAAGTATCTGTCCCAGATTCTTCTGGAACATTCAAATGCACCTGAGTGGACTATCTGGCTGCAATTCAATTTCAGAGTCACTACACAGATACAACATTCATGGTGTTGCCAGCTAAAGCAATCTTCATTCTCAGCCAAGAAGAGATGGAAATCGTCAAGAAGAGATGGCCTGCAACATTGATCCTTTGTTTGGTGCTCTAAGTATTCAAAGTCGTAAACTCTTGATACTTCCACAGCTTAAGAAAAGACAGTTAAAAAGAGAGAAATATAGTAATTGGAACTATCACTAGCCTTGATGGAAAATCTCCCCTGAAATATTAAAGCTTCACTTGACGCAGTGGGTCCTCGGGTTGTTTTCAGGAGGCATAGTAAAGAGGAGAGTGGGGTCAGTCATAAGCTTCTGACTCATTATGTTGAAGCCCCAGAGAGCCGATGAGCTGATTATTAACTAAAAATGGAATATGGCTCTATCCCTGACATTCTGAAGGCAAAACAAGGAGCAGGATGAAAACACAAATTTTCCAAACAGTTTCCCAGGGAAGTGCATGTTCCATGTGTCATGGGGAAGAGAGGTCCACATTCTGTAGAGAAGTTTCTCATAGAATCCTGTCAATCGCCCAAGAAAAATCACCCAAGTAGCTCTCAGTACATTGCTACAAACGGTTGGGGGCGGTTTGGGGAAGTAGTCTGGAATAGAAGCTATTTTAATTAAGTTAGTCAAAACTTAATCTATGTCTAGAGTATAACCCCTCTAATCTCACACTGCAGAGATGAAGCAAATAAAACTTCTGCCGGCAGATTCTACCCCCCCCACCCCACCCCCCAAGCGGCTGGAATTCACGATCTCTGGGGGAAAACGTAGCCTCTGTTGACAGAATTGTGCCTTGCTCTGCTGCCTGCAGCAAGACGGGGGTCGAGGTTATATTCTGGCTCTGGCCACAGCCCTTTCCCCGCTCCCTCTTGCTGGAATGGAGGCAGAACATTCTTTGCTTCAGGTGAATCCTACCCTGTGCGTGTTGGGAGGGCACAAGGAGCTACATCCAGGACGTCTCTCGGTGGTGGGATGATGGGCAGGTAGGGGACAGTCATGGGGCAAGGTCCCCATGAAAAAGCCCCAATGGCTTTGGAGAGCTAGAAACAGTCATGCGATCATCATGCGTACTGAAGGACAGCTGGGTTGATCTGTTGTCTGGCAAGTAACAAGCAGAGAAACAATGTTGGCACTATAGAATTGAGCATATATCAGAACAAATTGGAAAAGGAAAAAGGCTTTGTTGTAATTTCAAAAGTTTTACAATCTCCATTTAAAGAAAGAGGACCATGAGTGTAAGCAGTTAGACAGTGGTAAGACCTGCCCTTCAGGAACATAAATGCTAAAGTGGACCAGAAATTTCTCTAAACAGATTTGGGAAGAGAAGCCTCTTAATAAACGAAACAGTACTATAACCTAAAACAAAAGAAAACAAAAGCTTTTTATTTAAATCTCTCCCAAAGGAAGAGCCCCTGTTCTGTTCAAAATCAACTTGTATTTTTCTACATACAAGGATGATTTAAGAAAGACAGTTCTTCAAATTCAGTTATTCTAATCATCCTATTCAAGGCCTTGATTGTCTTTTAAATACAAAGAATTAATGAAATACCTTAAAAATTGAAGACAGGTGTTTATTAAGTCTTCTTAATGTGTATTAAGGATGCTTAATGGGTAAATATTTAACAAGGGAACTCCCCCGGCCTTTCAGTTCTCTTAAGTGTGTGTTTGTATTGTACAGTATTTTTTAGGTTATCTACATTTCTCCTCCTATTTAAATCAGACGTAATGCACACATGAACAGCCATACGGTTAGAAGTAACATTTTTAGGCAAAGATAGAAGTGTATGCAAAATAATATATACTTGGGTTTTTTTTTTTTCTTTTTCTCTCTAAATCTGAGAATCTAGGATCATGCTCATAGGGCTGCATGTAACTATGAGTTTACTTAGACACTTACAACACTAGCCCGTGAGGTCACCCAAGGTAGGGGTAAAGCTGACTTCCCTGTGTCCCCAATCTAACCCAGGGCCAGGCACATAAAGACTTGCAATCATGTCTGTCGAAAAACTGTCTCAGTCCTTGGATGATTTTCAGCGTTAATCCTGTTTAGATGTCAAACACTAGTATTGTTTGAATCCAACCAAGAAGAATGAAAGAAAAGCTTCTTAGTGAAGTAAATTCACAGAGTGGTCTCCTGTATGTAGGTGGGGGAAAGGGTGACCAGCTTGCAAGGTTAGGGCTATGCCTGAATAAGGTGATGATATTAGATTACCTTAAAAAGGTTTAACAGAACCTCTGAACCTCAAATACAATCTATCTCTTTTCCTCTGGGGGGAAAGCCTTTCTACTTGTACACGACAAAGACAGTGTTGTTTTTCCAGCACAAATGCACTTGTGCTGAGATACTGCTTTGCGCGACTATTGCTGAGACATGAGTGACCTCAGAAAGGGGCGCGGGGAGAGGCGAGCAGGAGTGACTAGTGATAAACACAGCACCCACATACCTGCTTTCTGAGTGGGTTCACCATTCCTCCAAAAAGCTGGCTAGGACTAGAAGTAGAGATAAGGAAAAACTCTGAGAGTTTGCTATTAAAAACAACAGCAACAACAACTTGTGGCTTTCTGTTACCTGGAGTTCTGTGTGGCCTCATGACATTTAAACATTCTGAAAGGTACCAGGTCAATTAAGAATTGCTAAAAAGACCAATCAGTCCTCACTAGAAAGCGCAGCTGAAAGTAACAGGACGCGCAAAAGAAAGCCATGTTTGCAACAGACACTGAATAGCAATGAAAGCCGTACAACAGAAAAGGGAACTAAGTGAACTATAAAATTTTACAAAGGTCCACAAATACAATCACTCAACAGCACGTGACTTGCAAACTCTAGGGGCGATAACGTAGTTTTTTTCTACAGAATAAATTATTGCAGGGAGTCATGTGATTCTTAGCAGGCAGAAAGATACACTTTCCCAAGGAAAGTTCATCATTAAATATCTTACTTAAGAATGGATCATCTTCAGACTATTTTTAATCTCTATCACTTCGCTGCCAAAACTGGCCATAAGCAGCTGATACTTGGCCACCAGGAAAATGATGCTTTTGCACTTACTTCGTACACTGGCATAAGAATGGTATTGCTTTCCAGTTAATCAAGTGTTTTGGTGGGTCTGGACTGCCAACAGAAGACAGAAACTGCCTGCCGACCAACTAATAAAAAGGAAGCTAACCTCTACTGGATGTGGAGAAGTAAGTTCCTGTCTTCCTAAACCACAAAGACCAAAAGACCAAAAAAAAAAAAAAAAAAAAAAGAAAGAAAGAAAAAAGAAAAGTCACGCCACCATCTCATCAACAGAATGAAGCTAATCTCCTATTTAAGTCTTCTCTTTCTTTTAGTAGCCCACAGCTCACTCTCTTCTGAGACATGAAGCTGAATATTGTCCCATTTCTCAGCTTGGAGGGAGCAATCAATTTCACCCACCGTCAACGTTCCCATATCTCAACACTTTGCCTACAAGAGCCCCTTCACCTTGAAGCAATCTCAGTCAACACATCTATAGAACTCAAACCGTGTTACGAGGGGGTAAAATAATAACTAATGGAGGTATCAAAAGAGCGAAATCTCCGGCCTTTAATTGAAATAGAAGAGCTGTGTTACTTTATTGGGATGAATAATGCCAATACAAACTATATAGCTACCATGAAAAACATTCTTGAGAAGACTGAGCTTACAATAATTTATCTTTTCTCTTCTGTTCCACTGTATCTCGTCCAAGGATCAGATCACACTAGAGGACATGTGGGAAATATTCAGTATTCTAGGTAACACTAGAAACCCGTGAGGCCGCTGGAATGGGACACCGGAGGATCCACCCCAGATTGTCATTCTTCCTAAAAGATGGCCCCAGGAACCAATGGTAGATAATAAACATCTCTAATTGTTACGTGCACTTGAAAACCTGTATCTCATGTGAACCACAAATTCAGACTCATTAGCTACGGGGTGGAACCTGAGCTTCTGCATCTCTAAGAAGCCCCCAGGTGATGCCCCTGCTGCTGGTCTGTGAACCCCACTTGGAGTAGCAGGGTCTCAGACATTTCCTAGAACTAATGCTGTCTTGTAATCCCTCTGTCCTGCTTCTCTCACAATGCCTTATTCAAACTTAGGAATAAAGCCACACTCCATTCTAACCCAGTTTCTTCTTTAGTCTTTATTTAATTTGTAGACTTCTGGGACTATCTCTCAGACACCGCTCCCTCCAAGACGCTGCTTCCTCCAAGCTATGGAACATGGAATACAAACAGTTTTCCTTCAACTCAGAAGGCTGATTTTGCATCAAAAGCAGCAAAGAAAAAAAGTGACTTCAGATCTGAAATGCCCATTATTCTATGCGCAGTATGATCCACTGAGTCCTAGAAGCCACACACTTCATTGTCAAAGGTCAAAAGAATGTACTAGCTCTCTTCTGAAACTTGACCATTGCCATTCAGAGTACTTTACACTGTAAGACGCAACACAGTATTAAGGATGCAACCCTGACTGGTGCAAATTTCGGGGGGAAATCTGTATGCCCTATGCCTACACTAAACATTTAGATTAGTCATGCCTATTTGAAAGGATAGGTAAATCATCTGTAACTCTCAAATATACCACTTTGATTCCAAAGTATCCATTTATGATTACACTTCCTGATACCTCCTTTCTTTGGCCAAATTCCTTTGTTTTCCTATATAGTCATCCATCTACATGTTGTTCTGAAAATGACACATTTTACATCAGCTATTTGTGTCTCTATATGATTCATTTTTACTATGAGAGGTTTTGTAAAAAAATTTCTTTATCACGTTCTATGGTATGTCCTTGTGGTTTGGCATCATAAAATACAGCCTTGACATTTATCAATCTCAGATACCTGTTGACCACAAAGATAGGCTCTACTATGAAGACTCTATTTGGAAAGGAGTTAAAAGTGAGACTTCACTTGAAAAGGAAACTCAATTGCATGAGATGTTAACATAGTAAAACACAACAAAACAAAGGCCAAGGTTCTATCTTAATTTCTATCATAAGCATATGTCTGTTTCCTAGCTTTTTATTAAATTTCTTAACAGATGACAGTTACCACCTTGGATTTCTTTCAACTAGAAAGAAAATTTGAAATATCTTTTTCATAAAAATATGAACTGTCAAATCAGTTTTACTTTGGTCTTAAAAAGATCCTTTTGGAGTCTGGAACTCTCTACCTTTTTGGTTATGGTGGTTAAAAATAAAACCACCTACTTAACCAAACATTTAGCAAAAATATCCTTTTACCCTTTAGTGAATTCTTCCAGAATTACTAAAGATCTGACAATCCAAGATCTCAAAAAGACAATTCACAAGGAGCATTTTACATGTTAGGAATTTAAATGGGGATATTTTACTTTTAAACACTGAACAGTGGCATCGAAATTTTGTCCATTTGATCAAGTAGGATCAGATTTTCATGTCAGCCATCTACGTTCTTGGCTTTTTCTCTTTTTTCTTGGCCTTAATATTAGCATGCTTGTAAACTGTAGTAAAATATGTAATGTGCTTCTTGAAATTGAATCCACTTGTAGTCATTTCTAGGCTTTGTGCTCCTGTTAGGTCCTATAAAATAGTAACATCAGTAATTCTCCCTAGAGACCATACAAGGAAGGACTGCACTGCAGCCTTTTTCAAAAAGAATTCTTCACATTAAAACAAAACGTCTGAAAAATTTCCAGACAAGATTCCTCTTTTACTTTTTCATAAGTTAGTAATTTTACATACAAGATGTAGATCTCAATTACAGTTCTTCAGTCTTAGGATGTGGGCCCCCTCCCCCCAAAGAGTCACACAAAAACAATACCTTTATGCTAACGTGATAGAAGCTCTATCTAGCACCAGAAAAAAATCACCTCACAGATGTTCTTCAAAGCTACAGGCATCGATCACTACAACTAACGTCAGAGCATGAGAGAATCCACAGCTGAGAATCAATGCTTCTACGCTCTCTATAGACATTGTAGATGCATGTTTCTTCCGCAGAGGAGACCACCAAATGATGTGGACTGTAGGTGGTGAAAAGTAAAATATACTAAAATTACAGTAAACTTCGAAATCGTACACCGGGTATAGAAATAGAACACAGAGTATGCAGCCAGGACAAATTATGTCACTGATGAGATAAAGTATCCATGGCCCAATGTTCTTCAAGACACTCAGTCATGCCCACTGGGAACAATGTGGTACCCACCACAGGATGGAGCTCATGGACCTTTGGGAAGTCAACTTACCTCTTTACAAACACATCTAAGTTCTCCAGGGAAAGCGGCTACACCGGATCTCCTCTTAGGGTAGATCTTACCAAGTGAGTCAGAAAAGGCATGCCCTTGGTCCCCTGGTGGAGTCTATTCTTCTAACTGGGTAGTTCCCAAATTGTAGTACAAGTAAGAAACCCCCAGGGGAACTTGTTTAAGATGGGGATCGCCAAACCATCCTGGAGTCTAGCTCCTGAGGAGTCCCGGCGTTTGTCGGGGGCGGGGGGGGGAGGATCTTTGGACCCCCAGTTTGAGAAGCTCTGAAGGGATACCATTTATCCCGAGATCCCACTGGATAGCAAATGCTGGATGTTTAAGACTCGACGGCTGGCAAGCAAGGAAAACACTTTTAGTCAGAAGGAATCATCAACAGTACTGTTGGCAGGGGGAGCTTCAAACGGGGGGCGGGGGGGGGGGAGGGAAGCAGGCAAGCTGATTTTACGTCCCTAGCTCATCAGCCTGCCCTTGGCCCAGGAGCCCACCCACACTCCAACCATGGACTCTCAGCCTCAGATTTGAAACGTCCAGCCCAGACTCACATTCAAACAGACATGCACCTACCCAGCCTCCGTTGTCCTGGATCCAGGTGTGCAAGTGCCGGTTCAGGTACTCAGTCATCCACAGAGCGATGTTGTCCACCAGGGGCGACATCTCCCGGTTGACGCTCTCCACACACATGACCCCACCGAACTCAAAGAAGGCCACGATCCTCCCCCAGTTCACCCCATCCCTGAAGAGCTCCTCCACCACCGTGGCAAAGCGTCCCCTTGCGGTGAAGGGTGTCAGGTGCAGCTGGCTGGACATCTCCGCGAAGTCGCGGCGGTAGCGACGGGAGAAGTCGTCGCCCGCCTGGCGCAGGGTCAGGTGGACCACAGGTGGCACAGGGCTGAGCGCAGGGCCCGCGGCGGCGGCGGCGGCGGGGGCGGCCGGGGCCGGCGGCGGCGAGGTCCTGGCGGGCGCGGGAGTGCGCCCGGGCTGCGAGGAGTAGATGCCCGGCGCGGGGGCGGCCCCCGGGGGCGCGGCGCCCGCGTCTCCGGCGTCCCACTCGTAGCCCCTCTGCGACAGCTTATAGTGGATGTACTTCATCACTATCTCCCGGTTGTCATACCCTGTTCTCCCAGCGTGCGCCATCCTGCCCCCGAAAGCAGCCGGGTACCAGCAGCACCTCTCGCCCCTGCTCCCGCCCCACGGCCCCGAAAGAAAGAATAGTTATAATCCAGCTATTTTATTGGATGTGCTTTGCATTCTTGGATGAGGGGGTGTCTTCAGTCACGCGGAACACTTGATTCTGGTGTTTCCCTCTTGGCATGAGATGCAGGAAATTTTTACTTAAATTCCTTTCGGACCTTTATTTCATGAGGCACATTATTATTAATTATGGTTAATATCAGTCTACTTCCTCTGCGATGCTGAAAGGTCAAAAAGAAAACTAAGTCAAAATCAGGTGCATTTCCCTTTATACACTGGGTGAAAGAACGCAGGGCATACACACTACAACTTACACAACTAAAAAGAATGTATTTAACTGCCTGGAAATTAAACTTAACTCGAATGCACTTAAAGTTAAAATCTCAAATGTTTCCATTGGAAGTTACATTAAACCAATTTCCTGTGCAAAGAACTTACTTGTATTTTTTAAGGACAGCATGATCCTCTGTCAAGTTTCCTTTTTTGTGAAAACAAAACAAATGCATAAGGCAAAGATTCCATCAATCTTCAGAGCTCCCCAGTTATAGCTGCTTTGAAACTTCCAAATGAATCAGGAGTTGGGGGAGGGAGGGTAAAAAATTAGGAGAATTTCCAGTTTGATTCCCAGACTTCTTCTACACAGAAATGTCAATCCGTAGGAATCCCAACCGGAGATCTCAAGAGCACGAGAAAAAAAAAGGCAGCGGCGGCGGCAGATGAATTACAATTTTCAGTCCGGTATTCGCAGAAGTCCTGTGATTTTCCCCCTCTCGGCAATTTACACACGCACACACACGCGCGGGCACAGACATGGATCTCTATCCGCGGGACCGCTTCACTCCTCCACGGGAGACAGACAGGGACCGGGGGCCGGCGGACGAGCCGGGCACGGGGGCAGGAATCCTCTTCTGATTAAACTCCGAACAGCAAATGCATTTTCCGAAAAGCTGCTTGATAAATGAAGGCAGGACGCGCCCGGCCCGCCGGTGCCGAGCGCGAGAAGCCCGCGCTGTGTGTGGTGCGGCGAGGGGTGGGGAGAAGGAGGTGGTGGGGGAGGGTTTTATTTTTTCCCTCTTTTCCTAAAAAGGATGACTGCTACGAAGTTCTCCCCCCTGGACCCCCTCTTCCGCTGCACCCCACCGGCGCACCCCGCCTCCGGGCTGCGCACCCTTTCTCCTCCTCCTGCTCCTGCGCGGCGGCGCTGGCGGCGGCCGCCCCCTCCGCGCTCCCGCCGCGCACCCGCTCTGGGCGAGGACGGCCGCGCCGGCGGGGAGGGCCCGGCGTCCGGCACCTTCGCTGGCGGCGGCGGCGGCGGCGGCGGCGGCGGCTCGGCGGGGAAACCGAGCGCGGCGGGCGGG
>NW_027397073.1:12378950-12545660 GCF_003265705.2 Callorhinus ursinus | reverse complement strand
CGGTGGGTGGCGCGGGCGGCGCAGGCCTCCCGCGCGGCCGCGGCGCGGTGGGTGTGCGAGGGGCCTCCTCGGGCCTGCGGCGGGCCTGGCGCGCGCTCGGGGGGCCCGAGTGGGGCCGGGGTCGCCCGGGGGACTGCACGCGGCCTGCCGGGCGGCTGCGTCAAGGGCGCAACCGCCGGGAATCAAGTCGACCCTTTTAACCGAGTGTGTGTGTGTGCGCGCGCGTGTGCTTCGACCCCTTTAACCGAGTGTGTGTGTGTGTGTGCGCGCGCGCGTGTGCTTCGACCCCTTTAACCAAGTGTGTGTGTGTGTGTGTGTGTGTGTGTGTGTACGTGTACACATCGTGTTGCCGGCTCTTGGCAGCTGCCAGGGAGAAGACCCAGGCCCACGCTGACCCCGAGCAGTGGGACCTCAGCGTTGCCCTCCGGCGAAGAGTGGCAAGGGAAGTCCCAAGCGAGGTGTTTACTTTCAAGTTGCTTCCTAGGTGTGCAGGCGCAACGCACACCCTGGGGACACCATCCTGACCAAGGCCAGACGTAGCTCTCAGCGGGCCAGTGAGTGGCGAGTCGAGGATATCCAGGGCTCTAAAATGGCTAAGTAAATGTTTTTCCTTTGCCCCTGGCAGGATTGGCGCTAGGTTGGGGCTGGACGCTGCACGGGGCTACAGAGTAACTTTCGGGCCCCGGGTCCTAACACCAGGGTGGGTGGGTGGGTTTTTCCAAGGCCTGTGGGGTCACCTAGCAGCTAGTGCTAGATGGCTGCACCTTCTCAAGTTATCTACACACACACACACACACACACACATAGATATATATTGTACACACAAGCACACAGTCTTTCATTCATCAGCCTGAATAGCCCCTAGGAGAAAAGCACAAGAGGGCAAACAAGTTGTGCGTGTTTAACTATTTTTTATCTCAGAAAGTCTTTGACAAAGCGCCAAGAAAAAAAATGTTTACTAAAACCACAGCAGCTTACCTAATAGGGCTCAAATACAAATATATAGGATGCTGGATTATAGTGCTCATAGAAACGCGCTGCAATGTGTACAAACATGTTCTGACACCATCTTTATTTTGTCTCGTTCCTAGTCTAAAATCAAAGCATGTATTCTTGAGCAAAATAAGCACAAATTATTTTCACTTCATTTAGCATACCCAGTCAACCAACGTGCCAACCTCTTGCATGTAGGGATGGGTGCCTCGTACAAACTTCTTATCCCCGCAAGAAGGAATGAAGGAAGATGCTCCTTCCTGCTTTCTAATGGCTGTGGCATGGCACTGGGGCGTGGGAGGTTCTGGCCTGGAGATGGACACTGAGTATAGACTGACCTGGGATACATGTTCGCACAGAAAGAGTAGAAACCTATACCACCAATGCCTCCACAGGATGGTTTAAGGATCTTCTAAGAAGCTTGTCTTAGACCCCCAAAATTACTTAAGAGGAATTTCAAACCTTAGTGCCTCTGAGACCCAGCATGTGAGTCAGGAAATGAGAGAACAGACTGGAAAAGAGATTGCACTTCTGCAAAGGGGGCCCCAGAAGGAAATGGATCCCCCATTCCCGGAAAAAGAAAAGCCTCGTTTTTTCCCCCACCTTTGCTCCCACAGAGCCTCGCTTGACAGATTTTCTCAGACTTACTTCTTCGGTGGCATCTTGGCCATCACCAGCCATTCTCAGGACCGGTCTGTGTTCCGGTCCTTGACTAAGATTATATATTACCCAGGAATGTTCTGAATTCTCTTTATATCGAAAGAGTGAAACCATTCCTCCATTCAGATTTGGCTATTAGATTCCACCTTCAAGTGTGAGGGCAGGTATTGTTGGAAGTGTGCAGATTCACTGTCTCTGGGTATCGGGGAGGGAGTGGAGGGAACCCTGGCCTGAGTCAGGAGTCCTGGGTTTGAATCCTAGATCGGTGCCGGAGACCTTCCAACAACCTTCCACCTGTATGCACTATGGGCTTTTCACTTCCCAAGGTGCCTTCCACTTTTCAGAGCCAATGGACTACCCTGCCTGCAGCTTTGTCTGGCTGGATTCTAGGAGTAGGGTAGCACCAGGAAGAGAAAAGAACAAGATACAAGGAAGGGAGATTGTATCAAGAGCCTGAAAGGCCTGTGTTTTCCTTCTTTATTCTCCAGTCTGCCAAACAAAAAGCTTTTTATTGCCAGTTTTCGCCACCTACTGGTTGATGTTTAACAGTATCATTCAGAAAGTTCTCTTCATCCATCACCAATATAAACACTTCCAAAGTTTATGAAATTCAAAAAGGACATTATTCTAATCTGGGCATACATGTTTTATATATAGGCATGTAGTAAGTCTCACTATTAAACTCTTATTTAAAATGAGGATACAAAAACCCCATTCATTAACTGAGAAGGAATTGACAACTAATAGATAAGGTGAAAGAGTTAAAAAATATAAAACACGACCCCAAACCATTTAGGCAAACTAAAGTGGAAAGAAATCCATAAAGGAAATGAACTGACCAGAGGGAGTAAGAACAAAGGGTTCACATAACCTGCATAAAAAAAAAAAAAAAACCTGCTTAAAAAACAGTATCTCCCAGACAAGCAATCCAAGAACACTAATTTCCAGTTTCAAGTGTCTTCTATATTATCATTTCCAGCTTTACTGAGATATAATTGACATAGGTTATATATTATGAACTCTTACACTAAATAGTGTCACGTGTTTTCAGATGGGTTGCATTTGTTGTTGGTCATTATTATAGAATATTATTATAAATTCCCAATTAGCATTAGGTACTAACACTAACAGTAATACTGTTCCCAGTGCATTAATGCTCCAGAACCTGTCTTCTGCAATAGGACTGATTGAATCCGATTTGTCCACTATGTGCTCTCAAACCATCCTTGTCATTACAAGCAAACACTTCTGCCAAATCTAAACCAACAGGCCTTGGTTTAACTGAGAAACCTACTTAACTAATTTTGAGGTTCTAAACCTCAAAAAATGTTTAGAATAACTAAGGAACAACCTTTGAAGCTAGGCAACGAACTGCAGATGAATCATTCTGTTGTGTGAGTTTAATAGCAGGCAAGTCATGTTTCCTTCTGGTTCACAAAGGCAAGTACAGGAAATTTACTCGTGGCAATTTTTTCATTTCAAATCCATGGCTTGGCATTTAAAGTGAAATAAAATAAGAGCAGGGAATTAAATTTTTCAAATGGCTACTGCTCTCGTTGGATCGAAACTGCAGTAATAGGCCCAGCCAATGTGATAACACCATAGTATGGAGGGGAAATAGGCAAAGAATTTACATTCTTCTGTGCAATGACTTTTATTCTCTTATGTGATTTAGCACACAGCACAGTGTCTCCCGGATATTACTTACTGATGAACATGTTTAGAGAAATCAAGGTTAATGTTTTTGTTTCCTAGGGCTGCCATAACAAAGTACCACGAGCTAGGTGGCTTGAAAGAGCTTGAAACAAACCCCACAGTTTGGGAGGTGTGAAGTCCAAAATCAAGGTGTCAGCCGGGCCGGGCTCCCTCTGAAGGCTCTAGGGAAAAATCTCTCCTGGCCTCTCCCTAGCTTCTGGTGGCGGCGGGCAGTCCTTGGGGTGCCTGGGCAGGCATCTGCGTGACTCTGATCTGCCTCTGTTGTCATGTGGCCTTCTCTGTGTCTGTGTTCTGTTCTTGTAAGGTCGCCAGCCATACTGGATCAGGAACCGAATAACCTCATCTTAACTCAGTTGTATCTGTAAAGACCCTATTTCCAAGTAAGGTCACATTCACAGGTACTAGGGGTTAAGATGTCGACAACATCTTTTGAGGGCACACAACTCAACCCATAACAATATATACCTAATATGGGATCTTCCAAACTAATGAGAATGGTTTTACTTCAAGGCTCAGGGCACAGCAACTCCTGAATTTCAAGGGGCACCACGATATTTTTAAAGCTCAAATCTGGCCACTTTACATTTCCGCTCAGAGTTCTTCAGAGGCTAAAATCGCAACTCCTCTACATGGCATGATCTGGTGCAAATCTACCACCTGGGCGCCACCCTTCTGTGTTCCCTTCTTGCAGCCGTATTAACTCTGTGCTTTCTGGAATACACCAAGATCTCTCGTGCCTTTTGCCTTGGCACATCTGCTCATCTCCCTGAAATGCACCCAACCTTCTCAGAGCAAATGCATACTCGTGCCTCGAGTTTCATCTTCAGACCTTCCCCCCAGTAAGACCACGCCTGACTTCCCTGGGCAGTCCCAGGAGCCCACCTGTGCCACACGGGATAGGAGCATAAAAGGCAGAAAATGCAGGGGTTTGAATGTGGGCTCCATCGCTTAGTAGCCGCTACCGTGGACTGGTTCCTTAACCTCGCCATGCCTGTGCCCCCCTCCGTAAGGGGATATGGAGAGTACTACTTGCGGGGTAGCATGACTGAGATGAATTAAATGTGATGTGCTCACAAGAGTGACCGCCACGGGCTAGGTTTTTAATGTTAATTGTGATAACTTCATCATAGCTCTTGTCAGATTCACAGGGTAATTTCTGGTATATGTTTTCCTCTGTAGATTATAAACTATTTGAGGACAGGGACTGTATTTTTCCCTTTGGGCTTTCCCAGCCTAGTACAGTGTCTGACATTCAAACATTTGTAGTATGAAATTCAGAGGCCCCCAAACTGAAGAGTGGAAGTCCAGGAAGACTTGTAAGAGCCTTGAGAGAGGTGAAGGAGTGGGAAGGGAAGAAAGAAGAAATGTAATCACCACCAGGGAGGGGTGAACTGTGTGCGCAGAGTAGGATCCCCCGGGGGCTGGATGCCGGGCTCAGTAAATACAGACTGAATGAGGGGGAATCGAGGCTATAAAATCAGGAGTGGAACGCAAGAAATTTTTTTTTCCTTTTTAAACATCCAAATGTAAAAATTATAGAAGGGATATCATATGCCATTTATGGTATATATACTGCTCAAATTTAGAGAAAGCTCAAGCTTGCAAACCAAGATGTCCAAGCAATCTCTTCATGATGGAAACCAAATCTTCCCATTTAAAGATGGAGGAATATTAAGGTGTGTTATTTTATCTATCGGTCTTCTGTGTCCTTCAGAACCTAAGAAATATTTCATTGTTAGTATATGCAGGTTTAAAGTGTGGGAGATCTATTTGTTTTTATATGAAATGTAAATACATTAAGAAATTTTACTAAATTCCACTTTTCTTACCCTTTTACTCATGTATCCCATATCTGAGTCACACAGACACAGAGCATATTTGGAACAGGAGCTCAGAATGCCAAGTACTTACTCTGAAAATATTAGTTCCTAAAAAAGGACCAAAATCAAGCCCTGTCAATGTTTAGGATGCGAGGTTAGGATAATGTTATGAAAGAGGTTTGTGTTTTCCTTAAATGACTCCTAAGAAACTCAAATTTCTAAGGAAAAAAAATACATTTTCACATCTGTAAAACTTGTTCCCCATTTTATTTTTTGTTGTGATTCAGAAATACAAGATATGAAAATCAGGTTACAATTTTGCCACAAAAGCTTCTAAAGTAGCAAACACAAGTTCTAATATATATCAAAATAGCCATGTGCATTCTTACAGTTTAAAAATGTCTTTAGAGTTGTCCCACCAAACATGTAAAATATAATAGCTATTATCTCCTCTTCAAAATCTCAAATCTGCCGTCACCGCGCTGAACTAAACAAGATTGAGTCCAGAATATGGAAGGTTATGGTTAGGAGGTACTTTTTAAAGCAAAGTTACTAAGAACTAAGGACATGAGAAAGATACAAAGCATCGTATGTCAAAAACTATGAATATTTAAAAAGTGTCCTCATGTGAGTGAGACATGTTTAAATTAGAACATGGGGTAATAAAATTAAATCTGTTGATGATATAACTCAGTAAAAATTATCATGGTATTGCCTTCTTCTAGAAAGACAAAGACATACAATTCTTTGAATTGAAGCAACTATTCCCAAAATGCTTTTGTCATCTAAATATTAGAAACGCTCTCCCAATGTTCACTTCCAAGAATCAATGATATATGGTTTAACCAACAGATTTATAACTGGACATGTGTAAGTATTAATGCAGAGGCCAATATTAACAGCATTTTTCATTTTTTTCTTTTCAGCTGTGAAAATTAAATTTTAAAAAATAACAGGGAAGAACAATTCCCTTGATTTGGTTTTCGTAAAAAGAAATGGGGATTGTTTCTTATACCTTTTTCAATTATGAAGGGTCCTTGAACATATTCTGGAATTTCTATGGATGAACGACATTCAGCATTTTTTGAATAAATATATACTCACAAATATGCTATACTAAAACAGTAAAACCAAACCCAGCGGAGGCAAGCACTTCGGAACCGATACTCAATCAAGAAATTGTTGGTCACAAACAGAAAGCCAACATTTCAACAGAACTGTAATTAAACTCCTTCTGCCATAGGTAAGACATACCCACTTCTGGATACAGTACAAAGTGTTGAATGAATGACCCCTTAAAAAAAAAAAAAAGCCAACAGTTTCCTGAACAATCTGACTCAGGGTTTTTTTGTGTTTTTTTTTTTTTCTTCCCCCTAGGAAAAAAAAAAAAAAAAAAAAGGCAAAGTCAGTGTAAAAAATGTACAAAAACTGAGCCAAAAAAAGATAAAAAATAGAATTTGCCTTTGTATATTTTCATGTTTTGGATGAAGTTGGAGCTTTGTGTGGTGCTGCTGAATGTCTATGATCCCTTATCTAAACCATTCAGGCCAGACGTGTTTCAGAATTCTAATTTTTTAGATTTGGAAAAAGGTGATATGGGGCATGTACTGGATATTACAAAACATCGCCATAGAATCTGGGGCAATACCTATAATCAAACCCATTGGTGTTTCTTGGGGAAAAATTAATAAAGAGTCGATGAAATGGACAAATCAAAACTATAATACATCAGTTCAAGTCAGGTTTTGCTATCAAATGAATAATGGCACCAAATTTAGGAAGAGAGGGGGGAAAAAACACAACAACTTAGTTTTCAAAGCTTTTTGGATACGGAGCTTTGGTCCTTTAACATGTCTGACAAAGACGCCCATTCCCTGATGATATGATCTCCACAAAATCTGTCTCATGCCCGAGCTGCAACTGGGTTGGGGAAAGTATCTCCCACCACAGAACGGGGGCTCTTAAAATTTGTTCAGGTAGCAGATTACCTGGGGGTAACAGTACAATCTATGAGGAAACCGTGAAAAATGTCTGTTGAAATAACTGGTGAAATAGTTAATTGGACTAAACAAGACACCATCTTGGGCTAGACTCTCATCTAGACCAGCAATTGGAGGTGCCAACATTCAAGGAACATTCATGAGAAAAAAATAAAAAATAAAAGTGAGAAACATCCAGATATTAATGTGTAACTGTCTTCTGCGAATTAGGGAAATAGAGCCATTACTCTATCTTAAGAGGCTGTGAGATGTGACCTAATGTAGTTTGCAAACGATGGCTATAGAAGATGGAGATATTCATGAAACTATTATGGCATCAACCCACCCCCATCAACTGCAATGAAGTCATTCCAAGCAACTTATATATTAAGCAATTTCTTCTTTGTCAGTGTTAAAATATGCCATTCTCAGATCCTCATTAAAAGGATGCCAAAGATAAAAGCCATTAAATATCTTACTTCAAAAAAATTAAGTCATTTTAAAGTCAAGAGGTTCCAAAACTCAAGAGCAAAAAAAGGTTTGCTACAGTTTTCAGGTCTTTAATCGTTTGTAGGCATGGTATATGCATACTGTGTGTGCAAGAAGGAGGGGCATAGCATTACTATGACGGGGACTGTCCCTAAGTCGGGAGCACATATAGTGACAGAATGAAGCAGGGAACACTGGCCAAAACCCATCAGAGGCACTTAAATTGTGGAAATCCACTAACTGAGCCACAGAGCCTGTGATGTGAAAACAACATTCACGGGGCCAAGAGGCTTCGAGGGCTTGTTTTGTGGGAGTGATGACTGGGCTTCCTTAACGTGTGGCACGGAGAGAAGGTTCACTGGTTAAGTGGGAGTCACAGAGAGAATGGGTGACCGTTTTCTTTCAAAAATGAGTATCTTCAAAATCGGCCTTGTCCTATCTTCTTTTTCTTAATGAGGAAAATGTAAATATATGATCATCGGCCTTTCTTAAAAGCTACATATATGCTACCAGAAGAATGTTACACTTCTTAATTTTTTTTTCACCTGTTTTAATTAATTCATGAGTTAGTTTAAAAAGTCAAGTCAAAAAATTTTAACTGGTCTTTTTTTTTTAATATAAAAATATTACAGCAGTATCAGCAAAACAGGAGGGAGAGATGAGAAGAACGACAAGACACTAACGGGATGGGTGAGCTCCGCGTCATCATGGCTGTTGGAGAAATTGTAAACTTTTCAGCTTCTAAGATTTTATTTCTCTTCAGAAAACATTTTAGGAGGCTGCCTCTCCTCAGGAATGAATAACAAAAAGTGCTCTATGCATTCGAGTCTAAACAAGACAAGAAAGCATTATTTTTCCTACTGGAAAATCTCTCTCTCCTGCCCTTCCCCTGCATTGATTGCTCTCTCTCATCCCCCTGTATTTTTATGGGATCAAAGAGAGAGAGAAGCCGCGAGTGTCCACCAGAAGCACAGTGAGTTATCATGCATTCAGACTCCAGCAATGTGTAAAACTCTTGAATAAAATACACCATGTTAAAAAGAAAAAAGAAAAAAAAAAAAAAGGCCCCAGAAACCCATACACTGCCTTTCGTGGAAGGTTAAAAAAAGTCCCCAAGGCTGCGTCTTATGTATCATAAGGTACATTTCTGGACTTAATAAAGAAGAAAAAAAAAAAAGAATAAATAGAAAAATGTAAATGATCATTCTGGAATGATGTTCTTTACTCTGCTCACATGCTATTTGTTCCCATAGGGTCCTCACCTCTCCGCCCCAGAGAATCAAAGGTCTCCTGTTCCGTATTTGCATAGTATTAATAACATCACCTGGAGGTGAACGTCTATCCCCTCGCCCTGCAGCCAGGTTTCTGAGGAGCACTGGTCCAATCTCACATAGTCAAAAGCAATACATACGTGTCTGTAGGCCAAAAACTGGGTCCCTTTTAGCAGCAAGCTGTTCAGATTATTTAGAAACAGTCTTTTCCCAAGGGGTAAGGATTAGGCAGTTTTGTCTGCAATTTCCGATTTTGCTCTCTGCATCATGCAGCGACGCACTATGCTGTCGAAACTTCCGAGGTAAAACAGCGCGATGGTGCGGAACAGGCCCATGGTGACCACCTGCGAGACACAGACAGACCCCTGAGCGCGTCCAACAGCACAACACCATAGCTCACTTCAAGGGCTTTTAAGATACTCTCTAATAAAGGGTTTCTAAGGCACATCTTCTAATCTGCTCCAAGGATAGACATGATGAAAACTCCGTAAGCGGGGCCCTGGGTGGCTCAGTTGGTTAGGTGTCTGCCTTCAGCTCAGGTCATGATCCCGGGGTCCTGGGATCGAGTCCCATGTCCCCCGAGTCAGGCTCCCTGCTCAGTGGGGAGTCTGCTTCTCCCCCTCCCGCTGCCCCTCCTCCCTGCTCGTGCTCTCTTTCTTCTTTCTCTTTCAAATTAAATCTTTAAAATAAAATTTAAAAACTCCGTAAGCATCAGGAGAGCACCAAGGATAGAAGCTGTCCGCTCTGCACCCCTGGACGGCATGCGCCTGTCAGAGCCGCAACAGCAGAATATTTGCCCAATTAGTAAATTCAAATTATACAAAGGACAAAATAGGTATTCTTGGTAGTCCTCGGATTCTAATAGCTAGAGAAGATCCACTCCAGCATCCCAAATATCCAAACTCCCATCAAGGTTTTTTGGTTTAAGACTTATGTTCTGATCAGAAAAGTCGGACCCTATGCTAGATGCCAGCACCATGGTGAGAAAGACACAGTGCCTGCCCGCCACGAGCTTCTTTGATAATTAGAAAGACAACCAACCGGAGGAAGGCAATTACTGTGTCAGGTTGAGACAGTGGATGTCCATTAACCGTCAGGATTCCTGCCAACACGCTCTCAATGCAACACCTCTGAGTGGAATTGGTTTTTCACAGCACAGAACTACAAAGAAAAGCATTTTCAAATACACTAGTTCTCAAATGTTGCCTCCCATGGGCCCTTTTTCAGAAGAGCACTAGAAGAAAGGCCACACTAAGAGGTCAACGAAGAAAGGCAATGTCATGTGACACAGGAGACAGGGGTCCCAAAGCAGATGAGAGGCAGAGGGGACCCGGACGTGGGACAATCAGTCCTGATGGGTGGCTCGGAAGGCTCCAGAAGGATTGCTTCCAGAAGGGGAAACTGATAGAGTGATATTTCTGAGAGGAAATGAAGACTGTCATTAATAATAATACAGAGAAAAAAGCCAATAACCGTTTCAGGGAAAACAAAAGGTTGTACAAGAAAGGAAAATTAATTATGTATAATACAGAGTTCAGCTGTGAAGAGCATTTACATAGCCATAATAATGATGATCTCAAATACAGATCTAACCAAAATCACAATATAAGTAAAAAGGGAGGGCAGGACCGGAGGAGAGGTGGCCGTAAGCAGAAAGGGGAGGGTGTGAGGAAGAGCTAAATGTTCCTCTTTCTTGGTGGAAGCCCATGCCTGACCCCAAGCTGAGAAATCTGTGGAGGCAGCCACGTAAGTCTACACTCTGGATACACTCTAGATGGAGGTGTGGCAGTGCCCACATAAGTCTGCCTTCTGGATGCACTCTAGATAGAGGCGTGGAGGTGCCCACGTAAGTCTACACTGCGGACACACTCTAGATGGAGGCATGGAGGTGCCCACGTAAGTCTACACTGCGGACGCGCTCTAGATGGAGACGTGGAGGTGCCCACGGAAGTCTACACTCCGGACGCGCTCTGGATGGAGGCGTGGAGGTGCCCACGTAAGTCTACACTCCGGACACGCTCTAGATGGAGATGTGGAGGTGCCCACGTAAGTCTACACTCTGGATGCACTCTAGATGGAGACGTGGAGGTGCCCACGTAAGTCTACACTCCGGACACGCTCTAGATGGAGACGTGGAGGTGCCCACGGAAGTCTACACTCCAGACACGCTCTAGATGGAGATGTGGAGGTGCCCACGTAAGTCTACACTCTGGATGCACTCTAGATGGAGACGTGGAGGTGCCCACGTTAAGTCTACACTCCGGACATGCTCTAGATGGAGACGTGGAGGTGCCCACGGAAGTCTACACTCCAGACGCGCTCTAGATGGAGATGTGGAGGTGCCCACGTAAGTCTACACTCCGGACACACTCTAGATGGAGGCGTGGAGGTGCCCACGTAAGTCTACACTCCGGACACGCTCTAGATGGAGGCGTGGAGGCCCAGCCCACAGAACGGTGCGGCCACATCTGAGAAGGGCGAAGGGGGGGCAAGTGGCATTGGGGCCGCTGTTGTTCCCACAGAGCCTTGAAAACACTGGTTCTCTGGGGGGTACGCAAGGATAACTTTGAAAAACGAAAGAACCAAAGGGAAGCTGGAATAAGGCAAAACGACAGGGACAGCGAAGAGATCAGTGGTTGCCAGGGGTGCAGGAGAAGGAGGGAGGGACAAGCAGAGGAGCACGGGTGGATGTTCGGGCTGGGGAATGACTCCGTGTGACAACGTCACAGTGGACATGTGTCAGCAGACATACATGTCAGCATACACTTGTCAAAACCCATGGGAAAGATGTGTGACACCAAGAGTCAACCCCAATGTAAACCATGGACTTCAGTTAATAATGGCGTCTGCATACTGGCTCACAACTGTGCCAACGTACCATGCTAATGCAAGATGCTGGTAACGGGGGAGTCTGGTGGGGACCGGAAGAGAGGGTGTAATGGGAACTCTGTAATTTCAACTCACATTTTCTATCAACATAAAACTGCCTTAAAAAATAAAGTCTATTATTTAAGAAAAAAAATCAAGAAAAAGCAATTAGAACACAGCCTACCAAAATGCTAAAATAGTTAGGTCTAAGCAATTTAACAGTCTTGGAGTTTTCTGGAAAAAGCAACACTTAAGGTGAGACCTGAAGGAAGACTGGAAGTTGGTCAGACAGAGGAAGGCTGGGGACAGAGGGACAGAGACAAAGTCACGGAAAGAGGATGAGGGGCAGGAAGGTGAGTAAGGTCGAAGGTCAGAGGGTTATATCACGTGATGAAGTAGAAGCCTTACCTCAGTGGTACTGGGGAGGCACTGAGGGTTGCCCTGCAAGGTGGACTTGCAGCTCAGAAAGCCCGCATGCAAATGTGATAGCAGTCTGCTGCACCCGGGCCTGGGGCAGGGTGCTGTGAGCCCCCTGGGATGGGGGGCCGTGGCCCATAGCACAGAGTGGCTGCCAGCTACCCCAGCTGATTACTGCCACTGAGAATGCAGGCCCTGTACTGTCAGGTCTCTGATTTCCCACGCAAAGTCCGAAATCTGGACTTTTTGTGGAAAATCTAATTTTAAAACCATTTTATTTCAACACACACACTCATATACCAGATGAACCAAACAAAACATTTTATAGGCCCATGGGCCCCCAGGTGACCTCCTCTGACTCACAGAGCGTGAGACGCAGGCAGGGAGCTGACTGCAGTGTCCCAGGCCTGAATGGGGGGAGCAGCAGTGGGGCTGGGAAAGGAGGGGAGCCAGGACTGGATGGAGGAGAGATGAACCTGACCCCTCACATGAGGGGCAGGAGGGGGTCCAGGATGACACCCTCTTCCTCGTTGGGCTCTTGAGTGAACATGAACATGGATCCCGATCATGGAGACAATAGACTCGGTGATGGGGAGGTCAGAACGGGATGCTAAGCATTATTGCAGGCTTGTGGAACTGGAGATGCGAGGTCACAGCCCCGGGAAAACACCTTAGAGAAAATTTATACAGAACTGGAGTGGAGGAAATAGCTACGGGCTGAAGTTTTATGTCAGGTATCACTCATGTGGAAACGGGACAAGGGACAAGATGGCCACACAGAATGCGTGGACTTAATGCATATGCTCTACTCGGGCACCTGAGGTTCCCACTATGTGCCAGCTACTGGCTGTGAGGGGCCGTCCTCAGACAGCTTACATGGAATACAGCATCTACCTCTAAGAGAGTGTCAACAAAGTCATGGAAGAGAAGAGTGAAGAAAGTCCACACACAAATCATTCGGGTTTTTAGTCTGGACACAGTCTACTGCACATAGCTTAGTACTTGGTTATAAACTACCCACTAGGGTAGACAGCCTCTTTTCAGGCAGCCTCCCAGCCCTCCCTCTACACTCCACCATCCAGCATCAGGTCTGTGCTGAGCCAGCCCTCTATTATAACTTGTTCCATTACACTGCATTAGTACCACTTCTCTGTCCATCTCTCCCACTAGACTGTGAGCCCCTGAGGAGCTGGAGAGGTTGCTCCCCCTCTGATTCTCCAGTAGCAAACACAGCACCCAGCGCATCAACCAGCAGTTAACTTCTGTGTGGCCTGGATGAACCAGAGCTCACCTAAGAGTAGGGTCTGCATTGAATCCTTGACTTGTACCTCCCTAAGCATAGTTGCCTGTGACCTGACTCACCTAGAAGAGGGGTTCTGGTCTGATGCCCGGTACCCTACATCACTCTACTGCAAATCCTCAGACCAGTGGCCCTCACATGAGAACCTGAGTGAACACCCCGAGAGCAGAGACAGCATTCTCCCTCTATATCCACAGTGCCCAGAGCACAGAAGACTACTTCCCTTGCTGAACCCCTCAGGTGGTGTCTTTCACCTATGTCCTAGTTTCTTATCGCTGCCACAGCAAGAGAAACAAGTGATACTGCAGTAGAAATCCTTCACATCCCCAGATAAAGTTAACCAAGTCTTCTGTTAACCTTTTCTCATTGGGTTTTAATGAGAGGCACTGTCTGTCTGTCAGTCCGTCTGTCTGGTGGTGTAAGCATAGCTCACCTGCTGGAGCCCTTCAGTAATAGAAGTTACAGGAGCCATTCCACAGGTCAGGGATGACAGCATGTACCCGTCTGAGCCAATGGAACTGTTAAAATTCCCTTGCTAAAATAGGAGGAGAAAAGAGGCAACAGTAGTAACCAGAAAAGGAATCAACACATCAGAAACAATGAAGTGTGCGGGGCACCTGGGTGGCTCAGTCAGTTAAGTGTCCAACTTTTGATGAGAGATCAGGTCATGATCTCAGGGTCCTGAGATCGAGCCCCATGTGGGGCTACACAATGGGCGAGAAGCCTGCTTAAGGTTCTTTCTCACTTCCTCTCCCTCTGCCCCTCACCTGCTTGCTTGCACGCTCTCTCTCTCTAATAAAGAAATAAAGAAACAATGAAGTGCACCCACTTTAGGTGGCATACGAGCGTAACAGCTTATGTCGAAGCTGAGCCAACAAACGTGGCCTTGGGAGATGGGCCGGAATGGCTACACGGGAGGTTCTCACAATGTGGCTCCATGAACACTGGGGGTCCTGAGACCCTTTCAGAGGATCCAGGAGGACAAAATGATTGTCATAATAATACTAAGACCTTAACTGCCTTTTCACTGACATTTGCATTGATGGGCAAAACTGCTGGCTCATTAGCACAAATCACAGTAGCGATGTCTCGCCACGGCCATACATACTTGCAGCAATAAGTAAACGGAAATTTTAAAATCTTTCAAAGATTTTAAAAGGTCAGTTTTACTTTAAAATGCCCTTGATAAAGCTGTAAAATTAATCACTTTATTAAATCTCAACCCTTACAGGCAAGTCGTCTTAATACTCTAGGTGACAAAAAGAGAATATACAGCCAGTGCCTTCTGCTGTGTTCTGTACCCAAGGGGGACAGCTGCCCTGCAGAAAGGCCCTCCTCCAACTGTTTAAGTCATGAAACTTAATCTATGTTATTCAGACTTGGGTATTTGGAAGACATTTTGTGGAAAATGAATAAAATGAGCCTGTCGCTTCAAGGAGAATTGGCAGCTTTTATGGTCAATGTTAAAATCTGAGCTTTCAAGGAAAAGTTAAGATTTGTGAAAACCTATCTGCCATTGTGAGACTGTCAGCTTCCCAATATGTAGACTTTTATGATCAGACCAGCAGTGATATGAATGGATGTAATTTTTTTGATAACTCAGTGAACCCATATTTTCCAAATGACTAATGCATAATGTTACAAAATCACGAATGGGTACAAAACATGCGAAGTGCAAAGACCAACGGAATTTAATGTAACAGAGAACAAAAAGTTCATTAATGTAGTTTCCAACCCCATGCTGTAATTAACTTTTAAGAAACTACTATTCATCCAGTTTGGGTTTAATATCAAAAAAGAATGTCCACAATTATCTGAAAAGTCCATTAAATATTCCTCCCTTTCCTAACTACATTATCTAAGGGCAGATTTTCTTTATACCCTTCACTCCAAAAAACATATTATATAGCAGAGTGAATATGGAAGCAGCCGTGAGAATCCAGCTGTCTTCTATCAACACCAACATTAAAGAGATTGGTGAAACATAAAACAAAGGCACTCTACGCACTAATGTTTTATTTTGGAAAATTATTATGGTAGAAAGATTCCATCAAAATGTAATGGGTTTACTGTGGCTACTTTAAATGGATTAACAAATAAATATTTTTTAGATTATGCAGTTTTGGAGCACCTGGGCGGCTCAGCTGGTTGAACGTTTGCCCTCGGCTCAGGTCATGATCCCAGGGTACTGGGATCGAGTCCTGCATGGGGCTCCCGGCTCAGCGCAGCGGGGAGCCTGCTTCTCCCTCTGCCTCTGCCGCTCCCCCTGCTTGTGCTCCCTCTCTCTCTTTCTCAAATAAATAAATAAAATCTTTAAAAAAAAAAAGATTATGCGATTTTAATTTCTAATATGGCAACTATGGATAAATACAAACATGTAAAGAAGTCTCTGGGACTGTCAACAGTTTCGTGTGCAAAGTGGTCAAGAAATGAAGTTTGAAAACTACCAGACTAAATGAATCCTACCAAAACACAAAGAGCTATTTCGGATCATTGAAAACACTGAGTATGTTTGCTGTGATTTGAGGGGAGCAGGAAACACCATCCTAAGGACCATCTTTCTAGGCCTCCAAACACAGTCAGGGCACCGCTTCCAACGTCTGTGTGGATCTTCAGAGAGCTGGGTGATTGGGTGCTTCTTGTATTCTGCTCAGTCCGGGCTCGTGCTCACAGCGCATGCAGACCTCAGGGCGGCTGCACGGCTCACTGACACCTCATTCCGAGGGTCCTCAAATTTCCTACATGCGGTGGAGGCCTAAAGCTTATTGACACCCCTCATTAGTGCATGTTGTTCTACGTGTGGGTCAAAAGTCTGTGGGGCACGTATGTGGGTTCTACAAAATGGCAGGCACATGGTTTCCACTTTTGACTCCAAATAAACTCAGTAGCCTGGACACACATCCTTATTAGTGAACATTTGGGAAAATGATATTGGGAAGCAAGAAGGTGAAAGAAAAAAATCCTTAATCAACGAGTCCGGCATTTAATAAAGTACCTAAACTCATCTACAATGGCAAGTACTGTGGGAAAGCAGCAAGAAGGCAGCAGGCCGAGAGGATCTAGGACACACCATTTTACACACAACAGGGAAGTCTCGTGTTCTTCTGAAAGAACCAAAGTTCCCAGGCATCCTTACTCATTAGTCTGTTCCTAAGGTTAAGATATGTAATTAGTTTCCAGGAGCCTATGAATTAACATGGAATCAATAAAGTATCTCAGGGGAAAAGAATAGTCCAATATTAGATATGAATCTGACCAAAAAGACACAGTAATTTATGTTTTGAAATAAGCCCTGGGACAAATATAGTATTTCTTTTCAGAAATCTAGTACTAAAACTATTAAGAAAGAAAATAAGTATTGTACTTACTATGGCATCTTTAACAATTTGTTTGGCCACTTGCTCTGGTTTGCAAACAGATACGGTCTCTGAAATCAGACGAGTCTCCAAAGGCTAACAGTGGGAAAAAACAGACATATCAATACCATTATCAGCCATTAAATTCAAGAACAAATAATTCTCACAATCCTCTCTCCCCTACTTTATAAAGAATTCCAGCTTTCTACCTTTGAGCAGATTCCTACTTTTAGGAATCAGGTCTGTCCAGATTCTAAATCAGTTTCTCCCTGGTCACTGTATAAAATTCAATCCAGTGGCTACAGTGAGACAAGGAGGCCCCTGCTGCTCTCCGTGGGACAATACGTGACCACCAAAGCTAGCATGAGACCGCATCATGGGGCCAAGTCTGGGGGAATCCTCATTGCGGGCCACCTGACCAGCAGTGTCTATGTAGAGCCTGGACCATGCGCCCTGAGCAAGTTTGCCTTACGACCAGCATCTCCTTTCTGACCAAATATTCCCAGGCCAGCAAAGGACTGACACATGGACAGAGCTGAGGCCCTGGGCAGAGAGAGCCCCAGCCCAGCCCCTGTTCAACAACACGGCTGTTTCTTAGAAAACCCGCAGAGGAGGCAACAAGGAGGACAGAAAACACTGAGGGGCCCTGGGCATGACTGGCTGTTCATTATCGGGCTGGGGCATCAGAACCCCAAATCCGAGGTGGCTAAAGGTCCCTCTCAACGGCCACTTAGTTCAAAAAGCCTTTCCTGAATTCTCACCTAGCAGTACTTTCTCTTCTCATATCTGCATATTTCTGCCTTAACAGATATCATAGCTACGTGTGTATTTGCATTTTACCTCCTGCGTTCCTTGTGGGCCGGGTCTTTTTTTTTTTTTTTTTAATCTTCTGTTTACAGTGACATGAACAAGTGCTCAGAAATTCTTTAAGAGGGTGTTTCAATTAGAAGTTCTAAAACTAAAGCCTTAAACTGCATGAAACTGTAAATTTTATTTACCATGTAGGCTTGAGAATATTAAAATAAAAACACAGAATGTATTTTCTTAAATTAGAAAAGCATAGCACTTCATAAAAGTCAAATATTTTTTGATGAACCTGAATTAAGAGCAAGGCTCTTCTGAAGGGGCCGTTCCTTCTTCCAGACCACCAGGCAGGCACAACCCGGCCAGACACACATTAGATTTAAAAGCATCATGGCGCTCCCTAAAGAGCTTACACACCAACACAGAATTTGATTTATCCAAAGAAGTCGGGTCAACATAGTACTACTGGAGGGAAAAAACCCAACTTAACATCAAAATCAAATCTTCACAGGGAAATCACCACTCTTTGTCAGCTTTGGCTTCCAAGGAAAAGACTGTTACCAAATGTTGCAAATCTGCTTAGCAGACCCCTGCTTATTCTAAGGCAGGGCATTTGGCTTAAATTTACTTCTTTGCAATAGCGGTAATCTTAAGAGGCAGAGCCAAATAGAGATGAATGGGGGGAAAAAAAACTTCTAAATCATAACATCTTTTTGCAAATATACAGTCCATGGGGCATAAGTGCCAATTTTTATGCTGCAGAGCCTCACACTTACTATAAAGGAGAAGAAAACCAATCAACACCCATTCAAGGTAGTAAGTTCTGATCGATTCCTTTCTTCTCCACTTGATTCATTTGCTCACAGGGTGCCCCACTACACATCAAGGCAAAGAAGAAGCTCCTTGGAACAAAGTGCAAAGCTTGCATTCAGCTCAGCATGACTGTCATTGTATATAATGTAAATGTCCAGTGGTGATAAGCATTATAAAGAAAAATAAAGCCAGAGGAAAAGATGGTGAATATTCCAAGGGAGTGATGTATGAGATACAGAGGGTCAGGGAAGGCCTCTCAGGGTGAAGTCTGTACAGAGACAAAGAAGCAAGGGGGGACGCCTGGGTGGCTCAGTCAGTTAAGCGTCTGCCTTCGGCTCAGGTCATGATCCCAGGGTCAAGGGATCGAGCCCTGCATTGGGCTCCTTGCTCAGCGGGGAGCCTGCTTCTCCCTCTGCCTGCCACTCCCCCTGCTTGTGCACTCTCTCTGACAAATAAATAAATAAATAAAATCTATAAAAAAAGAAAAAGAAGAAGAAGAAGCAGCAAAGAATTAAGCCACCTGAACATCCAGAGAGAGAGGAAAGCAAGAGCAAAGCAAGACCAAAGGCTGGGCAAGCTCAAGGAACAGACGGGGCTCTGGTACGGCTGAGGCCAAGAAGGGGAGACAACGCTGTGGACCGGTGGCCAAGGTCCAGACAGTGCAGGACCCAATAAGCCTCAAGACCTCTGGATTCTACTCTAGGCATGATGGGAACCAGCAGAGCCACACTCACCAATACATAACATATTCCAACATGTCCTTTGTAATGCTAATTTTAAATGAATCAAATTAAATAAAATTACATTAAAAATTCAGTTTTATGATGGGGAGTCCCACTAACCACATTTCAAGTGTTCAACAGCCACAATGTGACTACCATATTGCAGAGTGCAGACACAGAACATTTCCATTCTAGAGAATTCTATTAGACTGTGCTGCACAGGAAGGGTCTTTTTGGGTTTGTTTTTGGCTTTTTCTGCAGCAGAGGGATTTGAACAGGGGAGTGACAAGACTGACTTATGCTTTCAAAGGATTACTGGCCCCTGTGTGAAGAACCAACGGGGATGGGGAGAAGGGGGCAGAAGCGAGCAGACCAGTTTGAAGACTATTAAGAGCAGTTCAGGCAAAAATATCAGCAGCTACTATTACTAGGATAATACTGATACTTGTGGTTTTTTTATTTCTTTTTTAAGATTTTATTTATTTATTTGACAGAGAGAGAGACAGCGAGAGAGGGAACACAAGCAGGGGGAGTGGGAGAGGGAGAAGCAGGCTTCCCGCGGAGCAGGGAGCCCGATGCGGGCCTCGATCCCAGGACCCCGGGATCACGACCTGAGCCGAAGGCAGACGCTTAACCATCTGAGCCACCCAGGCGCCCCTTTTATTCAGGAAAAGTTCTGAGAGGAGAACCAAGAGGATGCACAGGCAAGCGGATGAGCGGTGTGGGAGAAGAACTAAGGCTGGCTTCTCAGGTGCCGGCCTGAGCACTGGGCGGACGCTGGGCGTAAGGCAACGAGATGAGAAGGTAATGAGCAGGGATGAGCGAATCCTAAGAGCCATTTCTGAAATGGTAAGTCAGGATCAGCAACCAAGAGTGTAAGTTCAGAGGAGAGAATATTATTATTAAAGAGTATCATCTCATTAGTTAAAAATACAGGCCATACGCAACATCACAAAGAAAATACCTTATTAATTAAGTAAGCCTTTGAAGATTATTAGCAAAAATCATGGCCTTGGAAAACACAAGCTGCATTCTCTAAGACCCCACATGAAAGCTCCAGAAAGTCCAGAGGCCTCTACCTAGCACGTCAACTGAAAAGAACTCAATTTTCTGACGATGAAAATGACTCCAGGCCGACGGGTGGAAAGTCAGAAAATTGGAAAAGGGGTTTACAATGTTAAAGGCTCAAAATAGACACAGGCCAACACTTACCTTGGTTTTGTTTTCTTCTGCAAACCCAGGGGTATCTGTGTCTGGTGGGTAGGCAACTGTGACGTAGACATTGTATGGCTTCACCTGCATTTCAGAAACAACACGTGCCCCTTCGGTAAACAAGGTACAGTTCTGCTTCTTCCCTTATTTTCCTGCCTTGGCTGCCAGGCACACACAGTGAATACTGTCTTAATTCTCTCAGGAGCTGGCAAGACCAACAGGGTGATTCTGCAAGTGGAGAACCAGCCCTGATGGGGTCAGGAAACTCCTCTCCACAAAGATCATTTAGAAAGAAGGGCAAAAAGCCCACCCCAACAACTTCTACTTCAGAAGGCAGCAGGCCCTGAGGTACAGAGACTCACCTCCTTCTAAGTTTTGCCCACCCCCTGGCCAGGTGAGGCCCTGGGAGCAGTCCGCGAGGAAGGTGGGCAGCTAAAGGGAAGTCAACTTGTCCCCCCGCCCCTACCCTGACACCACCTGGGCCCTGCGTGCAAGCCGGTGGGACAGGTCCACTCCTCTGCCATCAGACTGCAAATCCAGCTTCCTCAATGGCTGCCTCTGAAATTCTTATTGATTTCATCTACAAAATACATGAAGATCATTCAAAACCCTTTCCCTAGGCCCTTCTTGGGCCACCCCAGACCCTGGCCTACAACCATATGGATCCCCTGAGAAGTCTGCCTGATCAAGAACTCCCCATGCAACCAGCCTCTGCCCATTAGGGAGTCAAGAGTCACTCTGCCCTCTGCCACAGAACCAACCAACATGGCTGAGCCCCGGGTCAGACCAGCCGAGCACCTCCCTGAAGACAGCCTCATCCTTACTTAGATACAGAAACTCCTTCCCAGCTTGACACGGGCTCTTAGGCTTGTTTACCTCACCACCAGGTCCCCACACTGAAATTTGCTACTCATAAACACAGCCCCAACAAGAAGATTCCAGAAGATTCTCCTGCTAGTCAGCCAGGACACACCCTTCCCAAAGACCCTGCTCCTCAGCGGCCCTGCTCCACACGCTCATCTGGCCGATTCCTAGTGGCTCTGAGGGCGATAGTTCATACCATCGAAACTGCTGCCCTATTTTATTTGCTACTGGCTCACTGTTTAGCCCCAGGACAGCACCTAGGGGAGTGAGAGTGGACAGGCAGCTGGTGGCAGAGAGGCCACCATGTATCTCAAGGAGGCTGGCGAGTGACAAGACCGCTTCCCTCACGCAACAGCCTCTGAGAGCATCCCAGGGCCCCATCTTGTCACAGAGGCCTTTTCCTCCCTGGGTCCCTCCATGAGGCAGAGTTCTAAGCCTGTGGGGGGAGCTGCAAGGGTCGGGAAAAGCACAGAGGCAGAAGATCCTGGCCAGCCACCCTGAAAAGTCCAAGAGCCGAGGGTGATGTCTTTGCTGGTCCAGCTCCAGCGCACTCAGGCCTGAGAGAGCCCATTCAGTCAGCACGAAGGTCAGCTATGCTCATAAATAGCTCTGCATTCAGGCCAGGCAGTGAGGTTGATGAGCAAGCAATTTTTCCTCCACTTGTTTTTGAGAGAGTGACTTTAAAAACTGTCTCCCACGGCCTTGCCCTCTGTGGTCCACAGACCAGACAAAAACACCACCGAAAACGCCGAGAAGCGGTAACTGGCCCACAGGAAGCCTGAAGCCGACTCTGCTCGGACATGGTCGTTTCTCTGCTGCTTCTGTGCCCCCCCTTCCTCCTGCGACACATCAGGGCTGTGGCCTCAGCTGATAGCAGACGGTCCGTCAAAGCCACGGTTCTCGTATTCAAGGTTATGGCTGAGCTGCCGAATGGCTGAAAGAACCTTTCAGAACAGCTCTCTCTTGGGTTGGGCACAGACCGTCAGGGCTGGGAGAAGCCAGTCCCGCCCCTTTCCAGGGGCTGGTGTCATCCCTACAGTCATGAATCCAAATGATTCTCTCCACCTAGGGCTGGAGACCTCCAGTGGCTAATCACCTAATCTTTTTATTTCTTCATCCAACACACACTTATTGAGGGGCTACTGTGTGCTGATATTGGTCTATGAATGAAGATCTGATGTCAGCAATTCAGTCTCTGCCCTCGTGGAGCTTACAGTCTCCTGAAACTGTGGGTCAAATAACTGGTAAAAATCGAAATACACC
The DNA here is from genome assembly GCF_003265705.2 of Callorhinus ursinus. Lineage (NCBI taxonomy): Eukaryota > Metazoa > Chordata > Mammalia > Carnivora > Otariidae > Callorhinus > Callorhinus ursinus. Next base: position 12,523,113 of record NW_027397073.1, on the reverse strand, counting down.
AAAGTATATCTTCATTCTCCTTTAATCAACTAATCCCATAACCCCAGCGGAAAAGGAAAGGCAGTTAACTTGGCTTCGTGCGTTCCTGCTAAGACAATGCTGACTCCCAGGGATCACCACTTTCTCTGAGAATTAATAGGCTGGGACTTCACTAGCGGATTCCCCCGCTGACCTTACCACTGTGTGTTTGCCCTCGTCCCTGCTGACAGACCCATCTCCGCCCTCCCACTCTGCCCACTACCCTCCTTCTGTCAGTCTCTTCCTTCTCCCTGGTCTCCATTTCAATCAGAAAGCCAACCCTCTGCTCGAGAACCAATTTGTCATCAAAATAATCCCACCCAAAATGTGTAGTTCCTAATTCCATCAAAACAAAGGTGGGGGGGGGCGGTGCTGGAGAAAGAAGCAGAGCTGTGGAGGGGAAGCTCCAGAAGGTAAGCTTCAGCTTCCTTTTCACCACCTTCGAGGGAGGCACAAAGACTATTTTGCTTTTCCTTGGTCTCTGCTACCACATCTTTGTCTATAACCCATGTCAGAAGTCTGCTTTCCAGGGGCATCTGGGAGGCTCAGTCGGTTAAGCATCTACCTTTGGCTCAGGTCATGATCTCAGCGTCCTGGGATCGAGCCCCATGTGGGACTCCCTGCTCAGTGGAGAGTCTGCTTCTACCTCTCTCTCTCTCTCCCTCTCTCTCAAATAAATAAAATCTTAAAAAAGAAAAAAGAAATCTGCTTTCCAAAAAAATTAACTTTTAGAATCTTTAAATCATATATTTATGCCTAAAAGACTGAGTTAAAGAGAAAAAAAAAGACCAAAAAATGCAACGAAGCATTCTTTCAAACGTATTCATTGTACACAAAACATTTCTAGGGTCCTGCTTCAGTTTGTAGGGCAAAGGGCAGGGTGGACAGGAAGGCTTAAGAGTTAATTAAACCAAAAAGGATTATCAAAAAGTACTTAAGAGCCTGAGCAATTCTGTAAGATCTGTTTCATGCACGGAAAAAACCTTGGCAAAGCCAATGGAATTATCCAGGTTTCTAAACACAGCACCATACGTTTGTAGGGAAACAATGGTTTTGATGCAAGTCTGCTACGAACAAAGCTAGATTTTGATTAATGAATTTATTTCCTTCGTGGTACATGTTAATTTCATTTTGCATTTACGAGGGGACACTTTTCATGGGGTCTAAATATCGACCGAAGTCAAGCAGACTTCAAGTCCAGACCAGCTACAAGTTGCGGGTGAATCATGCTTGTCACAAAGAGGCTTCGGGGACTCTGTCCGTACTAGCAACTCACTTCCTTTTTCGCTCTTCTTTAGTAATGTCTCTGTTCTACCTGAAGTGAAACCAGGCCACCCAGATTACACACTTTGCCCTCAATTAGTGAATCCTGAAGTAGTTCTGCAAGACAAGACTTAGGAACAAAAAGCCCTAATAGGCAGATTTTTCACTTCCAAAATAGTCCTTCCCTTAGCAGGTGTCTGAGACCCAAGTAGAGGGGCTGAGACAGCTAGCCGGATGAATCTGGCAACTTCTGACCTGAATTACAGACACATCGGCTGCTGCTGAAGACAGGCAGAGGGAGCCAGGAGGCAAGGACTTTGTTACTATTTTTATTGCAAAATGACGATCTGGCTTTGAGCAGAATGAATTACTGAAAACTCAGCGTTCCTATCTGTTAAGGTGGCATAACAACATCTGCCACACATACCTCATAAAACTGTTATAAAAGTCAAGTGGTTATTCACAAAGGGGCTTTCAAAGTAAACACTGCAAAAGAAACACTGGTATTCTTGTTTTGAAATTTCACAGCCATATGTGCCTCATTGGCTAAACGTATCATAATGACCCATTATTAAGAGTATTAAGCAAGTTGATAAAAAGGAAATTTGGGGCTGGTTCCTTTTTAATGAGCATGGCACAGTCGACCAGTCCCTAAGTGGCACATCAGGATTGTGTCACTGACCGGACAGGTCATCTGTACTGCAATGTTTGTCTAATAGCTGGGCGGCGAGGCACTCTGTCACACACCAACGAGGGCTCTTCCAGGGATTTTCTAAATCAGGGGTCAGCAAACTATGGCCTGTGGGACAAATCTGGCCCCTCCGACCTGTTTTTATAAATAAAGTTTTACTGGAACACAGCCATACTCGTTCATTCACCTATCACTAACGGCTGCTTTCCTGATCTCAGGAGGCTGGAGGAGCTGCAATAGACACCATTCTCCCCTCAAAGGCTAGAATACTTACAAGCTGGCCCTGACGCAAAAAAAATTTGCTAACCCCTAATCTAAATCAGTAAACAGAATCCCCAAATCACACTCTTACTAGGAGAAGGTGGGTCACAATGAATTCTCTTCTGGGCTTTAACATCATGATGTGGCGTTATATTTCAGTCTATATCACAATAGGAAGAAATTTCACTTTGCCTTTTCGGTGTGTGATTTGGGATAGATATGTGTGGTGCTCTCTAAGTATCCCCACTTGACAACAGTGCAGAAGTCTGCTTCACACAACTGAGGTTGTGTGAAGGTTGTCACATCATGACAAACACTTATTTTGATGCTAATCCTCCTTCACAACATGCTCTATTAACTGGGAAAATAAAAAGTGTTCGCTCTCATCAATATTTCTTTAAGATATTAAAATGTAAGTATCAGGAGAGCCAAATGATATTTTTAGTCCAACTGTCTTGTTTTTCAGAAAAGGAAACAGACCAAGTTAAATGATTTGTCTAAAAGCTGAGAGCTAGACAGTAGGTGATTTAAGCTTTTCCTCAAACACACGCTAAGTTTATTACCCAGTCATAAAGGACACATCTTCTTGTTATAGGAACACCTCTAGAGAATAAAATATCTGGTTAACCTGATACATACTCACATAGTATGAGGCCAAAAATACCATGTAAATATTAGTAGTACTTTGTGTATTAAATTAAGCAAGCAAAACAACCTCACACCCATTTGGCTTCTATCCCAATCTTTATGCAATGAAAAATGTTAACTGCAAAATGCAAGGGTTGAGCCGATTCTCTTTCACTGATGTCAAGTTTACAAATGTCTAATTCACTGCAACAACATGTGTAAAGTGGCCACAAACTAAAGGTGAACACACATTGCTGAGTTAGAAGATATAGATATAAAAATTGAACACAGCGTTTACCTCCATCTGCAAGGCTTCAGCCAATCCCCTGATGGCAAACTTGGATGAAGAGTAGGCCGTAAAACCGAATAATCCCAACTGTCCTGCCTGGGAGGAGACAAAGACGATCCTGCCCACCCGGCGCTCCTTCATGGTGGTGATTACTGCTCGGCTGGGGTACACGCTGCCTAGGTAGTTGACGCTCATTAGTCTCTGCAGGGAACAAAGAGCCACACAAGAGGTGAGCAAGGTCAAAGCCTCGAGGCTGTGCTTCACAGGAGTTCTGTCTGCTCTCCAGATTTGAGTTCCTCAGTGGAGCCCAAGTGACTGGGACCCCAGTGGATGTGTTGAAGGAATGAATGATGAGATGAGCCTGTAAATGAGCCATGATGCTCAGGATCTACCATCTGAAGCCTCTTTCTTTCAATCTAGTCTTGTATTCTCACCATGACCACAGTGATGTCTTTGCTGAAAACTGGCCAGGATTAGTTTTCTCCTTACCAAAAGTACACTGTGTCTTGCAGGTAATACTTCCAGACAGTTTTAGGAAAAAGCCCCCAAATACTTCTAACCCTACTAGTTCTAAGCTACAGAAAGATCATAAAGAGGCTAAGACAGTGGTTAATAGCATGGACTGTGGGTTGAAGCCTTGGCTTGACCATTTACTACCTACTTGATGATGAAGAAAGTCAGACACTCTACTTATTTCTGCAGCTGAACCCAGGGCTCATGCGTACTATCTCAGAGGGCTGTTGGAAGAACTGAAAGACGAAACACAAGTCAAGAGACAGCACAGCCTCTGACCCGCAGTAAGTGCCTGACCAACGTTGGCTCTTAGATTATAATGGGTAAGAGCTTACATAGGTCATAGGTACCAAGAGTCTATTTTCTCTTCATCCTGGGAACTCTTAAAAACCTTACATTTTAACTTGGAAATCTAAAAGTACTTGCATCAAAATGACTCTATATTAAAAGTCTTGGAAAAATACTAGATCTATCAGCATGTGAAACCAAACACTTCACTGAGGAACTTTGAGTCAACCATGGAATGTTAACTCTACAGAATGTTATGTAGCTTTTAGAGATGGTGACCAGAAACACCAGGAGGATGGAGGAAATTGTTGTTCTGCAAGTTTAAAAAAGCAGAGGACATACAATACTATATTTACACTATGACTGTAACTAATTCAAATAGTAAATGAAAGTACGTGGGCACAGGTGCTAAACATAGTATAGAAAACTGTAAGTGGTAGTGGGGCACCTGGGTGGTGCAGTCGGTTGAGAGTCTGACTCTTGATTTTGGCTCAGGTCGTGATCTCATGGGTCATGAGTTCAAGGCCCATGACAGGCTCCATGCTCAGCAGGGAGTCAGCTGGAGATTCTCTCTCCCTTTCCATCTCCCTCCCCTCCTCCCCCATGCTCTTCCCCCCACCAACCAAATAAAAAAATAAATAAATTTGTAAGTGATGGTGTTAGGATGCTGGGATTCCCACTTTCCCCAAAATGTCTTTTAATATCACTACATTACTTTGATAACAAAAATGCTCTAAAAAAGTACTGAAAAAAGATAGCACGCTAAACCCAAGTGTTAAATTCAGCTCCCTTCAGAGACCCCACTAAAAACTCAGTAAAAAGATAATATTTTTTTAAAGGCCAACAGCCTACAGGAACATAGACAAGAGGAAACAAAGTAATAGCAAGAACATTCTGGAAGCTGAAAAACAGAATGGTGACTGATAACGAACTTAGCAGAGAGCTGAATGCTAAGCAAGGAGCAGAGAAACTGAAAAGCAGGACTGCACCACAGAACCCCCAAAGGCTCAAACAGCACCAAAAGCACCTCCGGGGTCAGGAGGCTAAGCATGGGCCTAAAAGACAGGCGTATCAGCTAAGTCTGTCTATCTATCTATCTATCTATTTATTTATATTATTTCCTTTTTAGAGAGAGCATGCGGGTGTGCATGAGTGGAGCAGGGGAGGGGCAGAGGCAGAGGGAGAGAGAGAATTTCAAGCAGACTCCACACCCAGCGCAGAGCCCAACACAGGGCTCGATCTCAGAATCTTGACATCATGACCTGAGCTGACATCAAGAGCTGGATGCTTAACTGACTGAGCCACCCAGACGCTCCTAAAAGTCTGTTTAAAACCTAGTCAGACAGATCCACGATTATAATTCAAGATTTCAATACCCCTTTTTCAGTCACTGATTGAACAAGGGCACACAAAATCAGTCAGGACATAGAAGGCTTGAACAACATTTCAGCCAACTGGGCCTAATCGACACTGACAGAACACTCTACCCAAAAGAGCAGAATACATGTTCTTTCCAGCACACATGGAACGGCCACAGGAGAGGCTGTATGTTGGGCCAAAAGCAAGTCTCAACAAATTTTAAAGGTTTCAAGTCATACAAAGTATGTCTGCTGGCCACAATGGAATTAAATCGGAAATCGATACAGAAATTATTTCTGAAAAATCTCCGAAATATTCAGAAACTAAGTAACACACTTTTAGATAATCCAAGAGTCAAAGCAGAAATGAAAAGAGCAATTATAAAATATCTCTAACTGAACTGAAGTGAAAACACAACATATCAGAATGTGTAGGCTGCTGCTTCAGCATCGCTTAGCTGGAAACTCATGGCACAACCATCTGCATTTGAAGAGGAAGACTCTCACATCGATGACCTCAGCTTCCAGCAAGAAAACTACAAAAAGAAGAGCAAGTTAAAACAAAAGTATGCAGAAAAAAGAAAATAATAAAAATAAGAGACGAAATAAATGAAATAGAAAACAGAAAAACAACAGGAAATTAATAAAACCGAAAGCTGGTTACTGAGACGACCCATAAAAGTGATAAATCTCTAGTCCCCCTGGTCAGGAAAGACAAAGGACACAAACTATCAATATCAAGAATGAGAGAGGTGCTATCACTACAAACTCTATAGATATTAAAGGGATGATTAAGAGCATATGATGAATAACTCCGTGCCAATCAATTCAATGACTTAAACGAAATGGACAAATTTCTTGAAAGACACAAGCTACCAAAGGTCACTCAAAAAAGAAAGAGTAAGAAGATACAAATGTAGAGGTGCCTGGGTGGCTCAGTCTGTTAAGCGGCTGACTCTTGGTTTTGGCTCAGGTCCTGATCTCATGCATCATGAGATCAAGTCCCGCACTAGGCTCTGCGCTCAGTGGGAGTCTGCTTGGGTATTCTCTCTCTCTGCCCCTTCCCCCACCTCGTTCTCTCTCTCTCTACCTCTCTCTCTCTCTCTCTCTCTCTCTCAAATAAATAAATAAAATCTTTTTAAAAAAAGATACAAATGTAGCCCTACATCTACTGAAGACATTGAATTAAAGTTAGAAAGCTTCCCACAAAGATAAACTCAGCCTTCACTGGTAAATTCTAGCAAACATTTAAGGAAGTATCAATTCTACACAAATCCTTCCACAAAAGTGAAGAGGAGGGAATACTCCCCTACTTATGCTAAAAGGCTAGCATTACCTTTACACAAAAATCAGAAAATAACATTACAAGAAAAGAAAGCTCCAACTAATGTCCCTCAAGAACACAGAAAGGATTAATAGCCAACTGGGGTCTAGCCCAGGAATACAAGGCTGGTTTAACATTGGAAATTAATTAGTGTAATTCACCATATCAACTAAAAAAGAACTCTGTGATCATCCCAACAGATGCAGAAAAAGCACCTGACAAAATTCAACCTCCATTCCTTATAAAAACTCTCAGCAGGGGCGCCTGGGTGGCTTAGTTGGTTGAGTGTCCAATTCTTGATTTTGGCTCAGGTCATGATCTCAGGGTCGTGGGATCCAGCCTCCTGTTGGGCTCCACACTGGGCATGGAGCATGCTTAAGATTCTCTCCCTCTCCCTCTCTCTCTGCCCCTCCCCGTCCCCAACTTGTGCATGCTCTCTCTCAAAAAAGCCAAAAACAAACAAAAAACAAAAAATCTCTCAGCAAACTAGGAATAGAAGTTTCTCAACTTAATAAAGGGCATCCACCCAAACACAACAAAAGAGAACAGAACTACAGCAAACATCATACTTAATGGTTAAAAAAAAAAAAGTTTTCTCCCAAGATCAGGAACACTACAAGCATGTCTGCTCTCACCACTTCTATTCTGTACTAGATGTTCTCGCCAGTACAATAAAGGTACCCAGATGGGAACAGAAAAAAGTAAAACTATTGCAGATGACATGATCTTGAAAATGTAGAAATTCCAGTGAGCACCAGAATTAATAATGGACTTTAGCAAGACGGCAAGATCAACACACAAAAATCAACTGAATTTCTCTACATTAGCAATGAACACTCAGAAACTGACATAAAAAATACCATTTATACCAGCATCAAAAAATAGGAAATACAGAAAAATGAGGTGCAAGACCCATACACTGAAAACTACAAAACACTGCTGAGAGAAACGAAAGAAAATTTAAATAAATGGAGATATAGCCCACATTCAAAGGTTAAAAGACTCGACATTGTCAAGATGTCAGCTCTCTGCATGTGGATCTGTAGAGTCAATGTCACCCCAATCAAAAAGTGAAAATAATTATCACTACTAACTACAGGTAGATAAAGCTGGATACAGCTCCAAGAATCCAAAAGAAAAACCATTATACAGGAAAATTAAGAGAGGCGCACTGGCGTTTCCCAACACCACGTCCAGTTTCAGTGATTTCCTGGGATGGCCCCACGGACTCTGCACCTTGTCGTACCCGTGACTCAGATTTATGGCAGTGAGAGGGCACAAAGCACAATCAGCAATGGCAAAAGGAACCTGGGGCAGAGCCCAGAGGAACCAGGAACGAGTTTCCAAGAGGCCTCTCCCCGGGGAGTCACATGGCACGTGCTGAGGTTCCCCCAGCCATGAGCTGAAACCACACATTCAACCACCCTGTGCAGGGAAGCCTTGCAATGTGAACTCTGTGAGCCTCAGTGAAGTTCAAAGGAGACAAACAATCAAAACAAAACAAAACAATCAAATAAAAAAAAGAGAGAATTCACATTACATGGAAATGAACTCTTCTCTTCAGGAAACGCATCAAACCCGGCAGTGTGGGTTCCAGCAGGACTTCCGGACGATGAGCACATCCCAGGCCTTGACCAGAACACGGCAGGGGACCAAGACAGAGAAGGAGGAGAGCAGAGGGGCAAGTACTGGCTGGGAGGGGGACGCGCCCCTGGGTACAGTGGCCCGCTACCTGCGTGCAGGGCAGCCGGGAAGAGGCCCTGTCCCTGGGACAGAGACAACGGGCTTCGGGTTACCAGTCCTTTCTTTTCAGGAGTCTGGTTCTCGCTGGGGCGGGACCGCTTCCGGCAGCCGCTAGCAGCCACTCAAGCTGTTCAGTGCTGTGCCCGTCTCCGTCCCCTGGCCCCTCACTCGAGTTTACCCACAACTGCCCCCGCATCACCACCTCCTGCCCGACGCCCTCTGACACCTCCTACACAGCTCCCTGACACAGCAGGCAGGAAGACCCTCTGAACACCGAAACGCAGGTCACACTGCCGCCCGACTGCGCTCAAGCCCCTTCAGAGGTTTTGTACTAAAAGCCAAATTCCCCATGGTGGCCTTCGAGGCCCCAGGACTTCTGGCCCCTGCTCCGCTCCAGAAGCTGATCCTTTACCCCCCAGGCCTCCTAATCCTCCACCCGCCCTGCCCCATACAGGCCTCCTGGTCCGTTCCTTGAGTTTGCCCTCCACATTCAGTCAGGGTGAGTCTGAGAAGTCCCCCTCTATTAGCCTCTCTCTCTCTCTCTCTCTCTCACATGCACACACACACACACACACACACAGCACACACTCATTCACACACACACTCCCTCATGCTCACACCCTTCCACACACACTCATGTACACCTGACTCCGCGGGCCACCTCCGAAGTCTCACCTCACGGTGTCACGCCTAGACTGATACAACTATTTTCCCCACTGATCCTTAACTCAGCTGTTGAAATCATCTTCAACATCTCCCTCTGATAACTTACAGTCAAGTGTGCAGGCTAAGACAACCGCCTTTTATGCCGAGTTGATAAAGGAGCCTTAAAACACCCAAGTCCCAGAGAAGGCGCCCCTCTGCTTACAGCTGCATCTGGATGCTCCCGACTGGACTTTAAATCAGAGTTTACAGCGCCCTCCCAGCCCGCCAGAAGCAGGGTGCCTTCACTACTCCTCTAGCACCCTCCTCCACAAAAGGGGGATGTAATCGACCTTCGCGGAGTAAAGCATGCAAAATCCACTATTACAACGAAGGCTAACGGAGCATGAAGGAAAAGAGAGTTGATGCCACATCAACTAAAAAACGGTTTTGTACTTCAGAAGGATTGCAAATCTGATGTCCATTTATTTAGAGCTGACAGAAATTACTAAGAGACGCTCCCTGGCAAACCTGTTTAAAAATATAAAGCAAAATAGGATGCGTTACCTTTTTGTCTTGATTTCAGAACTCCAAACAGTCTGCTCTGGAGCTTTTCTGGTTTACCACTCACTGTTAAAAGCCCAGACAATTGAGATGAAAATCCAGCATCTCTTGGCTTACAGAGAGCTCTCTTGAAGAGAGGACCTCGGTGAATCGTCACCGTGATGCATGTCCCATTTTACAGCTGGGGAAACCAAGGTCCAGAGACTCGTCTAAGCTCTTAAGGTTGGATGGTCATGGTGCTGGAACCAAAACCTCGTCCAACCTTCCCCTAGCCTAATAAAGCTTCTATAAATCTGAATGTGTTTTATCTGTTTCATTAGCAAAGCCTTCCCCTGTGGCTTTGTTCTACGTGTAGTACATGAGTTGCCCAATGAGCAAAAAAGCAAATGGCTACTTACTTCGAAAGTACTAACTTCAAGATCTTCAAATTTTCCTGAAAGTGACATTCCTGCACAGTTCACAAGCATGTCTACTGGGCCCAGTTTCTCCTGTGCCTGGAAAAATTGATCAGAGCAGGCGTTAAGAAAAAGAAGAGAAGAATCAATTTTGTAGCAAATCAATGCCAATAAATAAAGTCTATACAACTATTAAGGCTACAGAGATGATTTATCAGTTCCAAGGCACACACCAAAATGGGAAGAGCCAACTGAAAGGCAAGCGAATTAATTCCAATTAGCCCAACCTCTTACTTGTTTTATGACATTCTCTACTTGGCTGTAGTCTTGAGATACGTCAACTGATATACAAAGCACCACCTGTTAGGAAGAGAAAAAAAAAATGATCAAAGCCACGCAGGTGTCTAAAAGTATTTTTTAAAGAATTTTTTTAATGTAAAGACAATTCTTGCCAAAAGCTAGGAAGTCTGTTTTTGTAGGCACAGATTGCATTGTTGGAAATCTGCTGACAGCGCAATTGTAGAGCCTAATTTTCTTGGCAGTTTTCACAGAAAACTCTCTTGTGCAAATGCAAAAACATGTCTTAAGAAATGTTGGTCAAAGTACACATTTTCAGGCATAAAATAAAAAAGTTCTGGGGGGTCTCATGTACAGCATGGTGACTACCAATAGGAATACTATATTGCATACTTGAAATCCACTAAGGGAGTAGATCTTAACTGTTCTCAACACACACACACAAAATAACTGTGTGAGGTGATGGGTGTATTAATCAACTTGAGGTGGCGAGCATTTCACGATGGAAATGTGGATCAAATCATCACACTGTGCCCCTCCTAAACACATTACAATTTTTGTCAGTTATACCTCAGTAAAGCTGGAAATGGAAAGGAAAAGAAATGTAAAAAGCCCCTCTTGGAACGCCTCTAATCCATAGTGACCGAGAGCAGGTCTGAGATCCCGTGCGGCCAGATGTGGGGGGAGGCCTGGACCACAAGGAGGCACGTGGAACTCTAGGAGCAGGGACATGCTCTGTGTCTGGATTTCAGGGCTGCTTTTACACGTGTACATATCTGTCAAAAGCCATCAAACTGTACTCTTTACATGGATGTGGTTTACCGGACATCAATTATAGCTCTGGGCGTTAAAAAGAATGCATAAATTACATAAAGAATAAATGAAGCATACATAAATGGTATCTCAAGTTGTTAACATCTTAGGTCGTTAAAAATAAAAACAATAAATCTAATAAATAAACTTAAAAAAATACTCCCCTTGGAGCAATCCTAGAGCTCTGACAGCTCTACCAGGACTCCGTAGTGTCAGGTGGAATAGAGAGATAAGCAAACGATACCTACTCACAAAAGCCACCTTGGCTTGAGTCCCTGCTCAGCGCCTGAGCCTGGTGGTCTTCCAGGGCCAAGGGTCGATCGGGGCCTGTGGGAGCTTGAGGTCCCCAACTCTGGACTGACCGGCCACTCACAGGGGTCAGCAAAGCAAGCCACAGAGCCCACCCGGCCCAAAGCTGGCCACGCTCAGGGGTTCAGAGCACAGAGGTGGCAGGAAGAGCCCAGCCCGCGCTGGCCACGGGTAACAATTCCATTCAGTCTTTGGAAAGGAAGAAGGGAAGGAAGGGAAGAAGGAAGGAGGAGGGGGGGAAAAGCACATATTTCCGTGCTTACTTTGATAGAAATTTATAAAATAGCAGTTCAGAATACTAACGGGGACTAACAATGAGCTATTGTTTTAATTTCCCTTTTTGGAGCATGTTTTCAAATCTAGAGCTTAGCCTCTGACATTGGAATGTTCTATGTGCCAAGGGCGGGGAAGGGTCGCAGAGAGAAGCAGAAAGGCATGTCTCGACTTCTCCGTCTTTCCATGAGTTCTTCTGGGTGGAGACTCGACTTCTCCGTCTTTCCATGAGTTCTTCTGGGTGGAGACTCGACTTCTCCGTCTTTCCATGAGTTCTTCTGGGTGGAGACTGGCCGCCAAGCTGGGGGCAGACAGAATGGGTGCGCACAGGAGGGCACGTCCACATCCACACACGCACCCGCGTGTGGCTGCAAGTTGAAGGGGGTGCGGTGTGGTGGAAGGAGTGGGCGCAGGCTTGGCAGGCCTGGCTTCCAACGCTGCCCCTTCATTCACCAGCTGGGCAGAACCCGCTCCGGGAAGGGTGTCAGAAGTGAGTGAGGACAAAGGTCCCTTCCAGCTCTGAGAAGATACGATGTGGGGAATAAAGCCGCAACGTGAGAGGTGATTGCCTTAGAATCTGACGCGGCAGGCAGGAAGCCTTATTTGAGGCAGGAAGGAACCCTATCCGAATGATCTAAATTCCCAAGAAAAGGAAATGGCCCCCTTCACAAATGTAACCTGGAATATTCCAGAGGAGCAGCCCTTGGGTTTTATTCCTGTGACAGGGATTTTTATATGAGTCTTTTTATACAGTATTAGATCATTTACTATAAATAAAAGCTATCCCACAGACAAGTAAAATTAAAAAAAAAAAAAAGGGTTCACAAATCACCAGGAAAAAAGTGTCCATGGGGCACTGCTTGTGCTAAGCTGTGCAGCAAACCCCTTCTGTGCCAGCAGAAGGAGCGAGCTCCGTCTCTGGCCCAGGCCAGCCCTGCCTATCTTCCATTCCCCGATGCAGATGGCAGGAACTTGCCGCATGACCTACAGCCTTCTGACGGCAGAGGTGGGGGCAGAAGTCACAGTGAAGAAGTCCAGGGCACAGAGATGGTGCTGACAGCAGGCCTGGCCTTCAGCCAGGAGCATGCGAGCTCCGTGGTTTTACATGATACTTCTTTCTCTGTCAGAACTTACACGAATATGAAAAAAAAAATGGGGAGATTTGCCAAGCTGGCAGCTTTCCAATGTTCACGGCTTCAGAGAAGGGGGCACAGAAGCCAGGGTACTGGAGAAAACCTCACATGTGTACACAAGGAGACGTGGACGAGGACCTCTACCTGCGCACAGAGCGCCAAAGCAGAGGACCCGCCGACAGCCCACGCACAGGGAAAGGACCGCATACACTGTGGGCACCTGAGACTCTGCCACAGCAGTTACAAAAACTCAGGCCGATTTATTTTTCTTGACATGGAAAGATGTCTAACATATTCTGGAGGGGAAAAAGAGGCAATTAAAACTACAGTGAGGGGAACCTGGATGGCTCAGTCGGTTAGGCGTCTGACTCTCGCTTTCAGCTCAGGTAGGATCTTGGGGTGGTGGGATGGAGCCCTGCACTGGGCTCCACGCTCCTTGAGATTCTTTCCCTTTCCCTCCCCCACCACCCCTCCCCCTGTGCTCCGGCACTCTCTTTCTCAAATAAATAAATAAATAAAATCTTTTAAAAAAATAATTAGGGGCGCCTGGGTGGCTCAGTCGTTAAGCGTCTGCCTTCAGCTCGGGTCATGATCCCAGGGTCCTGGGATCGAGCCCTGCATCGGGCTCCCTGCTCCGCGGGAAGCCTGCTTCTCCCTCTCCCACTCCCCCTGCTTGTGTTCCTGCTGTCGCTATTTCTCTCTCTGTCAAATAAATTAATAAAATCTTTAAAAAAAAAAAGTTAAGTTCAAGAACTGAACTGCCTCGTTTAAAAAAAAAATTAAAAAATTAAAAGAGAAATTACAGTGAAATATCATTTAAAACCCATCCGAAAAACAAAAATTAGAAAGCCTGCCAATACCAAGTACTGGCAAGGATGTGGGGCAGCGAGAGGCACCGAGCACTACTGGTGGGCATGTACCCATCCTGGCGTCGCTGAAGATGCGTGTGTGCTGAAACTATACCTCCACACTTCCATTTTCAGACATGTGCGCGCAGAGGCATGCGGAAAAACTTTAGTAACAGCAAAAAATAAAATTAACCAAAAAACTGGAAACAAAATATCCACCAACAGAACTGATGAACAAGAGGTCTTCTATATATATCCAGGAAAATGCTATCCAGCAATAGAAAAATGAATAAACTATGACTTTACGCAGCAACACAGAGGAATCTCAAAAACAGTATCCAGTGAAGAGATCAAGTTGCACAAAAATACCTAAAGAATGATGTCCTACAAATCTAGAGAGACAGAAAGTAGATTAGTGATTGCCTGGGGCTGTGGGGGTTGGGAGGAAGTGGGGAGTGACAAGCTCCAGACTTTCTTTACAGGATGACGGAAAGGTTCTAAAACCGATTCTGGTGCTGGTTGAGCAACTCTGTGGCTAAGCCAAACGCCACTGAGCTGTACACTTCAAATCGGTGAGTTGAATGGTATGTGAAGTATGCCTCGAGAAGGCTGACAAAAAAAATAAGAATGATGCCATAAAGTTCAAAGAGAAGCAGAAATAAACAGTATATTATTTAGGGTCATATGCACCATCTAGTTAAATTATAAAGAAAAGCAAAGGACGAATCAACATGAAAATCAGGTTGAGGGTTGCCTCTAGGAATGAGACCGGAGGATATGGGCAGCTGATATGGGCTCCCAGGGGGGTTTCAGGGGCCCTAGTAAATCTCATTTCTTAAGCTCAGTGATGAGTGTCATAGTAACTTGTTATTATGTTTTATACTGAAATATACATATATGTATACACACACTGTTTTATTCATCCAAAATGCCATAACCCTCCCAAAAAATGTAGTACCCCTTCCCCCTTAAGTGTTTGTATGAAGTTACCTTAAATAAATAACTGAAATAAAATCATCTTCTAGAAAAACATTATTTGATCATTGGTAGGTGGAAGTCAAAGTCTGTACATTTTTGGCAATAACCTGAACTCACAGACAATTTAAATGATTTCGCCTTTTTAAAAAAACAGTCTAATATGTATTTTAATCAGGAAAACCTACAGGCTTTACATGAACTATTCACGGTTGAAATAACCCTTTACTTCCCTTTACACAGCTGTGCTGATTAGTACAGAAAATGTATCATGAAGACTGATCATACCTGTTTATCATTAATAGAGTGTTTTTCAATTTCTTTCTTTGCCTGCAGCAGCTTGTCCTGAAAGCAACGGAGAACAATTAGTTCTGGTGATTGTCTTTTGTCTGCTTGCTTGTTTAAATGGGGGCAAGAAAGCAATTACTTGTGTAAGTATTTATTAAAGTCTAGAAAACACGCAAGACCGCACCTATATTGCATCGTTATGGGCCACAGTCTATGAAAGAAAGAAGCTGTGAAGTTATGCTCAGCTATGATTAAGTGATAGCAAGGGTTTTCTGAAAGATAACGGAAAAATAAATGAACTGCAAAATCCCAATTAGCAGTACTCATTGCTGATGGGCACCATCTCACTGCTAATAAATGTTTTGATCTGACATTATTTAGTTGTGACATAAAACAAGAACCACCACATTGCCGTGCAATGCTTCCCAAACTTCAGGGTTCGTGTGATTCCACGTCAAGAGTGCTTTCCTAAGAGCTGTCCAATATTTTCCTCCTCTCCCATAAAAGCAAATGTAGTAAAAATCACCTTTTAGATAGATTGAGAAAACCTAATCCTGGCTACTTTCGAGAATAATCTCGAGACAAGTAAAGCCACCCTGTAACTGAGAGATTCTTCCAAGGTCTCAATTTTGTTTGCTTGACTCATTTTTCAAGAAGAGAGATATATCAGTTTACAGTTCTTAATTTGTTCTAAAAGTTGTAATTTAAAAACATCAGGACAGCTAGGGAAGAACAAAAAAGGAAAGGAAGCTTTCGGAAAGACACGTGGGTGTTCTGAACGTGGATGTGTCTATAATAAAATAATATTCTATTAATAAAGACACACACAACTTGCCTTTGTCAAAATTGGAATAAACAATTATATTAGAAAATAAAGAATTTCTGGAAGCCAGAAGGCTCGTCTGCTCATTCACGTCTAGCAATGCAAGGACCCACAGAAAGAGCTTCTGAGCACCTGAAACTTGGGACCACCCCTGGTTCCTTTTCATCTATCTTGTATCAAATATCAGCACTGTTTAAATTTCACATAATGCCATTTTATTAAAGTTATGTTTTCTGGATGCCTGGGTGGCTCAGTCACTTAAGTGTCTGCCTTTGGCTCAGGTCATGATCCCAAGGTCATGGGATTGAGTCCCGTATCGGACTCCCTGCTCGGCAGGGAGTCTACTTCTCCCTCCGCCCCTCTGCCCCACTTGTGCTCTCTCCCGCACAAAAATAAATAAATAAAATCTTTAATCAAACAAAATAAAGTGACGTTTTCCTTCCCGTCAAGTGGCTTTGATGCCAAAGCGAATTCATTGTTAGAGATGTCAGGACACAAATGAGAGGAGGTAGCAATTCTGCCTTTCTTGATTTTAAGAAATCATGAACATCAAAGCCTAATTCTGTACCAATATTTAAACATTTCCCCCCAAGGCCCTCCCTGGCAGCTGTGCACCCCCACCTGAGTGGTTGGTCACCCCACTGTTGCCCTCCTTTGACACATGTGAATCCAAAGTCCCCAAGCAATGATGCCACGCTGGTGTCCGCATCCTTCCATCAACCCTCCCCTCATGTCTTCATTCCACAACTCTGTTTTGAGCACCTGCTGGAGTCAAGCATGATGCCAGGCATGGAACAGTGGCAGGTGGCCCATAACACAGGCATGGTGGCTTCCCCCCCCCACCACCCCACCTCCCTGGAGCCAGAGGACTCCATAACTGTTCGTGTGAATCCAGCGTCATTGCTTTGGCTGTGGAAACAACTTTGTCAAAAAAAAAAGACCCCCCGGGGGGGAAAAAAAAAAAAAAGAAAAACAGACCTTGTGTTGACTTGACACAGAAAAACACTGTTTTGCTACAGTGCTGGGGAGAAGCAAGATTCCCCTGTGGAGTCTGGGTTTCATTAGAGATGTACATCATCTCGATAATAAGCAAATTACAGAGAGACACCCGCACGTCTTTCAGGGCTCGGCTATCAGCTCGGCCATCAGCTCTGTCTTCTGCTGGCAGGTGGACGCCCTCCCTGGCTCCCTGTGGCCTCTCCCATCTCCACGGGCAGTGCCTCTGATGTTGCCTAACAGTTGTCGAAACTAAATAAATATTTGTGGAACTGGCCTGACTTCAACCAAGAAGTCTTTGCCCCGAACATGAGAAATAACCAGTGGTTCAAAAATCACACCTGGAACCTGAGATACGAGCCATTTCTCACACAGGTTCCTGAATCCCAGGACATGCGCACCGCCTCTCTGGCTAATCCAAAGCCGAGTAAGTACATAACACACCCAGAAGACTTACCTCATTTCGTGCCACCAGAGTTATAAACGCTCCTTGTTTATAGCACTCGATAGCAATACACTTTCCAATGCCACTGGAGCCTCCCGTAACCTAAAAGCAAAAATAAAATCTTCTTAGCTCTTGAAATTGCCCTGCTGCGGGAAGTTTATTTAAAACAACTACGATGAGCTCTAAAACCCAATCTACAAGAATCAGATTTTTAGCTATTGTAGTTTCTTCGTCCCAGACTTAATGAAGGAAGTGCAGGCAGGAAAGATGTTACTGTCAGCGGGTCCTGCTGCCGATTGTTTTCGGTACTGAACTATATAAACTGCACACCTATATTTTTCTGCATTCACTGGAAGGAAAGTGCCCTATAAATTGAGCTAATAAATAATACATTAGTCTACCTCTGGTTCCAAATTCAAATGAACTTATTTCCTTACTGCCTATCTCTTACATGACTCTCTGCACAAGAGATGCAAAGAAGAGCTACCTGCATAGATCTAATATTTTACATGACAGATCCAATATTTTACATGTATTATAAAAGAAATACATGATCACATGGAAATATTAAAAGGCGCAGTTTTCCTTCTTGTACTATTCTGCCCCTCACAATCAAGCTCAGCCCTACTGGCTGTCTTTGAGGTCCACGCTCCCTCCAAACACAGGGACTTTGCACATTCTATTTCCCTGCCAGCAATGCTCTTCCCCCCTCTTTTCATCCAGCTGGCACCCATTCACCCATTAAATCTCAGCTCAGGGGCACCTGGGTGGCTAGGTCAGTTAAGCACCTGACTCGGTTTCAGCTTAGGTCATGATCTCATGGGTTGCGGGATCCAGCCCTGCTTTGCGAGGCTCCGTGCTCAGCGGGGAGTCTGCTTTGAGATTCTCTCCTTCTGCCTGTCCCCGCCCCCCAAATAAATAAATCTTAAAAAAATAAATAAATCTCAGCTCAAACACCACTTCCTCAGGAAAACCTTCACTGACTGCCCCTTCCCTAACCTCAACCCACTTTTCAGCACCGCACCCTTTTCCCTTTACTTTATGGCACTCACATACTCAAACAGCCATGCATTTATTTGTGTGATTACTGGATTCACGACCATCTCTCCTATCACTGCCTCACACATGCCATAAAAATACCAACTCCATTTCTGCTCCCACAACATTCCCAACACTTAGCACAATGCCTGCATATAGGAAGGACTCAACAGATACTTAACTTCGTAAGGCAATATTATCTTTCCAGTCATTTTTCCTATGCAAATTATATAATATGGGGCAAGAGAGTGGGGGCCCAGGGTTAGCAGGTGAAGGAAGTGGGGAAATATCAGAGAGGCATCTGACCTTACACGGTATCATATCCTACTTTAAAAATACATATATCTGGACACCTGGGTGGCTCAGTTGGTTGGGTGTCTGCCTTCAGCTCAGGTCATGATCCCAGGGGCCTGGGATCAAGTCCCACATTGGGCTCCTTGCTCAGTGGGGAGCTTGCTTCTCCCTCTGCCTGCCACTCCCCCTGCTTGTGTGCTCTCTCTCTGACAAATAAATAAATAAAATCTTTAAAAAAAAATAGAATAGAATAAAAAATACATATCAAAATATGTCAAAAAACTAAAAGGCTTCACTATATTACATTAAGGAGCTGTATTAAAACCTAGTTGACAATGTCCCTGTAACAGACATTAGGATTATTTCAACTATTTTACTGTTGGATATAAATCATGCTGTAGTGAACATCCTTGACCCCATCTCAATGATTTTAAAATTATCATGAAGCCACTCCTATACAATGTACCAATCTCCATGGATGCTTAGGCTCCCCTACTTTTCTTTAGCCCCAAGTCCTCACCATTGAAGAGACTTCCTTGGCAGATAATTAACCAATTATCTCCAGAAGGTTACTGTAAAAATCTACCTGCTGCCCCAGCTAACAGATGCCTCTGAGGAGCTCTTTGCTGCTGAGATATTTCACGGGCGGCCTTGGCTTTTTAATTCTCACCAGACATTCCAATTCCATAGTAATTAACAGGCCCCTGGCCATGACATGATGGTGTTGCTACTGCCTCGATGTGCCTCCACCCAACATCCCCTGCGTACCTACCTATCCAAATCCTATCTCGCCTGCAGAGGCCAGCTCGAACGTCCCCTCCTGCTCCAGGAAGCTTTCCTGACTTTGTCACTCACTCCTGTCCTTTGCCTATCACCTTCCACTCTGTGTACACGCCTTTGCTCCCTGACCAGACTGCAAGCTCCTGGAGGACGAGCACCAAGTCCAATTTATCTCCCCCACTCTGAGCACAAAACCTGGCATAAGCAGTTGCTAAGTAAGTACTCAGCCTACATTAATTTGCAGGAATGGTGCATGGTACCATTTCTCCGAAAAATACAATGCCAAAAAAAAAAAAATTGGAAGTAAAGTCTCCCTATTTGTTATCCGATAAGTTAATGGAAGTTGAAGTTACGAGGTTACTGAGAAAATGTACAAGTATTATTGCTGTGATTGCTGTCCTTTTTCTAGACTGTGATAGGTCACCTAGCACAGCCAAGAGACTGCTCAACCTGATCATCACTTCTAAGTTTATTCCATAAGAGCAGGGGTAAGACTTCAATCTTTCGGTTCTAGCTCGTGAGAAACTAACCTTCTAAGGAAGCTAATGCTTAGAAGGTATCTAAGAATATACAACAGCCAGGTCTAGGCTGTGTTATTCTGAATGGTAGAACACCATGGAAGAGATGGCTGAGAAAGTGGGAAATGAGAATGGAGTCGCCTGACAACTGGTAAACTGGGCCGATGTGGGACACTAAAGATAACCTAATTTCCTTTCCTTATCACTGCGTCTTAATGATTCAATGCAAAATATTATTTAAATGTTACTATCTCTTTCATCACATCATACACCTCTTATTGAGGGCAAGAGACAGAGCAGTTTGTGGCAAGAACTGCTCCCAGCCATCTCCAAAAAGGAAGGACCTGATTTTCCAGTTCTCCCCAAGTCGATTAAACAGATTTTTAAAGCTAAGTACATATCCTGTAAAACTTGTGCTGCTTTATCACTGTCATTAGGGAGATAACACTAGTGTATGCGAACTGTTCTAAATAGAAAGCAATAAATAATTGTGACCTAAGTCTGTTCATGCTTTCACATAAGCAGACATTCTAAATGTTAGCTCCCTCTCCTACCACCACCTGGTCCGGTCCTAACAAATCTCAAGAAAAAGAATGGTGCTTTCCCTCGTCTTGTGCCATTAAAAAAGAAGACAGATGGTGACATCATGTAAATTATTCATGTCATCCTCACATTATTTATAGTGGCATATTAAAATGGGATGGTGAAAATAAGAAATTTTCTTAGTTTACCCCAACAGACTTATTATCTTACTGGTGGCCTGCGGCACAATGAAGCTGGAAGGACTGGAGTCAAGGTTAAGTGAAACTCCCTTATAAAATACCCAATCGAAATGCTCATTCCTGCTTTTGGCTTTACGTTTCCTTCCAAGTTACGCTTTGCAAACGTAACTTCTGCAAGATTCCAACTTTTAAAGCCATGCTTCTGAGGCACAAGTTCTCTTGGAGACGTGACACTTTCAGAATTTGGCCTCATTGTAAAGTTTGGCTTCTCTCGCTCTCTTCTGAAATGAATTTACACTAACCTCATCTACCTTGCACATCAGGAATTGCAGGAGCTGGAGACATACTAATATTTTTACAAAGGGCAAGGTAAAGAAAAATACATTTTCTCATTCGCAAATGCTTGTCCAGATTTAAAGCCCACTAAAATAAACGAGCAGCCCAGCCCAGACAGCTCGGTGGGGAGGCTCCATCTCAGCTGAGACACGCATGTGTCACCTCTGGCAGGATTTGTGCTGCCAGCTTGGTAGCCAACTCTCCTTATTCAATAACCTCCCACCTCAGTGTGCCTCGGGGTTGTGAGATCCAAATAAGAAAACCGATGAGAAAGCCACAGCAAGTGGCGAAGTGCTGGGCGCAGGTGAGGAGGCATTCTCTCTCAGTGGAAGGAAGGTGCCGCCACCTGCAGCAAAGGGACACTGGCTTCCGGTAAGAAACGCACCAAACCCATCCGCACCTCCTTCATCCCTAATACACTAGCAGGTCGCCGAGTTCGTCCATCTGCCCCTGAAATGATGGCAGAGCTCGGCACTGAAACAGCAATCAGCCGACCCCGGGCTGAGCTCCGACAGACCAGCAGCGTAGACCGGACAGAAGCGTCCCCGACAGCGCTCAGCCCAGGACCGCCAGCCCCCCGGGTTCGGGGCGGTTCCCCCTCCCCGCCCTCCGCCCACCGCCCACCGCCCCAGGTGAGTCACTTCCTGGATTCCTCTGGCAACTGCTTTCTGTCACTCGCACAGGCCGTCGTCCCTTTCCGAGCTGCCTCGGGGGGTCCCGGCGGCTGGGACCCCTTCTCTGCCGCTCGCCTCCCCGCGACCCGGCCGGAACCGTGCGCCTTGCCTTGCGCAGCCACCGACCGCGGTGTCCTTGGCAAACTTTCTCAGCCTCTCCGTTCCTCAGTTGACTCATCGGAAAACCGAGCGCAAAAATAGCCACATCCCATGGATGCCCTGGGGATTAACGAGCGGCTCCCGAGGCACCGGGCACCCCGGGACCCCGCTCTCCGGCCCCGCGGAGGGCCAGCTGCGGCGGAGGGCGGGTCCCCGCAGCCCCCCGCAGGGACGGGGCCGGGCCGCGCGGCGGCAGGTGGCCCTCGACGGAGAAAGGGACGCCGGCGGCTGGGCCTCGGTCGCGGGCCGGCGCGCCAGGGGGCGGGCTCGGGGCGGCCGAGCGGGCCGGGCGGCGGCGGCGGCGGCGGCACAGCAACAGGAGGCCACTCACCACCACATGCGCCCCGGGCAGGGCGAGGGGCTTGGGGCTGATGAGCGGTGACACCATGTAGAGCAGCAGCACGAACGCCACGAGGAAGGCGGCCGCCAGCAGCAGCATCGCTCGGCGGGGCCGGGCCGGGCCGGGCCGGGCCGGGCGGGCGGGCGCGCGGGGCTCGGCGGCGCGGCGATCACGCGCGGCCGCGCGCAGCAGGAGCCGCTGTTTGGGTTCGCGGCCGGCGCGGGGCGGGGCGGCGGCCGGAGGGGAAGAGGCGGAGCCGGCCGAGGGCGCGACCGCGGCGGGGCGGTGCTTCCCGGAGGCGGGGGCCTGGGGGCCTGGGGGCCTGGGGGCCTGGGGGCCTGGGGGCCGGGGGCCGGGAGCCGGGGGCCTGTGCCCGAGCTCCGGGACGCAACCCGCGACCTCCCGGGGGACGGGGTGCCCCCGAGCGCCCTCCCGAAGGGCCGGGGGACGCTCCGGGGTGGGGTCGGCGTGCCTCCTAGGCCCGCGGAGGCCGGTTTGCAGGCCTCCCAAAGCTGCGTCTGGGGGTGGGAGCCGCTGGGGCCCGGGTTCCGCCCTCGCGCCGGGCGGCCTCCGGAACCGGGGGGCGCGATCCCGGGCGCTCGGAGCCGCGGCGTGGGGCTCGGCAGCCCCTGTCGCACTGTGCGAGCCCTGAGATCAAGCCGACGTCCCGGCTCCATGTCGGGCCTCCTCGGCGTCCTCAGAACTTGGTCACAGCCCACTGTCGCGTTTCAGAGGACCGGGAAAGCCTTACCGTGGAGTTTAAAAAGCCACTCTGATCGAATTTCCTTGAGCTTAAGAGTTCATCTCCTTTCCCAAGGCTGCGTTCAAAGCAAAACAAAACAAAAACAGCTTTGTTGAGATCTAATTCACATTCCATACAATTCACCGATTTAAGGCGCATAATAAACGGTTTTTAGTATAGTCACAGACTCCGACCACCACCACCGCATTCAATTTTAGGACATTTAGTTACACACACACCCCTAAGATATCTCGCACCCATCAGGAGCCACTCCCCGATTCCTCCCAACAACCCTCCCCCGCCCCCCAGTCCTAGGCTATCACCCATCTTTCTGTCTCTGTAGATTTGCCTAAGCCGGATATTTCATATAAATGGAATTCTGCAATATGCAGCCCTTTCTGTCAGGCTTATTTTGTATTGTTTTCGAGGTTCACCCATGTTGTACAATACTACAGTACTTCATTCTTTGTATCACCAACTTGTATTCCCTTGTATGAATATATACCACATTTCATGTACCGACATATAGGCTGTTTTCCATTTGGGGGCTATTAGGAATTCTGCTGTGAACATTCATGTACAAGATTTTGTGTGGACATATGCTTTCATTTTAGAAGCATTTAGAGTGGCTGGATCTACGGTAACTCTGTGTTTAACCAGAGCTGCCAGATGTTTCCCAAAGCAGCCACATCATTTTCCAAACCCTCCCACAATGTATGAGGTTCCGGTTTCTCCACATCCCCACCAACACTTGTTATCATCTGTCTTTTTAATTATAGCTTTTCTAGGGGGTGTGACATTTCACTGTGGTTTTGATTTGCATAAGCTACATAGATTTTTTTTTTCTTAAAGATTTTATTTATTAATTCGACAGAGACAGAGAGAGCAGGAACATAAGCAGCAGGAGTGGGAGAGGGAGAGCAGGCTTCCCGCCGAGGAGGGAGCCCTATGTGGGACTCGATCCCAGGACCCTGGGATCATGACCTGAGCTGAAGGCAGACGCTTAACCACTGAGCCACCCAGGCTTACTTGCTTTTCCTTTCTGTTGTTGTTTTTAGAAATATGAAAGAACTCAGGGGCAAAGGAATTGATCTAATTTTTTCTTCTTTCTTAGTTTATTGCCCAGAGTTAGGCAAATGACAAGGTTTGACGGCACAGTCCCCAAGACTTCTGACACCAATTACAAATTTGGAGGTTCCCCCCAAAATGAAAAAAAAATTAAAAATTAAAAACAAATTTGGGGGGGTTCCCAAACTACCTTCACTTTTGATAATTCTCTGGAAGGCCTCACAGAACCCACAGAGAGCTGTTACTCTCATGGTTGTGGTTCACAACAAAGTCGGCTAAGGGAAGAAGTACAGAGGGCAAAGTATGGAGGCCTCCACATGCAAAGCTCCAGTTGCTGCCTCCCATGGAGGCAGGACGTGTGACCCTCCCAGCATGGGTGTGTGATAGTAGCATGGAGTATTGCAAACCAGAGAAGCTCATTTGGTGTCCAGAGTGTTTATTGGAGCTTCCATTATGTAGGCATGATTGACTGCACATTTGGCTGAACTCAGTCTTCAGGTCAACTGATGATGCATGATACAACTTTCCACCTAAATCACATGGTTGGTCTTTTTGGCATGATCAGCCCCACCTCAAAGTCCAGATTGGCCTGCCCTCATCTAAACAAAGGCACTTCTATCAGGTATGGCACAGATTACCTCCAAGAAGCCAAAGACAAAGGCTAGACCTTCTCTTCAGGCAAGCCCAAATTCTTGACTATACAGGCCATTCCCTGGCCTTTATCCAAAGCTCTCCTACAGCAAAACAAATATATGCCCTAACATTTGGAGGAGGCAGGGTAGAGTAGGAAGTTCTTAACTCAATTTCCCAATAGATTTGACCAACAATATCAGTAGTACAATCTTACTGATAAGACGGTGCCAGTGTTATACCACATCACAAGATGGGCAGTAGACATAACCTGAAAAATGAGTCAAAAGATAGTGGCATATCACTGGAATGTCACTCAGTCATCAACAACCGGTCCAGCTCATCATCACATCACATGTCTCCCAAAGCAATCCCACTCAGCTTTGCAGGTTTCCATTCAACTCTATCAGTTTCTAGAAACAGGAGTGCTCTCCATCCCCTAAGACATCTGGTATACCTGAGCTCTCATAGGAGACAATATCATCTCTTGCTCTGAGCCTCCTTCAAGGTGTTAATGTAACACTGGATTTTACTTGTTGCATAGCCCATTTATTTGTTCTTTTACCCTCAGCTACTATTTCTCCTTCTCTCTATTTGTGACTTAGTTTTACTCAGACTTTCTCCCGTTGGAGGGAACGCTAGGTTCAGCCTAGTTCTATGCTGTTCCAGATTCCTAGCACTGCTACTAATTGAGCAAAAGCCTCCCCCTTGGTCCATTCCCATTCACATAGGGTAAGGTGACACAAGTACACAACCTGTGGGCTTTCTCAACCGCCAGGCAACACAACTGCATTCGCTATCAATCCCAATTTCATCAGATGGAGTGAAAGCATAACCGTCCCCCACATCAATGTCTTGGAATTCTAGTATAAAGGTTTAAAAATATAGTTACAGTTTCTTGCTTGGGGATCATCCTTGATTCTAGCACCTGCATTTGAAGCCCCGATCCTTGGAATCACTGAGTCAGAGAGAAAAATAAAAAAGTTGAGTCAATCTGGAGAAAAAAAAGCCAAAGATATGGTCATCCCGTCTTCTCTCCATGGGAAGAACTGCACTGTCATACCAGCATTCTCCCTCACCCCTCTCCAGATTCCCCAGAAAGAGAAATCTATCGGAGTGAGCAACACACTCATGAAGACGTAGAAGTCAGCCCTTCATGCCTTTATCTCTCTCTCTCCCCATTTTATTTTATTTTTTAAAACATTTATTTATTCATTCCAGAAAGAGAGAGAAAGAGCAGGGGTGGGGAGAGGGGCAGAGGAAGAGAGAAACTTAAAAAGATTTGCTCTGAGTGTGGAGCCTGCCGAGGGGCTCAACCTCATCAAAATGAGATCAGGCCCTGAGCTGAAACCAAGACTCAGACGCTTTACTGACTGCGCCACCCAGTCACCCCACCCTCCCCCATTTCAGACAACAAATGTTTCAATTGCCTGTTCCAATTCTCTGTTAGACCTTTACTCAAGATGATATGCAACATGATTCATCCATCTGTTGTGATATCTCTTTGCCCATTGTTTGGACACTGTGGGCTGTAAAGTGTGTTCCTTGGTCTGAAGAAATGGAATTAGTGGTCCAAATTAGTGCAATATCTTCTAGTCCAGTCCTTTTATAGTATTTTGAACATTTGCACCTACCTCTAGGCATGCAAAACCCAGTCCAGAGTGTGTCTCTTCCTGTCAAAACCCATTTGTAACCTTCCAGGGCTACCAGCATCTGTCCAAGCACCAGCTCTGTGTTGGGCCTCTGCCCCACAGCCATCTGCAGCCTCTGTCATTTTTGGCGGTCCTTAAAAAGGTTCTTATTGGCACTTTGTGCTCCAGAGGGTACAAAAGGACAACGTTTAGACTCATCCCATCTCTGCATTGCTGCCCCCCACCCCCCCATATCCATTCATGTCATGGACTCAGGTGGCCACCTCAAATCTGTACAACAGGATATCCACCTGCTGGTTCCAATCACCTCCCAGTCCTAAAAGGAGGTTCTTCTAATGAACAGTGACATACCCTACTTTAGTGTACCCCTTGAATGCCCATAGTGATTTCCATAGGGCAGTGCCCCCTACAGCATCCCTTTAATAGAGGCAAGTTTTCCATTGCTCTTCTACTTAACCACATGGCTAGGACATTAGCCATTGCCCATGAGTTGGTTCAAAACCCAAACATAAGGATCACACCATATAATTCAGCGCACTGAACTGATTTGTTTTTGTCTTCTATCAGAGTGGCAGACTCCAAACACCATGCGATCTAATCACCTTGAAACTGACATCTGTAGACCAAGCAGCTCTTTTTTGGTTCATAGAGAGCTGTTCCTAGGGCACTGCCCAAGTGGCTACAGGTCCAGCAATTTCTCTGGTCATTCCAAAGTCAGCCCTAGGGGAAAAAATTCTACCTGCTTGTGAACATGCGTGTACCTCCCTTGTCCCCTGGTACCATGTTCCGCAAAACCAGTTCCATTTTATCATGGAACTCTTCTAGGCATTGCTTTTTCCATGAGAGTGTTTCTTTGACATCACCTGAGACATTATGTTTATTTGAGGTTTCCAGATTATTTTATGTCCTTCAGTCATTGGGCGGTTTCAATTAATGTCCAGTGGCAAGCTAGTAATTGCCTGTGAAATGGAAATCCTCTGTCTAAAATCTCAGCAGTCATTGATAGGTGATACTCACAGCCTTTTGCCATAAGCCCCAGTCTGAGTAAGGATCCTAGGACTTCTTTCTAGTGGCATTAGTAGTAATATTTCCAGATGTGGAATATGCACCCCCAAAATCCAAATAAACCAACCAGACCCTGGTCTTACAGCATGTTTTATCTACCAGGTATCCCATACTGCTTAAAATAAACAACCGGGCCGCCTGGGTGGCTCAGTCGTTAAGTGTGTGCCTTTGGCTCAGGTCATGATCCCAGGGTCCTGGGATCTAGCCCCACATCGGGCTCCCTGCTCCGTGGGAAGCCTGCTTCTCCCTCTCCCACTCCCCCTGCTTGTGTTCCCTCTCTTGCTGTGTCTCTCTGTCAAATAAATAAACAAAATCTTAAAATAAATAAAATAAATAAAATAAAATAAACCACCTGTGTGGGCTTGGGCAATGTTGCTGGTTCCCACTTAAGAGGGTCAATCAGTCTTGCCTGAAGGACAGATTTGCCTGCCTTCCATTTTACAAGACTAGGTAGAGGAAACTCTCCCCAGTCAGACACAAAATCCAGCCCATAGGACATTCACATAAAGGAGATGCAAGCACTTCACATAGAGTCTGTTCAAACGTCCCACATTTCATCCAGACTTTCACCTAATCCCATTAACACCTGCAGCTCCGTATCATCCTAGCCCAACTGCGGTTCCTGTTAGAACTTCACCAACAGGTTTTAGAACCATCTAAATGTCCATCAGTGGATGAATGAGTAAAGACAATGTGGTAAAAATATATACAATGAAATATTAGTT
Source organism: Callorhinus ursinus (assembly GCF_003265705.2). NCBI lineage: Eukaryota > Metazoa > Chordata > Mammalia > Carnivora > Otariidae > Callorhinus > Callorhinus ursinus. The sequence continues at coordinate 12,495,194 of NW_027397073.1, read as the reverse complement.
GGCCTTTAAAAACAAGGAAATCCCGCCATTTGTGATAACATGAATGAACCTGGGAACATTATGCTAAGTGACTATAGAAAGATTTCACAGAAATACAGACAAATATTGCATAATCTTACTTATATGTGGGATCGTTAAAAAAAAAAGTGAAACTCACAGGAACAGGGAGCAAAATAGTGGTTACTGGAGACTGGGGATTGATGGGGAGGAGAGAAGAAAAGAAAAAAAGAAAAAGAAAGAAAGAAAGAAAGAAAGAAAGAAAGAAAGAAAGAAAGAAAGAAAGAAAGAAAGAAAGAAAGAAAGAAAGGAAAGAAAAGGGAGAGAGAAAGAAAGAAAGAAAGAAAGAAAGAAAGAAAGAAAGAAAGAAAGAAAGAAAGAAAGAAAGAGAAAGAAAGAAAGAAGGAAAGAAAGAAAGAAAGGAAAAAGGAAAATAGAATATCAATTTCCAGAGGCTGGGAGGAAGGTAGCATGGAGAGTTATTGTTTAATGGGTACAGAGATTCAGTTTTGCAAGATGAAAAGAATTCTGGAGGCCAAGGTCATGATGTTTGCACAACAATATGAGTATACTCAATGCTACTGAGCTGTTGACTTTAAAAAATGGTTAAGATAGTAAATTTCATGTCATGTGTATTTTATTACAATTGACATTTCCCGCCACTGGATATACTGTTTAATATGCTTCTATCAAAAGCCCAGCAAGATTTTTTGTAGCTATAGGCAAGAGTATTCTAAAATTTATATGTAAAGGTAAAGAAACAAGAATAGCTAAAACTTTTTTGTAAAAAGAATAGATGGGGCATCTGGGTGGCTCAGTCGGTTGACCATTCAACTCTTGACTTTGGCTCAGGTCCTGGACTCAGGGTCCTGGGATCAAGCCCTGTGTTGGGCTCTGCGCTCAGCAAGGAGTCTGCTTATCTCTCTACCTCTGCTCCCCTACCATCACACGTGATCATGCACTCTCTCTCAAATAAGTAAGTAAGTAAATAAATAAATAAATAAAATCTTTTTAAAAAGAAGAATAGAGTTCAAGAAATCAGTCTACTTGATTTTCAAGACTTATTATATAGCTATAGTAATGAAGGCTGGGTGGAATTGGCAGAAGGACAGATACATAGATCGATGGGACCCAGAAGCAGACCCACACAAATACACCACACTGATTTTTTACAAAGGTGAAAAAGAAATTTTTTTTTAAGATTTTATTTATTTATTTGACAGAGAGAGACACAGCGAGAGAGGGAACACAAGCCGGGAGAGTGGGAGAGGGAGAAGCAGGCTTCCCACGGAGCAGAGAGCCCGATGCGGGGCTCGATCCCAGGACCCCGGGATCCTGACCCGAGCCGAAGGCAGACGCCTAACAACTGAGCCACCCAGGCGCCCCTGAAAAGAAATTTAGTGGAGGGAAAGGTAGCCTTTTTAATAAATGGTGCTGGGACAATTGGGCATCTATAGACAAAAAGATGAACCTCAACCTGAACATTCCACCTTCCACAAAAATTAATTCAGATGGCATAATAGTTAATTTTATACATCAATAAAACTAGACCATACTGTTTTGTCAAACAGTATTCTGGGTTTTTCTGCAAGAGTGTGTATAGTGAGATAAACATTTAAATCAGTAGACTGAATAAAGCAGATTGGCCTTCCCAGTGTGGGTGGGTCCCAACCAATCTGTTGAAGGCCTACCCAAGGCTGACCCTCCACCACGTAACAGAGAATTATTTCTGCCTGCTGGCCTTTGAACTGGAACATCGGCTTTTTTTCTTGCCTTTGGACTTGAGTTGAAATCTTGGCTCTTTCCAGGCCTGCAGCTTGCCAACTCACCTGTAGATCTTGGAACTTGACAGCTTCCAGAATCATGTAAGCCAATTCCTTAAAATCAATCAGTCAACCAATCAATTTTCCATTGGTTCTGTTTCTGGAGAGCCCTGACTAATGCAGAAGGAATCATGGACATAAATGCAAAACTATAAAACCGTTAGAAAAAAAACACTGGATTTTCAAAGAATGACAACTTTGGTCAGTCAGGCAAAAAATTCAGGTCACTTATTTATAAAAGAGATCAGGCTAGTTTCAGATTTCTCCATGGTGACAGTCAACACATGAGAACAAAGATACATCTCTAAGATCCTCAAGGAAAGAATGTTGAGCCTAGGTTTTGTACCCAGCTAATCTGTATTTCACCCACTGAACATGTAATAAATAAGGAAATGTTTTTCCCATGAGTGTTTCTTGAGGAAAGTATTAAGGCTCCTAATCCATTTAGGCTGCTATAAAACAATATCACAGATTTGGTGGCTTATCAACAAAAGAGTTTATTTCTCGCAGTTCTGGAGGCTGGGAAGTCCAAAATCAAGGTGCTGGCAGACGCCGTGTTTGGTAAGGTCCCACTTCCTTGTTCATAGCCAGTGTCTGTTCACTGTGTCCTCACACGGCAGAAGGGGGAAGGGAGTCTCTTTTAGAAGAGCGCTAATCCCATTCATGAGACCAAACTCACCTGTCAATGGCCCACCTCCACATGCCATCCTGTTGGGCATTGAGATTTCACATATGAATTTGGGGGGACACAAACATTTAGTATGTGGCCAGCTGAAAGATGACTGGAGGGGCACCTGGGTGGCTCAGTAGTTAAGCGTCTGACTTGGCTCAGGTCATGATCCCAGGGTCCTGGGATTGAGCCCCGCATCGGGCTCCCTGTTGGGCGGGAAGCCTGCTTCTCCCTCTCCCAGTCCCCCGGCTTGTGTTCCCTCTCTCGCTGTCTCTCTCTGTCAAATAAATAAATAAAATCTTTAAAAAAAAAAAAAAGATGACTGGAAAAGTACGGCACTACCTTTTGAGAATTTCAGAAATGAATATACAGTAGAACAAGGACTAAAACAAATGTAGGGGCTAGGGAACAGAATACTATGTAATTGGTATATACCTTAACAATGGAAAAATAATAAAAGAAATGCATTTTAGGAGGGGAAGGAAGATGCAGAAGGGAGGAGTGACTTTATGAATGGTGTCATTTATAACTGAAATCCAAAGATACTATTTCAAGCTGACAAGTCAAGTCATAGAAGTATAAACATCTAACACCACAAAGGTAAACATGAAGAAGTATTGATTCAAATCAAGTGAGTTGGGAAGAAGAGGAAGTATGTACATTTTATTGTTGTTTATGGGAAAGGGGTAAGACATTATCAAAGGAAGTAGAGGGATATGGAGCCAAAAGAGGAATAATTACAGAGGCAAACAAAACAATACCAACTTTCCTAATGACAGACCTGAAGAAACGAAGAGGGAAGCTAACACTCCTGACTGATGAGGGGTCCACATTGTCTCCTGCTACTGCAGCACGTGCTACATCCAGGTCACAAGTGTTCCGCATGCCGCAGGGCCAGTTGGCGCCCCTCAGGCAGCCCTGCCCTTGTCGCTCGGGGCTGAGATCAGGGCGTTCAGCACTGCTCCTCAAACTGTGTTGAATGTCCAGTTTCCTTTTTTATCTCCTCTCTGTGGCAAACCAATCAGGAAAATAAAATGACACCTAACCAAAGCAAACACGTGCAAAATGCAAGCTTTAATGACTGGCTGTGAGAGTCCACAGACTTAAAAATAATAAATATAGTCATAATATAGAGAAAAAGAATGATGAAACTGTTAGGCTCTTTGTCAAAAGTGTGCATAAAAGTGGTTCATCTAGAGAATTATTTTTGTAGTGAACTCTATTTTCCAAAGATGACTGCCACAACATCTCCAATCCCACACACTCTTTTATTTTATTTTTTTAAAAAGATTTTATTTATTTATTTATTTGACAGAGAGGTAGCATGCGCACAAGAAGGCAGAGTGGCAGGCAGAGGGCAGAGGGAGAAGCAGGCTCCCTGCTGAGCAGAGTGCCCGTCGAGGGACTCGATCCCAGGACCCTGGGATCATGACCTGAGCTGAAGGCAGACACTGAACCGATTGGACGACGCAGGCGCCCCCATACGCTCTTTTATAATGTGACACTCATTCCATTGAGTGGTGGGATTTATGTCCCCTCCCCTTGAAACCGGGTTGGCCTTTGGACTGCTTTGACCAATCGACTGTGGCAGAAATGACACTGCAGTAGATTCCAAGAGGCCACGTACCTTCTCCCTGGTTTTCTTGGAACATTAAGCCTGAGAACTCATCCATGATCCTCTGAATAAGCTCAAGCAGTCTCTGGAGATGTCCTTGTGAAGAACTGAGGCCTCCAGTGTGCAGCCCCAGTTGAGTTCCCAGCCAATCGTTAACACCAACTTGCCAGCTGAGTGAGTGAGCCATTTTGCAATGTCATTCTCCATCCCCTAGTGACACCTCACCAGCAGAGATGAACCATCCATGCTGAGCCCTACTCAAATTGTAGATTTTGACTTCTTTTTTGCCTAGTTCTACTTCCACCCCCTTCTGTTCATAGGGGATGATCTGTAGTAAACATCTTGCCCCTCAAACTCCTCTTGTTGGCTTCTGGAGAATCCAGCTTGTAACAACACATAACACCCAACCCTTATCTGGCAACTTTCCTTCTTAGGTATTAGAAAACGTAATGTGTACTTTCCTCAAATTCTAGCATTTGAATTATCCAAAAGGTTAAATAAACCTGGTTAGAATTTAGATCCAAGTACAAAAAAGCTTACATTCGGTGTAAGAGTTATTTAGGAAATTCCCCCAATGATACTCTCTGTTGCTACATAAAGTACTAAATGGTGCTTTTCTGCGCATGAGTAGGAACTTTTTTCTCAAAAGCTGTAGTGTAAAATATGTGTGACTGTTCATTTGAAAGGTTTAGCAAAAAGAAGAATTTGACATTACTTCTGGTAACTTCAACCATACTTCCAGTTTACAAACATGGCAGGACAAGAGACAGGGGAAGCAACTGATGCACTTGACTCAGGAACAAAGTTTGGTGGGATTTCAAAATAACCAGTCATCAACATAAACAATGTTTTAAGACAATTGTGAAAAAATTAATGCAAAAGATATCCATGGTGAAAAAATATTAAAACTGTTGTAAAGATCATCTTAACATGACTGACTGATGAGTAGCAGAGGTTTTTGATGGGGTTACATACCTGCAGTCATCATCCCAAATCATCTCATTCTTGGTCCTTAGAAATTGTTGATGACAACATTTTTTTTCTGATTTGAAAAATAACAAATACACTTCACATCCATTAGGATGACTATTAAAAAAATCGAAACAAAACAAAAATGGACAATAACAAGTGTTGGTAAAGATGTGGCGAAACTGGAACCCTCATGCACTGGTGGTGGGAATGCAAAGTGGTGCCATCACTGTTGTGGTTTCTCAAAAAGTTAAACTTGGAATGACCACATGATGATTCACCATATGATGATTCTATATACCTAGCAATTCCACGCCTAGGTATATACCCAAAAGGGAGTCAAACAGATCCTTGAATACCCGTGTCCTTAGCAGCATTACTCACGATAGCCAAAGGTGGAAACAACACAAATGTTCATTAGCAGATAAATGGATAAACAAAATGTGGCATATATGTACATACAGTGGCATATTATTCAACTTGAACAAATGAAGTTCTGATAACATGCCACAACATGGATGGGCCTTGAAGGTACTGGGCCAGGTGAAATAAGCCACATACAAAAGAACACATGGTGTATGAGTCCATTTATATGACGTAGTTAAAATAGGCAAATTCATAGAGGAAGAAAGTAGAATAGTGGTCACCAGGGGCTGGGGTAGGTGGGGAAGTTATTATTTAATAGAGAGTTTCTGTTCAGGTTGATGAAAATTCTGGAAATCGGTGGTGGTGATGGTCGCACAACAGTGTGAATGTACTTAATGCCACTGAATTGGACACTTAAAAATAGAAAATCTCTCACCTCACAAGGTCTTAGGGTTGGAGCCACCCACACACACCAGTGGCCAAACCTTAGACAGGATGCCACTGAGGCTTCCAGCCTTCGGCAAAGATTCTTCTATTGTGTCCCTGGCATGGACGGGGATTGCTGAGGAACGTCTCTGGACGTAAGCAGTAAGAATGCCAGTAATAGATTTACTTGGTGCACTAGAGATTTATCTCCTGTCTGAGCACCAGAGAAGCCTCTTGGCCCTTCCTGCAATCCTTTGGGGAGGAGGCCTGATAGAGAATTAACAGCAGATTTAGATTTGATTGAATGATGATGTAGAAAGACGGTATTATATTTGCCTATTGGAATGTGTGAACTGAAATTTAGACTTGGCCTACGTGAGCGCCCGGATTTTCAACATCCCCTAAAGTAATAGAAAAATGTCAAAGGTTTTCCCTTACTTTGTAGTCAAACCTAGAGCAGAAGGAATCTGTGAGAACTAATGTTCTTAGAGGAAAGATGGCGCACACATGTGTGCGAGCATGTGTGTATGTGTGTGTGTGTGTGTCTGTGTGTGTACTATCCCCTTGGAGAGAAGCAGGGGCTGATAGCAGCCTGCTGTTCTGATTGGCCAGTGCTGGGCTCCGTACTACACCTGTTAACCATTTTTACACCACCCTATCTACTGTCATGCGGTTGCTACCAATTTCTTCCATTTTCAGTTTTAATGTTTTCATTTAATAATCCAGAGCTCTGTTGCATGTTGATATTTTTTCATGTAATCCCTTTTTCTTTAATACAGAATTTTCAAAGGTTTCTCTAAAATTGTCAGTGGATTTTTAAAGGAATTCTTTATGGCCTAAGACCATCATATGTTGCAATTAAGAATACAGAAGCCTTTTACTATTGCACTGTGTGATGTCTTAGGCCATAAATAATTCTGCTAAGAATCCATTGACAAATTTTTTAGAAGTCTTTGGGAAAACAGGATAGAAGTCTTGGAGTTCTGGCAACTTTCCAAGACACAACTCTTCCCATATCAAGGACTGCCTACATCCAAATGTCTTGCCATGATGGCCGGAATAGTGTTCAGTTGTACATAACAAAGGCAGTTCCATGATCTTGTTCATAGACTACCTGTGGGTCTGTGTTAGTGCTTGGGAAATAGTCAGTGATGGATTCTACCGCTATGTGTCTTTCAAACTAGCCCCAAGCTTCACCTCCTTCAGAAATGATCTTTAATCCTTCAGTCTTATTTATTAGTCACATTTGCTCTACATGACTTCAAAGTAAGTTGTAGACTTCAGGGACTTTTCATCTCTCATCCTTATATGTGTATGTTTTGGGACGTGTCATCCAAAAATAATGGTGCAATACACACCAATATAACCACAGTACAATTATCCCACCCAATACAGTAACAATGCCATAATATCTGATATCTAGTTCATATTTGTATTTTTTCAGTTACCTTCTAGTTGGTTTTTACAGCTGTTTTCTCCCCGCCCCCCCAACAAAACCAGGTTCCAGCCAAGCTTCACATATTACATTGGGTTATTGGGTTATGTGTCTTCAGTTTCTTTTAATCTAGAAGAGTCCCCCAACCTTTTATTTTGTTTAATGGTATCCACTTGTTGGAGACCAGGCCAGTTTTCTAGTAGATACCCTATATTCTCTTTTGCCTGATTGGTTCTTCCTGATGTTATTTCTCTGTCCCTTGAATTTTCTGGAACCCAGCAGTTAGGTCTATGGCTTGATTAGATTCAGATGACACATTTTTGGTAGGAACACTTCATATGCCTATTTTGTATTGCATCCTGCCCAGCAGCTCATGTTAGTTTGTCCACTACAAGTGATGCTCAATTTAATTGGACTTCTTGGGTAAGGTGGTGACAAGCATACCTCTCCATTGTAAAGGTCACATTCCCCTCTGTAATCAGCAAGTCATCTGGGAGTAACACCATGAAATGCTGGCAGATTGTCACCAATAATTCCTCCCATTTCTGTTAGCATGCTCTGCTCCTCCCATCAAGAGGTAGAAATCTGGGGCACCTGGGTGGCTCAGTCGTTAGGCGTCTGCCTCCGGCTCAGGTCATGATCCCAGGGTCCTGGGATCGAGCCCCATGTCTGGCTTCCTGCTCAGCGGGGAGCCTGCTTCTCCCTCTTCCTCTGCCCTTCCCCCGGCTTGTGCTCTCTGTGTCAAATAAATAAATAAAATCTTAAAAAAAAAGGTAGAAATCTTTTTCATCCCTTGAATCTGGACTGGCCTCGTAAGTCAGTTTAGCTAATTAGAGGGTGGTGGAAGTGGTTTATCCTTATTTTGGGGCCTAGGCCTTAAGAGGCCTTGTAGCTTCTCTTTTTGCCCTCTTGGGTTCAAGCTGCCAAGTAAAGAAACTCAGGCTGGACTACTGAACGATAAGAGACCACAAAGCGGAGAGAGGTCCCGCCAGCTCAGCTGGAGGCACTGGAGATAGGAGTGAAGCCATCTTGAATTCTTTAGCCCGGTCAAGCCACCCCAGCCAACACCACATGAAGCAGAGGCAAGTCCTCTCCATGGAGCTCTGCCTAATTTGCAGTCACGAGAAAAAAAAATAAATGGTATTTTAAGCTGACATTGATTTTGAGTGGTTTGTCATTGAGGAAACATAGCAAACAAATCCCGTGTAAATATTCTGTGTTTCATGCGATAGTTTTAGCATCCATTGATATTTGCCTGGGTCAATTATTTCATTGGGGTTGCCAATGAAAATTGGCTACATTTTGCTGTTCTCTCTACAGCAGAGAGAGAGGGAGGGAGGGAAGGAAGGGGAGACAGGAAGAGGGAGAGAGGAAAAGCACTAGCTTTCTGTCAACTTGGTATAAATTACTGTTACTCCTAAGAATGAAGGGTGAATGAATGCTTAATCTTTCCCATTATTAGTTTCAGAATAAAAATTTGAATATTCACCCCCCAAGGACGGCAGATGAGGTTCTCTGCCCCTCTACTTCTAGCCTTCTTTCAATGCTGGCCCTCCGTATTTGCGTGGTCCCCACGCATGTCTGTCACTGAACTCAAAGCGCTGCGCTCTAATTGCTGATTCATTTGTCTGTTTAGCTGAACTATATGCTTCTTGAGGGCAAGCACATTAGAGGCGAAGCCAAGTATGTATAAATTCTAAGCGAAATGAGACTTCTGTCATACCCCTGCTTTTTTTCTTCATGCATATTATCTTACATGGTTTAGATAATATCTGATATGATTTTTTTAACCATGCAATTGCTTTGTCTTTTGGTGATTTTGATGTTTTTTCATTTCATTTTTTAATCAAAAGAGTAACTGCCCATGGTTATAAAAACAAACAGTAGCGTGGGCCGGTTATGTAAATCAGCAGTTCCTGACTCTCAAACCCTCAGCTCCACCAGGGGTAATTAGGTTTGGTTCTTTTTTTTTTTTTTTTTTTGAAAAATGGCCACGATATCTTTCAACTCAAATGCCTTTTTCACTGTGTTCCCTTGTCTCCCGGTGACAGGTGGGATCTATATCCTCTCCCCTTGAAACTGGAGGGCTTTTGTGACTGTTTCAACCAGTAGAGTATGGCAGAGGTGACACACGGTGACTTCTGAGACCACCACTAAAGGGAATATAGTTTCTGCCTCTCTGGGACACTTGGATCTTGAAGCCTTCATCCTGACCGCCCCGGGGGGGCCATGCTGCATGGAAGCCCCCACTAGCCCATGCAGACACCGCTTGGAGAGGCCCTGAGACTTCATGGAGCTCTCCCGCTGTCCCCTGGCTGTGTCAGTGCTCTGCTCTTCCAGCCCCAGCCCCTCTCCGATCGCCACTGTGCACATGGCTCCTAGCTAGACCCCGCGAGCTAGAGATCCACAGATTCTGATCCACAGAAATCAAGGGAGAAAAACAGTGCTTTAAGCCATGATGGTCAAGCCTCTTGGAGGCCAGACTTGGGAGTTTTTTGGTTATACTAATGAAGTAGCATTTACTTCATTTACCTTGGTCCCGAGGACCCCAGCACCACTGAATTATTGTTTATGATCTGAGGCGAAGATCATTCTGTCATGCCAGCTCTATTACCTCATGTGCTGACCAAGTCCACTCGGCTTGTACTGGTTAATTGACATTACTTGGCTTCTGCAACCAAAGGATCTTTCCAGCTCCAATCTTTCAAAGAGCCAGTAAAATAACTGGGAGTGCATTTCTTTCACCTATCAAAGGCTGAGTTAAGGGACTGGGTTATGGATCTTCTCTGGGAACAGTGAAGCCTTGTGAAGGTTCTTACAAGGTGAATCCACGCCAGCATTTCTATTTCCTAAAGATATTGGGTTCTTCCTTTTACATTATATATTAATGGAGTTCCAAGTGAGTCGATTGTCCAATTATTTCTTCAACCAGCCAAACAATTAAAACCACTTGCAGCAGCTCAAACCAAAATACTAAATTCAGAGTCTCTGTTGACTGAACCCACATCAATAAGATTTGATCATTTCTGAAACTAGGTTCTCCTTTTCTTGACTGATCATCAAAATACTCCACTTCCACCCACAGTGCTCCAGGTTATGTCCTGAGACTCAGAATCCTTCAAATCCTCATAAATTTACACATCCCAAAACTATGCACCCTGCTCTTTGCCTCCCAAATTTCCTTACCTTCACAGCAAAAAAACAAAAAAAACCCCACAAAACTGAATCTGAATTCAACTGATTATCACTTGGTAACTGCACAATCAAGTATTGTTTCACTTGACTATTTTAGTACTGTGAATGCAAGAAATGTTTATAGTCATAGAAGATCCCTGGGTTTCTCTCCCTGCCCTGACCTCAACTAGCAGTCCTTGAAGTTCTCATGCCTTCATTTTGTTCTACAGCAGCTACGAAGCAGTTCCCCAATGTCTTGTCCTCGCTGGGTACTTCATTCCATGGGATCACAGACCATAATGTAATTAGCTGTCTCGCCACAAGCTACCAGATTCCCATCGGGTCAGATGCTACTGATGCTGCTATGACCCTGTTTTTAATGTCCTGACATCCTTGTGGTGCTCAAGATAGAGGGACCTGGATGGCAGCACCTGATTAACCATGGCTAGTCAGGTGCCCCTGTGATGGCTGCCTCGTGCTGAAGAAAAACAGGATGTCCCTACTTTGGTTCTGTAGCAGGAGGCTAGGGGCATTCCCCAAATCAGGAAGGCAGTTTGGATGAATAGCACTCTTCCAAAGTCCATGTGTTTGAAGAATGATCTATGCTGTCTTATTTTTTCACTCTCTTCTTAAAAGCTGTTGTTATTTTTATAGGGCTCCAAAGAGGGAAACAAATTCCTGTGATCAGCTCTCAGCCCAACTGTAATTCTTCCCTAAAAACTTTTGCTTATTTTGGGAAATTAAAATATTTAAAGATGAAAACAAAGGAAAAATTAACAAGCTTCCATACTGCTACCACCCAGATTTAGCCACTGTTAATTTCTTGATGTATTTGTTTTCATTCCTAATTTTCTTTTTTTTTAAAGTAAAAGCGTGGGAGAGGGGCAAAAATAATATATGCTTATTGTAAAGTATTCAAACCGAGAAAAACATACAAAGATTCATTCACTCAATAAATATTTATTGAGCACCATCAGGCACCAGGCACTGTTCCAGATACTGAGATACAGCAGAAAGAGAGAGGAGAGAGAGAGAGAAAAAAAAAAAAACGAGCAAAGAAAATCCCAGTTCTCACAGAACATACATGTTAGTAGGAAAAATTACAAATAAGAAAAATAGTAAACTATATAGCAGGTTACATGGTAAGTGCTGCAGAAGAAAAGAAAGCAGGGATTGGGTATAAGAGCATCAGGAGGGATTGCAATTTTAAATAGGATGACCAGGGAATGTCTCACTGAAAAGGTGACATCTGAAAATATACCTGAAGATAAAAAGAGGTAGAGAAAATTAAAAATAAAAAAAAATCAACCAAAATCTCACTACCCACAAATAACAAAATGAACATAAGGTGAAAATAATTTGTTTCTATGTATATGTACAGGTATCTGGGTGAGTGATTATATAAATGGACAAAAAACATACAGCTAGGAGAAATATACTATTATAAAAATGGATTCAAACTATAAAATATATTTTTTAATCATCAATAAATTAAGCATCTATTTTTGTTTTTGGAGATATAGAATACATACATAGATGTACAGAGTGACCTACGTATCACCCAGACCCAGATTTGAGATTACATTAAGTCTAGAATCAACTCAGAATGGATACTTTGCTAAGTCTTCTGACTCATGAACATCTACTTACTCAAGTTTTTCTTTGTAGTGTATCCTAGTTTTTTATGTGAAGGTCTGTGTATCTTTCAGACTTATTTTGAGGTATCTGATGCTTTCTGATACTATTATAATTGGTATTGTTTTCATACTTTCAATTCCTAATTGTTGCTCAGATAACCACCATGATTTTATTAACTTTGTGTCCTGTAATCTTAGTAAATTCAAATTCTAAGTTGTTTATATTAATTTGAATTTGCTACATATACAATGTTATCTGAGAATAACAATTTTGTTTCTTCCTTTTTAATCCCTAAACTTAGAAATTCCTGTCCAAAGTTGAAAAGTGGTGATAGCTGGGGAGTAGTTTTCCATAATTCACAATTAAGTATGATGCTTGCTATAGTGCAGCTTTTCCTTTTTTTTTTTTTTTTTTTTTTTTGCAGATGCCCTATATTAAGAGGCTCCCTTCTTTTCCTAGTTTGTAAAGTTTTTTTTAAAAAAAATCATAAATAGGTACTGGATTTTATCAAATGCTTTTTATGACTCTAAAAATGTAACTTCTGTACTTTATTTCTGTAAATGCAATAAATATTAATTTTTCAATTACAAACAGACTTGGTTTTGTGTGGCACCACGCTAACTGCAATTTGATTTCCGTGGCACGGCTCTCCCACCGCAGCAGATTTCAAGCTGCCAAAACAAGCTCACGGAACTCACAGGTAGGAAGAGATGGGCACTGGCTCTCCTAAGCCAAGAGGAGCCAGTCCTGGCCTACCTCTGATTTTACTCCCCAGTAACCAAGACTGAAATTGATCATTTCACTAGAGCAGCAAGAGCAAAGTCACTTCAAATGATCTATTTTATAAAAAGCCTCACAGATAATCTAGGAAGCCAAAGGTAGGACTGGGGGTAGTTTAGGAATTCTTCTTGGCAGAGATGATACAGGCCATGAGCTAAGTCTTAGTGGAAATAATGGGATTTGGACCAGCAGAGAAGAAAGGACATTGTAGTACAGTAACAGAAGGTGGTAAAGGAAGGTATGGAGGCAGGAAAGCACATGACATCTATGAGAGCTCACAAAGGGGAGGTAAAAGCAGTGTCCATGCTGGGCACTTGCTGTTGTTCCATTTGCAACAGCATCAAGCAACATCTACGGCTGCGTTACAGAGGCGTGCCTCAATTTCTAACCAATGCCAGGGAAAAGTGGCTGAATGGTACTTCACGTTAATAATCAAATATATATGCTCATTCTCTTTTTCTGCATGTTATCAGGAAACTCAAAAGTTAATTTTCTATTGAAATTCTTTTTATTAAGACTCCTATCGTTTCCAGGCTGGAGGAAAAAAAGTGTTCTTCAACATCTAGGGTACAGCTCATAGAGGTACACCAAGTAGCCTCAGAAACCATCTACCCCAAATTTTGTAATAGTCCAAGTTCAGGCAGAGCCTGAACATTGTGAGTACTTATCTGTCCCTAAAGAACTCACGGGATATGGTCTATGTGCTACCATTTCAGAGTAAGTCTAAAATTGTTTGATTCCAGAAATAGGTTTAGAACCAGAAATGTAAAAAATGTAGATGTAATATAGAAAATGGAGCCATGGCTGGAAGTGATATGGATACTGAGCTACCCTTCTCTAAGCACACTCAAGAATTAAGTGTGAGAAAGTACCCATTTATCATCAACACTATACTTACTATTGGGTCATGTATTTTGTCAAATTAAGTAAAATACCTCCTCAAAATAAATTCTGGATTTACAAAAAATTCTGAATTTCAACTATTATATAATTATGTGAAGTCTCCTAGTGATATAATTAATAGCAATACTATATAATTCTGAGGCTGATAAAGAATATAAATTATTTTATAAGGCAGCCACAAAGAACTGTTAGTCTGCCAACTTAACTCCCAACCCTCACGTTAAAGTTGAAGAACAGAATTTTCATGTGTACATTCTCAATAATTTCTAATGATATCTTTGTATCTAATCAATTTAGATAATATTTTCTCCTTTACAGATCCCAAAATAAAGCAGCATACACAGAATATAGCCAATAGTAGGTTATATCAATTTACTTCACATAAGAACAGCGTATTTCAGGCCTATGATTTCCATTTAGTATCAACAAAAACAATCCGTACAGAAAATCCAAAGGCAACGACAGAGCATTATACATAAAATGTGCAAATATACTTTAAAATGCAAGTTATTCTATAGTATTTGCAAGGAAGAATTTTATAGTCATTAAGGAACCAACCTCATTCCAGCTAACTTAATCATCCTTTTGCATATATAACCAATGCAAACGCACAAGGCACAACTTAGTGTTGATGCTAAAGTGTGTAACATACACCTTCAGATTTATTTGGAGATATTAAAATAACATAATCATGTTTGTATTTTATTATTTAAGGAGACATTAGCTCATTTCTAAAGCTTCACAAGCGTTACACTTGATAACATATGTGTGGCAAGGACAAACTGTTCCCTGGACTTAAAAGGTAAAAGACAAGACCCTTGGTAGCCTATATTTAAAAAAAAAAAAAAAATTATATATATATATATATGTACACACACACCCCCACAAGAAACTTCCCATAATTCAAAGGGAGGCCATTCCTTTTAGCAAAAGTTCCCATTATAGTATTTCATGACAGAATTATTTAAAAAGTATGTATTTATTTGCCATCTGTTTTGGTCAATCTTCCTACAAAAAGATACTGAAATAGACAATTTTCTTCTTCAAGATGAAGACAATACCAATTTAGAAAGTCTTTCTTTTGAGACTGCACAGTGAAAGGTATTATTTAATTAAATATAGAAGTTTGCTGCTTTTAAAGAAAATTACTGATATCTACACAAAGAAAAATGTTAGCCTATCAAAAATCAATGAGACTTGGCTAGAACACAATTCAGAATCTTTCAAGCCCAATCACAGTGCTCTTTGCTGTTTTATTGCCCATCCCTGAGAATATTCTATTATTTAAAATTTTTTAATAAAGTAAATAAATTTTACATTGATGAGAATTATGCTTAAGAACTGTTTTTCAAAATATAAAGTAAGCCCTATTTCATTTTGGTAAAAAAGAAAAAAAAAGAAAAAGAAAAAAAGAAATGCTCTTTGCAAATACCACCAATTCTAAATATTGGTATCTCAATCAATGTTCATCCTCTTCCTAACTGGGTAATTCCTATTTTTTGCCATTCATATAACACTCATTTCCTTATTATCCATTATTTTATAATTTTTGTTAACAGGAGCATTTAACTGGTAATGGAGCAAAAATACATATAAAATTAAAGGAACTCTGGAGTGAGATCTGTATTTCCCTGTGGTAAAAGAGTTTTACTGGAAATAATCTGAATGCCATCCAAGAAAGGCAAAAGGACCTACGAAATAAAGAACACACATGGTAAATGTCTTCCTCGTTGTCTTTGGTTTAGCCTTCTTGGCCAAAATCTTCTGTAAACTTCTTTAATTTCAACAAGTCATGTTCGTTGACTGTGGGTTTTGTGTTAGATAGTGACCGTAACATATCCGACTGTCAGGGAAAAAGAAGGGAGGAGTATTAGTAATAGATTTAATCAAATAAAAATCATTGTATTTATTATTAACTAACTTCCCACCTGAGGTTAAATCTAAGTATTTGCAGTGTAACTAAGTTACTAACAATAAACTCTCTTATTCTTTCCAAAGGATGTCTTTGATCCTGTTCTTCCTTTGCACAGTAACTTTAAGCTGCTTGCCTTGTCCTGACCACAACTTTCAATGGCTCCCATTAGCTATCAGGAGTATAATCCTTTTAGCTTGAAGATGAAGGCCTTCCAAAATATGTCCCTGATCTCTTTTCTGGTCTTATCTGTTTTTTTCTTAAAACAAGAGAGTTCACCAAGTGCAGTCCAAAAGGAATTTAGTCATTCACTTATAGAAGTTATTCACTTATACTTATGTGAAACACAACACCATTTAATTAAAACCAACTATACTCAGAATTTTTTAAAAAAGATTTTATTTATTTGAGAGAGAAAGAGAGGGACAAGAGAGTACTGGTGGGAGGGAGGGTAGAGGGAGAGGGGGAAGCAGAGAGCCCAAGATCAGGCCCTGAGCCAAAGGCAGACATGTAACCGACCAAGACACCCAGGCGCCCCTGGAATTTTTAACTATTAATTAAAATTATGATCAAAATGGGAAGAAAATAGGCTAACATCAGGGATTCATTAAAGATTAACTTCTGGGCTATGTCTCTTATAAAACAGTATGAAAAATGGTCAAAGAACAAAATCTTTATAAAACATAACCCAAGTGGGGCACCTGAGTGGCTCAGTTGGTTGAGCGTCTGGCTCAGGCCATGATCTCAGGGATCCCCACCATGATGGGTTCCACATTCAGCAGGGAGTCTGCTTGAGATTCTCTCTCTCCCTTTCCCCCAACCCCCACCCGCACTCACTCTTCTCTTTAAAATAAAGAGGTAAATCTTAAAAAAAATAACATAGCAAGGACTGAAACAAAAAAGGGTTTCTGAATAACTTCTCAGAGAAGCATAATTAACACATAAATATATCTATATACATACTATGTACTTATAGAGGTACGTGTATGTCTATAGATCTATGTGTACATATCACGTAAATAAGTTTCTCCTCTGGAAGTTACTGTTAATTCCGGCATAAAGCTCTTTGAAAATCTGTAACTGAAGCAGAAGATTTAAAAAACTCAGCATGTACCAATAAGAAAACATAAAAATAATAAATGTAGCTTTTCACAGTAAGCTTCCTATACCTTACAAAATAAGTCTTAAGAATTATAAATCCCTCCAATATAAACTATAGAAATGGGATTTTTTTATCATAAAAATTTGGTTTCAGGACTTTTTCTTTCAAGCACTACATTAAACTTTCTACAAAGCTTGAAGAAGTAAAACAGAAAAACACCATTATGATTACTATGACAGATGCATTAAGGTTTCTGGATATTTTACAAAATCTTAGATTCAGAAAAGAAATTTCACCAGTTCTACTTTTTAGTTAAGTCTTGACAATAATTTATGCCATATAAATAAGTATTCTGTTGATAGTATCCCAGCCATAAGACCTATATAAACTTAGAAACCTGTTTTTTGAAAAAGAGCTTTTTCACTTAAAATTTTTCTTAAAGCCCAAGAAACTATTTCAAAGATAATTATTTTTTATATTTTTAAGTTCAATTAACTTTACAACTTTTTGAGTAGTATTACACAAACATGCTTGATCACACTGATATTTTCTAGCTAATCTTATGTAACTGAAAATGTTTATCTTTGTCTCACAAATGACAAACCGTTATGTTTTAAATTTTTTAAAATGTCAAACCATGCAAACAACTGGCTCCAAAAGTTTATCCCCAGGAACCTCCATCCATGTCATTTCAATGGCACCAGGGTCACCGGGAGAACAGGGTGTTAGCAGGTCATCTATTATTTTGTTGGGATCATCTCGTGAGGGTCCTCGCACCTGGAAAAAAAGTAATCTGAAATATTTACTTGAACAAATTAACTAAGTTAAGATTTAGGCAATTATCAAGACATGTGAAAATGTACTACTCTGTATTTTGTTAAAATGTTTACTTCTAAAAATAAATATGAATATACAACAAAATGTAGTTATCTTTGGGTGACAGGATAGATTTTGTTTGGTTTTGATTTTTTTCCTGTTGCTTTCCTGTATTTTGAAATTTCCTACATTACTTACATGATCAAAGGAGAAAAGGAATTAAAATTAAAAAAAAAGAAACATCTGTGGTTAAGAGTTCTCTTTTCTCTAATGCCTATTAAACGGTCTTAGAGTCCACAAAAAAGGCATCCTCAATAAGTCTCTTAAGTTTTCTCCATTTTCCAAAACTGAGAAAGTTCTGTGATATTTGGAAGATTTATAAGTGTGAAATCACTGAATCTTTCTTTCTCAACAAAAATTCCTTCTTTAAAAATAAGTACAAAATTAAATGCTAAGTGTAATTTCAGTGCTATTTTGAGATTCCTAACTGATTTAAAATAAAATTTTAATAACACCCAGGACAAAACTTTGTGACTTAGAGTCACATGCAAGTATTTTTTTTTAACATTTCACCTTTTATTAAGGCAAGTTTGTGAAAATAATACCAGATCTCTTCATGAACTTTCAGCTTAAAATGTTTTTTACATAAGAAACATACAAAAAAATTGTTTTATAAAAAGCCACCTCAATACCAGAAAAAGAGTAATGAAGGATTTTGAACCCAGTTTACTTCTTAAAGGATGTTCTTCCCTTGTCTTCAATTCCAAGTACTATTCATCATCTTTAGAGCCAGTTTTGCTTAAATGCTTCACCACATCAACCCAGTTCCATCCTCGAGGCAATTCTCCTTTGTGATCTGTTTTATCAACTGGCTTACGTTTCTGGGTTTTTGAAAGCTGTTCTTTTTTTTCTTTTTTTTTACTCCGTGGGGCTGTATTGGGGTTTCAACGGAGATGATAACTGCTTATGGGTATTACAGAATTCACGGGCTGGTGATTCTCCATGAAGTGCTCCTTACTGTCCTTGGCATATTCAAACAACGTGTAGGTCATGGCGGTCCCTAGATTGATATCCACTTCTTCCTGTAACTTGGCTAATATGCTCTGCTTTACAGCCGATGATACCGTGTTGTTAAAAAAAGCGTTCATAGATATAATTGGAGGTGTTTGGGGATGTTTCTGTCCAGGAAATCTCTATTAAGAAGGCTTTGGGATCACCATTTTCACCTATCCTGTATTGAAATGACACTGGACCTAATTCCTGGAAGCTTTCATCTCCTTCATAAACAGAATGTAGAGCTTCCAGTTCCATCTCTTGGTCCTCGTTGGCACTCACTGCGTCGGTCGTGGGACGCCCCCCCCAGGAGGGCGTCTGCGACAACGAGAAAGCGAGGGCAGTGGCTCCGAGCCCCGGGCGTCCCCCTTCCAAGCCCTGGGCTGCGGGAGGCACACCCCTCACAGAGGGGGCGAGAGTCACGCGCGCCCCCAGCCTCCGGGCAGCATGAAGCCGCCTGCAGGGGTCTGTGGGCGGACAGCCCCAGCACATGCAAGTATTTTTTTTTTTTAAAGATTTTATTTATTTATTTGACAGAGAGAGACAGCAAGAGCAGGAACACAAGCAGGGGGAGTGGGAGAGGGAGAAGCAGGCTTCCCGCGGAGCAGGGAGCCCGATGTGGGACTCGATCCCAGGACCCTGGGATCACGACCTGAGCCGAAGGCAGACGCTTAACGACTGAGCCACCCAGGCGCCCCACATGCAAGTATTTTATAAGTGGCAACAGATCTATGCTAAATTGGGGGCTGCTTTCACATTTAATATTTGACAATGATCAATCTTAAATATTACGTCAGGATTAGGGCAGGTGCAGAAAAATAAACATTCTAGCTTTACTCATTATGTGTATTTTATTGTCTTTCCCCACAAAAATTTCAGCTGCAGGGATTTTTGTGTTTGATTGTAGTACTTTCTGACTTAACTCTACGCTCAGAGTAGTACTTTAGACATTTGATAAATAAACAAACAGGCAATCTTGTTTTTGCTAATTGAAATAATCAGCCTTAAGAATGGGAGTAAAAGATGGGGCCATTGAGATATCTACTAGATGGTGATGCAGGAGGCCAGATGTTAACATTCATTTGGCTGCCTCACCTTATCCTCCTAAGAAGGACCCAGCTTCAGGGACACAGAAGCTGTCCCTGGCAGTCACATGGAGAATAGAATGGAAAGTTCTGGGTAGGAAAGGACTGAGTTCCTAACAATCAATAGCTTCTAAATGCATAGAGAATTTAAAAGAAAATACAATGGCTGGACATAAACCATGACCCTGAGCCTCCTATATTTCCCTCAGTAAAGAAGTGGCTGCAGAAGGAAAGGGCTATTCCCACCCCGCCCCGGACTACTCAAGTGCTTTATGAGAACTACTTCATTTCTTTCTCACAGTTGTACTTTGAGGCAGTGCTATTGTCTCTACTGTAGAGATGATAAAAACAAAACTTAAATGGGTAATAAAATTTGCTCCAGGAGATATAACAAATAAATTGTGGAGTCAGGCTTTAAATTCAGGTTTTAATTCAAGCTCATCATTTTTTTAAAAACTTATTTCAGTGTGGGACAAGACATATGTATGTAACTTAGTCATGATATATCAGTCTTGTCATATTGCTGGATTAAGTTTGCTAATCGTTTTTCGGGATTTTCACGTCGATGTTTATGGTAATATTGGGTATTGCTGTCCTCAGCAACAGGGCTGGTACAAATTACCTACTCCACCATTACTTAAATACCTTGGGACATCCCAGGACCACAGTCTTTTTACAAAATGCTATATGCTCAACCCATTCATGCAGACAAAACAGTGCATGGGAAGCGGGGACTCCGATTCTGAAGTACACGTGACCTAGAGAAAAATCACGTGTCTGTACCTCTCTGGTCGTACCTTGGCAAACCGTGTTAGCAGCCAAGTCCCAGTTTAATCCTGTTAACATCTGAGTCTGAGATTAATGATCAACAGGTGGCAACAGGCACCTCTTGTAGAATTTTTGTGAGGAACGAATGAAATAGTGAGATATAGAAGAGAACACAGTGAATATTTAAATATTAGCTATTGGTATTTTTACTTTGTTAACGAGGTGTAAATGCACCAGATTCGGCTCGAGGATATTCTAGTTACATCAGCAGTAACTATACATTTAAAGTTTCTATACTTATATCAAAATAGTAAGTACTTCAAAAATCACTGCATAAAAAATTTTAAAATACATTAAGACTATTAATAATAGCTATTAATAAACTTTGTGGGAGAACTTATTTTCAAAGAAATGGCAACGTTTATTCTATAAACCCATTATTTATTATATAAAACAGAAACCTTCCTGAAATTCTTTGAAGACAAATCAACGATGGTCTCAAAACTTGACTTTAAAAGTATCTGAAAGGATGGAACAAAGCTCCTTACCTTTTTAAAATGAGTAGCTGACTGCACTTTTCTAACAGGTTGCATAAGCGCATCACGCACAATGACACTTATGTCTGCCCCCGAATAACCGTCTGTTTTCTTCCCAAGTTCTCGGAAGTCTGTTTCTGTGAGACTGTTCTGAGTGGTCCCCAAGTGCAGTTTAAACATCGCTGCTCGGGCATGGGCCTCAGGCAAAGGAATATAAATTCGTTTCTCAAATCTTAAAATGAAAGAAATTTACGTCAAAAATATTACTACATATATTTAATTTCAACTGAAAATTCAGATTCCTCAAGAAACGAGATGCTCAGATATTCTCATTTACATAAAGCTAAGCTGAATAAGTTAAATGGGCCCATTGTGTCAGAGTTAAACATATATATTTACATTAAATAATGGGAAAATATCCAGAACACATTAGCAACTAACAAGTAAAACCAAAATAGCCAGAGAACCAGTTTGGAGTAATTTAATCTTTCTCACATGATTTTTGGGTTATTTTGGCCATAGTGTTTATAAGGTCTAGAATTCACAACATGATATGTCCCACAAGATTAGCTTCTCATAGAATCATACTCTGAACTCCTGATCCAGGGATTAGTATGGTTAATCATATGAAATAAGAGAGGGCAAAATAATTCTCTAAATTCAAAACGGTAAAGCTACTCAAAATCTTATCTAATAAACCTATGTCTACACAAAATGTCCACTTTATTATAAAAGGTACATTCAGGATAAATAATTCTAGTAGTTCATAAGTAAACACTGTTTTTATTAACAGTAACTTTGCTTGCCTTCTCAGAATTTCAGCATTTGGGTAGGGAGGAAGCAACGAGGGAAAATTTAAGTGGCTGTGAAGACTTTTAGTTCTTGAGGTAACTCTCTGTGGCTATGAGAATTTTAAATTTCCGTTATTTCTAGAGATGGGTTTAGAATTAGGCCATTTTTCAAAAATAACCAGCAGATCTCCTTTCTTAATACTGGATGGTAACCTAGCATCCTGGCAAACCATCAAGTGAATGGGATAAAAGTGGCAAGAACTGGTGCTAATTTTTACCATGCAAAATTCAATGAATGAAATAGGGAACAGTGTGCATGAAAAGTAACAAGTCCGTATACCTTTCCTGGAGCTCAAGTTCAACATGTAATTTAAAAATTATAAAGTTTTAATGAAAATATATCTTGGTTGTCTATCATACTTTAACTTATATGATTGTCATTTTGCTAAAATTTTATGTGAATGTTTCCCATTGAAATACCAAGCTACATTTGTACATTTCTGAAGCATCAGTGCCTTACACTAAGCTTAATTAGAATTAAAAGCATTAGGTAATATATTTTCCAACGTGAAAGATTCTGTATACGAAAATCTCATATCTTCAATATAGCAAGCAAGTAAGCAAACAAATGCCTGCCTCTCTTCCCCCAACGCAGGGGGCAACAGGGTTAGAGTACATCAAAAAAATTCTGAAAAGTTGTCAGAATGCCTCTTCAATGAACAAAAAGGGAACTGTCACTGACTTACTACATCTGCAGTGAGAAATAAGATCTTCATTGTATCATCATACCTTCTTCTAATGGCAGAATCCAGAACCCAGGGTATATTTGTAGCTCCCAGAACCAAAATTCCATCATTGTCTATACCAACGCCTGCATCAAAATACGTAATATTTTAAGTAATTTGTCATTTTAGTGTTCTTTGAACCTCATCTATATGTTAAGAATGTAGTGTTTTAATGTTAAAGTGCCTCATCTTGAGAGTCTCTCTCTGAAAAAACTGTCTTTAATCAAATATCACATTATTCAAATATGATGCAAATATTTCCAAGAATCAAATTTGCTAGACTATGGACAAATACTATTCATATTCTTCTCAAAAGATTTCATTTGAAGTCTACACATTCTTTCACTGATAGTGTTCCTGGTAGGTTATAAGTGAATATGCGCATCTCCTTATTGTTTATGCCAGAATCCTACAGATGATTACAACGGGGTGCAGACTTTGTGTGCATGTGTAGGACAATCAGAATGAAACATGGCACAGTGAGAACACTTAGTCTGCTAAAATGGAGAAATTCGGCTTGAATTTTTTCCATTATTATGATAATAGCAGTTATAAAATAAATAGAAACTATTTTAGAAGTCAGTACCCCTACCTTGCATTTGAACTAGGAACTCCGTCTTAATTCTACGGGCAGCCTCGCTTTCATTTTCACTCCTTGAGCCGCAGAGAGAATCAATTTCATCAATGAAGATAATGGAAGGTTTATTCTCTCTAGCAAGTTGGAATAAGTTCTTAACTAGCCTAAAAATAAGTAAAAGCTTTCAGTTTTTTAAAAAAATAGTAAATGACACATGACTTAATAAAGAACACTAAAACAGAATATATACAGTATTATAAGAACTCTAAAGTCCAATCATGTTTTGGGTCCAGAAAATAAGAATCCTACAATTGGATGATTCAGTTTATGATTTACTAAACTATAGTATATGTAACTGTACATATGCTATCTTTTCCCTATGAAATGAATTTCAAACTAGGGACTGATCTGACACAGAAATGAATACTTATGTCACTTCTCTGAATACCTATGAATGATATAAGCCTATTAATTTATAGACTGATATAACAATTACCAGGCAAAGAGAAACTAAAAAAAAAAAAAAAAAAATCAACTTACTACTTACTTTTCACTTTCACCTAGCCACTTTGAGACAAGGTCAGAGGAAGATATTGAGAAAAACGTGGAGTTGTTTGCTTCTGTTGCTACAGCTTTGGCTAAATAGGACTTTCCTGTTCCAGGCGGCCCAAATAACAGAATTCCTCTCCAAGGCGTTCTCTTGCCTAAAATTTGCATTAGAAAAATAACATGAGAATCTCAAGACTGTTAATTTGTTACCAGAGACATCATCCATACTGAAGAATACTGTGAAGAGGTTTTCACTCTACAGCTATCAGAAGAAAAAAAAAAAACTTTTAAATAAATAAAACAGAAGTAGCTCATTTGCTTTTTCTTTTTTTTAAAAGACTTTATTTGAGAGAGAGAGAATGAGAGAACACAAGCAGGGGGAGTGGGAGAGGGAGAAGCAGGCTTCCCACTGAGCAAGGAGCTTGATGTGGGACTCAATCCCAGGACCCTGGGATCATGACCTGAGCCGAAGGCAGACACTTAACCGAATGAGTCACCCAGGCGCCCCTCTTATTTGCTTTTTCTGGGGAACACTTTGTCAAGTATGTTTACATAGATACAATCCTTCTAACAGGAAGTTCATTTACTTCACTCATTCATTCAACCACTATGTACTAAAACCACAATGTATAGACCAAGAACCTTGAATACAAAAGGATCTCTGCCCTCCATGGGCTTATAGTCTAGTAAGGGCAGAATCGTTCAGTTAAAAGGTACTTCCTGATTGTCTGCTGTGTGCAATACTCAATATCAGAATACAGTAGGATAAACTAGATCCACAGGGCAAGGGCAGCTGGAAACATTTTCTTTTAAATATTTATATTTCTTATAAAATATTTTGATTCTTTAATATTAAGAATATTAGTCTTTTAAATATTTTGGAGGAATGAAACTAACACAGTCTGACTGATCCCTCACAAAGTTCTATTCAATTCCTGATCCACAAGGAAGCGCAGGTTATTATTACAGAGAGCATATTCAAGGTGGTTGGGTAATGATGAGGAGACTCCCTGAAATCCTAGTTTTGCCAAAATATAACAAGTGAACAAATTAACTCTTTGTATTTCCATTTTCCTAATAAGAAATCACAATACTGCCTGAAATAAAACATTGAGTTACATCTGGCAAAAAAATATCAAATATACATTTAAAAAATTCTAGGTTCAAACTATGGATGGGTACATGGTATCTACAGAAGAATGACATGTAGATTACTAATGGCAGAACTAAATACTGTTGTATTTATTGTTATGAAACCCTCAACTTTGACTTGAGTTCTATCTTCCTATTTTAAATGTCTGCAATTGTAAGTCAGTGTTCCCTTAAGTGCGGTATATATGACTGGTGGCATAGGAAGTGCTTTTCAGGTAGTATACAAATACTTTTTATTTAAATCATTCTTAAAATGTGTATTAGAAAAATACAAATTTTTCTATTTAGAGTAGAAACAAAGCAATCTTTTAAAATGGAGTTACTACAGAAAAACAAGAAAGATGATTTGTAAGTTCAAATACAGGCAAAACCATCTATGGTGTTAGGGGGAGTCAAGAGAGTGATCACCTTCGCAGAGGAAAGATCTGGCAGAGGGACTTGTGGGTTTCTGGTATCATTTCTTGATCTTTGTGATGATGATTACGTAGATGCACTGACTTTCTGATAATTTGTGAAGCTGAACATTTTTAGGTTCCTGCTGGTCTCTGTATATTTATGCTGTACTTTAATAAAAATATGCTCTAAAAGTGAGTGATTTAAAGAAAAATATTTAAAAATATTTACATATTTAAAATAATGGTACACGTATATGGAAATAATCATAAGGAAGATACATACATGACTTGTGTTTGGAAAACACTGGTGTAAGTAATAGAAAATGAGCTCACCCATACTTTTGTGCCTTTACAGGATCACGATATCAACTTTTACACTGTTATTTCATATTTCTGAAGTTAGGTTGTAAGTCATACCTTGCTTGGCGGACCCTTAGTGGCTCACAGGGTCTTTGCTCATCACTCCTCTATATGACATCACTTTCTGGACCTGTTCAGGTTGAGGCCAACACCACAGATTTGCTCTCTACATAAAGCAGCTTGTTTCTAAAAGGGACAGCCTGTTTCACGGTTACGCTGTGGGTATAGCCACATCACCACACAGGCAGGCTATCAGTTACAAAAAGGACAATGGAAGGAATGGTTCAGCACAGACAAATCAGCTGCTGCTAGAGCTGGAACTTCAACTATACCCAGATGGTTGTGTTAGCAATAGTCTCCTCACGGTGAGAACGAGCTGCCCTAGAGGACAGGTACTTCGTCTGAAAATGTTAAATAATTCTTGCTCCGCTTTGTAAGAAACGGGAAAAACTCTGATCAAACTAGCACGTGGCCACTGTAAAAACTTCGGATGAAAGTTCAAACCCATCATCTTATCTTCTAGGTATAACATTAGCATTTTTGTCAGTCTGTCTACATTTACTTCTCAGCACACACATTTATTTCACAAATGTAGAGTCATACTACACATGTTCATAGCTTGTGTTTTGATCTTTATATATATATGTGGACATTCTTTCATGTCAATTATAACATAGATCTAAATTTCTTAATGTAGACGCACCCTCTAACTGAACGAGTGCACAGTATTCTGCTGCATGCTGGTGATTTACCCTTTGCCCTACTGGCTGACATTTAGGTTTTTGGCAATATGTGTATACTACAAATATGTGTATGAAATAAAGACTTTTGTGTAGAGGTATATCACTGCCTTATAACAGAATTTATTAAGGTGCTAACTTATAATATGGTGACAAAAATTCACAATGCTCTCAGTCGTCAATGTTAAATTTAAAACAATCATCAGAAAACCTATGTAACAGTCATCTCACCTGTAAAAAGATGAGGGAATTTAATAGGCAATATCACAGCCTCTTTAAGTGCTTCTTTAGCTCCTTCGAGACCAGCAACATCACTCCATTTCACATTTGGTCGCTCTATAACAATGGCACCTACAAGAGAAGTACGTCATCTTTAAATTAAGTAAGATTATTCCATCAAACATAGAAGACAACATGAAATAATGACATTCAAGAAATACATTGTAAAATTGTCTGAAAAAGTTTTATCTATTTAAAACCTTCTTGAAACTGTGTGATTAGGAAGTAGCTGTTGGGGCGGAGTCAGCGGCTGTCAGAAAGCTGGGCTGGGTGACTGGCTAAACTAGGGTAGGTCACTTAACTTTCCGATTTCCGCTTCCTCACCATGAAATGAAAAGAATACTGTCTGCCCAAACTACTTAAGATGGGTCAGTGGAGGGATCAAATGACATAATGAATATTAGAGTGTTTGATAAAGCACCAAGCATTACATCAAGTGGTTACAATGTTTGAATGAACTGATTCTGAAGTATTAAAAGTACCTGTTCAATGGGGGCTGATCTACTTTTTTCTTAACAAAAATACCCAGTGATCTAATGCTCTCCTTAAGCACCAAAAGGAAAAGATACTTAAGAACTTAGACACACAGACCGACAGACGGATAGATAAATAGTAGAGAAAATGGGAGGGAGGGGATGATGGAGAGAGAGACAATGTGCTCCTGGAGATCTGCAATACTTTCCTGAGATTTGCCAAATTTTCTTTGGAGCCTATAAATAGACCTACTTACAATTTTTGCACATTAAAAAGTTATCTAAATGATTTAGTTTTTCAATACAATATATTCAGAAGCCCCAGCACTTGTTGCAGTGAGTCTATAAAAGGTTTCTTCTAATATAGTTTACTGGCAAAAGTTTTTTGAATCCTCTTTTATCAAAAGCTTTTCCAAAAGCTGGTTCTAAGGTGATAAGGAATTGTTTTAAGTACAGCAAAACATCACCACTTACACAATTCACTGATTACCAATGAAGTTAGTTTTATGGGTATTTCTTCTTGCTACAAAACATCATTTATTATTATAAGAGTAGTTATATTACACAACCTACTTATGAAAATCCTTAGCTACAGATTAAAATTAAATGAAACCATAAATACTTCCTGCATTCTAAAAGTTCACATTAAGTATAAATTAAAGCCAATTCACTTCTTCTTTTCTATGTTCCATTCAGTTTAGTAACCCTATGTGAGGAGATATTTACATCATCTGATAGGATTTTGTGATAGTTAAAAAAGAAAAGTAAATTTACTTTCTGTATCAGCAGCATCTGGTAAACTGAAGTTTTTTCTAAGTATGGATTTTCTAATTATGCCAAAACTTATCTTCACATATAACTAATACTTTTTGAAGTTTAAAGGTCACTTTGGAATGTTTAGTGACACAAGATTATTTACATAAAAGTAGTATTAATAAAAGTAGTAATTAAAAAGGGGAGAGGGATTATTGGGAATAAAAGCCAAATGATATGTTTCCAATTATATAAATTTATCCAGTCTTTGATTACACTCACGTTATTAAACCTCAAAAGTCACTGAGCATCAAAAGAGCTAACAAAAAACTCAAATCATATATTCTTTAATTTTAATAATCAAATACTATACTTAAAGTCATAACTTAAAACAGAAGTAAAAGATTTAAAATACTCTTTCAGAAAAAAAGAGGAAAAATTCAAAAAAGGATATCATACAGTGAAATCCATGAGCAAACTATTAAATGAAAAGATAGAAAAAAGGACTCTGAGATATGAAAGGCTAGGACTCCTTCCATACTCCACTTCATCCTGAAATTCCAAATAAATTTCCTCATTTAAATATTTTCGGCATTTGTATTTTTATACATCTCTGGTTCTTATCATTACTGATTTTAAAGAAAAATTCTCTATTAAAAACGGGCTTGTATCTTTTCCAAGACTAAAGATACACTCCAGTTTTTACTTTCTGGGGGAGAGAGGGAAACAAAACCAAAAGGACAGGAAAAAAACATCTTTTGCCTTACAATCGAATTAAGGCCACCTGGCACAGACCGCTGGGTTGTCCAGCAAAACGGACTACAAAGTGTGTGCCCACACTGTTCCAGGCGGTGGTGGTGTGGCAGCAGAAACTCAGCTTTTCCTTTTGGACGTCATCCACCTTTGAAGTTCTCATTTATAAATTAACCTCACTAACTGTAGTGCTTTCAAGATATTAACCTTATAGTATTCTCCTATATACCCCAGTGGGGCTGGTAAAACCAAAACTAGAATAAAAATGAAGAGACTAGTTGGTACAGCAAGGTTAAAGGACTGGCTAAGCTAGATATATTCACCATTCACTAACCCAGCTGTGCCTCTATAATGGAAATCCTTCCCAGTTATGCATTCTATTTGGCAAGATTCAAATGAGCAAAATACATAAAATTCAACTCAAAAAGTCATCAGCTAACATATCAAAAGACAATCAAATCTCAGTAAAAGCCAGCAATTAAACAGGTGCAATTTTAGATACATACAGCTACTAATGTTTACTGAGGCCCTAAAATTTGTCAGATATAACATTGGCAGTTTTTACACTGTCATAATCTTCTAACTGCCCAGAAATGAAGGTATTAGTAATTTCCATTTTAGAGCTGGGGTCTTCTACTCTGAGAGGTTCGGGAACCTGCCCAAGATCAGACCGCTTTTCCGCAGCGGGCCCTGGAGGGGACTCCAGATCTGAACGGAACCAAAATCCATACCTCTCATCATGTCACTATACTACACGCACAGGAGAATGAAAGACTTCTAGAGTTCTGGAAGGTAAAAACAGAAAGCTGAAGAGATAAATGTAAATGGCGACACTGAAATATTATAAAACATAGATGAGAAAGGTCTGGAAACATGAAATAAACCATCAATGAATCAGCTACAGCAATAGCAATAAAAGCCAAGTATGAGTCCCAATTTATTCTGTTCCTCTGACAATTTGGAAATTTTAATACTGTCAGATTTTATAATGTGGCTAGTAGTGTAAATGCTACTTTTTCTAAAAGGGGGCAAATAAGACAAAATGAAAAAGAGTAAGTTGACTGACAGGTTTTTTAAGGCACATATAAAACCAAACAATGTTTTTACTACATGGGAAAAACCAACTTAGTAGACACCCTATACAGCAAATCCTATGAAAACTGACAAAGTCAGCATGTGACCACTGGGAACCAAAGCCAGTTCTTGAACCTCATTTGAATAGAGGGGGAAAAAATAATTCAAATAGACAATTCACTATGAGGTTTTTAAAAAAATAAGATAGTAAATTTAAAAATGAAATCTAAAGCAACCTTGAAGTTGATTCTGTAGTTTCTTTTTTTCAGGATCATCAGATTCTCCTTCCCCATCACTGTCATTCCTAATAAAAAGAATTTAATATATTCAAATGATCACTCATTGCTATCAAAATAAGGCAAAAATGAAGGAAAAATTAATCTGAAATCTGTAACTTAAGTGGCAAAATAAGACATTCACATTAAAAGTTATGCTTATTTTATTACTTTTAAGAGTATATTAAATAAAATAGTAAGCAGGCATATTACCCATCAATACGGAATCATGAACAGGAAAGGGGCAAAAAGACCAGAATGAAGTCAGGAACCAGCTCCAAATTCCCATGACATACCTATGTATGTACAAATTCATAAATGCATGCCCCCACGCCTCATTCCACAAAAGACTTAAGATGAATTACAGGAGAGCTGTGAACAACATGGAAATACCAAACCAGGCAAACTATGTATCAGAATGAGAAGCCATATCCAGGAGAGAAAAACCCAGAATATTAATTATTTAAGGTATAAAGGTCTATAATCCTTAGTCTGGGAGATCCAGAGAATAGATGAAGCTATTGATGAAAACGAACTGAGACCAAAAGACAATAAATCAACCCAGATATTTCATATCTGAGAATTTATTGTGAAAAAATAATTTAAAAGGAGTTCAAATATTTGACTACAAGGATAATCATGCTCACACTATTCCCAAAAGGGAAAAATTAGAAATAAAGTATGTTCAATTATGGGGAGAGACTACGTTGCATATGATAGACTACGCTGCAATCTTTAAAAATGATGTTGTAGAAACAGTTTACTGAGATGTTTATAATACAACGTGGAATGAAAAAGTGATAAAGTAAAAAATATGGCATTGCATCATTTTTTACATAGAACATATAAAGGGAGACTTAAAAGCTTGACAGATTTTCCCCCAAAATGGGATTGGCTTGTTCATCATAGGATAGTGGGCTTATGGGTTGGGCAGAGACTGCCAACTGATCCACTTGACATTCACTCCAACCTTGTTCTACCAGGCGTTCTTCTACAATAAAGACTGTACTTACAAAAAGTTGCCCTTTCCGGGCTTCCCTGCAGCTCGGGCCCCACATGAGACCTAAGTTCCTCCAAGAAGGTGGAGGCAGGAACTGAGGTGGCAGCTGCATGAGAGGAGACCATCCCTTCGAGTGAAAGCCCTGGCGTGCTGAGGGACCTGTGGCAGACGTCCTACTGGCCCCTTCCTGGCATCAGAAGGCCTTGACAGGGGTGTTGGCAGCAGTGGGATCCCTACCAGAACCACCCTGGTGGAGGTGGGCATTTCTCCTAACGATATGGAATCCAAGCTTGATTCCCTGCCCTCACCTCAAATCTATAACGTCAATACTCTATAACAAGCCCCTTTTTGTTAAAAATTAGCCAAGGTGGCCCTGCTATTCAATACAGAATTGGCACCCACCCCCCCCACCCCCGTTAGGTAGCCATCTCAGGAGGGGAGAACACAGGGTCTTCAAGCAAGACCAGAGAAGCCTCAACTCACAGGGAGGAGAGGACATTTCTGCTGGCAAGGGAGTCTCAGGAAGAGTAGGGGTTCCAGGCACTTGAGGTTAATGAAATTTTTCACAAGTTTCATTTTAATTTTGGAGACCCAGTCTTCCATTAAATGGCCCAACCTTCACATAAGAAACCCTAACGTTGACTCTATGTTGAAATTCAACAATCCGTAGGATTAGCTGGGGTCTGATTTTTGTAATGTCAATGCTGTAGGTGCAGAAGATAAAAATATTCTTAGGTGTCACAAGAACTCCCTGGTTTCCTGACCATGTCCTGAAGAGAGAATATAAAATCTTGTGCTTGCAATTCCCTTCAAACTCTCCCATGTGGTCAACTCTAGTTTTTTGTTTTTTTTTTTTTAATTTTTTACTTCATTATGTTATGTTAATCACTGTATATTACGTCATTAGTTTTTGGTGTAGTGTTCCATGATTCATTGTTTGTGCGTAACACCCAGTGCTCCATGCAGAACGTGCCCTCTTTAATACCCATCACCAGGCTAACCCAACCCCCCACCCACCTCCCCTCTAGAACCCTCAGTTGGTTTCTCAGAGTCCATCGTCTCTCATGGTTCGTCTCCCCCTCCGATTTCCCCCCTTCATTTTTCCCTTCCTGCTATCTTCTTCTTCTTCTTTTTTTTAAACACATAATGTATTATTTGTTTCAGGGGTACAGGTCTGTGATTCAACAGTCTTGCACAATTCACAGCGCTCACCATAGCACATACCCTCCCCAATGTCTATCACCCAGCCACCCCATCCCTCCCACCCCCCCACCACTCCAGCAACCCTCAGTTTGTTTCCTGAGATTAAGAATTCCTCGTATCAGTGAGATCGTATGATACATGTCTTTCTCTGATTGACTTACTTCGCTCAGCATAACACCCTCCAGTTCCATCCACATCATTGCAAATGGCAAGATTTCATTCCTTTTGATGGCTGCATAATATTCCATTGTGTATATACACACCACATCTTTATCCATTCATCTGTCGATGGACATCTTGGCTCTTTCCATAGTTTGGCTATTGTGGACTCTAGTTCTTATATTCCTATGTCCTTCAAAATGGCCTTTGGTAATAGCCACAGAGGCCCTGAAGTACTGCCTTCAAAAGACACTCCATTCCTAGTGACCACAGGAGGTTATCTAACTTGTGCCACTGCATCCCATGAACTATGAGTATCACATCCTCTAACATGAACCAGAACCTCCTGCCTCAAACTCAACCAGGCCAGATAACTCCATCCCAGAGTTTCATTTTTTAGACATCAGAGACTATGTTCCAATAAAACTATTTACAAAAACAGGCAGCAGGTCAGATTTGGCCTATGAGTCATGGATTGCCAACACCTTGTTTAAACAAAAGAAACTGATTTCACAAATTAAATGTCATTTTATCTTTTAATTAGATATAATAAAATCTAACACTCTAAAATACATACCCCTTCTCGTCAGCTGGACTTGGCTGTCCCTCTTTCACTGGCTTCTGTGGATTTTTCTCTTTCTTTTTCAGGTACTCCTTTAGTTTTTCTGCTCTATCAAGATATTCTGTACACTTTGCCCTGATACTTTGCTTGGCTTTATCACCCTGCGCTTCATCTATTAAAGGGAAATGAGAGAGATTTTTCCATTAGTATTCTGGGTTTAAACAGACAGGTTTAAACCTAGACACAATTCTGAGACAAGGATAATCTATTTTGGGGGAGGGAGGAAGAGCATCCCTAGCTCATCATAACCAATGATCATCAACTCTTCTCTGCTGCCTCCAGCATGGTTGGAGGCCAAGAGTGGGTCTGAGTCAGAAAAAAGATCTGAGCAAGACACTAGGATATTTTAAGTTAATGTTAAATAATAAGAAATTGTTTAATATTCTTTGGGTTTTATATTCTTCCCATAACATTTTGTGCAGATAGTTGAAAGCTGCTTGTCTCATACAAAACCAATTATAAGACAAACAGAAGTAATATTAACCATTTCCATTAATGTCTACATAAACTTTATTTCATAGCAAAAAAAATGACAGAATCCCATATATTATATGTACTACTAATATTGTAATTTTACTACATAAAGGTCTCTGTGAAAGCAATTTCAAAAGCAGACTTCGGCAGGACGTGCAGTGCATGGGACTAGCCCCACATATCTTATGTTATGATTCATTCTTAGTTTCACTTTTATTTGACAGAAAAACCTCAAAATGAAATGGAGCTCAAAAGAAAATCCTGAGTTATTCAAATACTAAAACTGTTATTTAAAAATAACTTTAAGAGGGGCGCCTGGGTGGCTCAGTCATTAAGCGTCTGCCTTTGGTTCAGGTCATGATCTCAAGGTCCTAGGATCGAGCCCCGCATTGGGCTCCCTGCTCCGTGGGAAGCCTGCTTCTCCCTCTCCTGCTCCTCCTGCTTGTGTTCCCTCTTTTGCTGTGTCTCTCTGTCAAATACATAAATAAAATCTTAAAAAAAAAAAATAACTTTAAGAAAGACACTGTTTTCAAATGCTCAGCATTAGATTTAAGATCAAGAAAGACAGTGTTTTTTACCCATTTTCCCCTCACTGCTGTATTCCAGTGTCTACAATACCTGGCACATGGGAAACATGCAATACATATTTTGAAAATATACAAATAAAATGTTTCCCAACCTATTTTTTTTAATGTACTTAAAAGAGTATTTTCAGAGATGCTTAGAAAATGTGAGGTTCATACATAATCTGAGTACATTACCAATAAAAAACTATTTCCATTGACTATGTGGTATTTTAATATGCTTAGACATACAAAGTAATAATTAACTATGGTAACTGTGCACACTTGTTTGCTGAATACTCAAAAATTACTAACAAGCTAGGGGGAGTTTTTTGCAAATGGATGGTTTAGAATTTTCTGGCACTGTACTTCAATTTTTATAAATGAAATAGAATAATCTTTTCCTTTAACGTTTTAAAATAAAAAGCAAACCATGACCTTACATTTAACTATATGAAGAAAATACTGAACAGCGTGTTGGTAGAGTTGAAGAGCTTCCTCATAGTTCCCAGCTTTGTCTTCCTGGGCTGCTTTGCCAGCAAGATCTATTGCTTTCTGTTTGAAGGGAGGCAAAATCATACCATCAAAATCACATAAGCATTACTTTGAAGTAAATGTTCATACTGAAAGTTTTTTTTTTAATAAAAGCAAGCTTAAAACAAACCCATCTGTTTTCTCTAAATCTCAATTGCATGTTATTATAAATTGTAATGATTTATAAAATGTAAACTACATTTGTTATACGGGTAAATGCTATCTGATTTCTACTTTATCCAGTACTAATCACTAAGATTCTCATACAATTTTCATTCAACGGAAGTCAAGCTAAGAGCTAGTAAGGAATATCTGAATATTATGAAAATTCATGTTAAAATCATTCAGGGAAATTCTCAAAAATCCACTGCTGTTATAGATAAAGTACATAACAATAGTAAAATATAAATGGTATAAAACCCCCTCAGAAGCAGTGGGGCAATGAAATATCAAGAATTTGAAAATACCCAAATCTTTTAATCCAGTAATTATCTACAAGGTTAACTGAACCAAGATAGTAACCAGAGGGGTCTTTAAAACAAAACAAAATAAAACCGGAAAGCTTGAATTTTAAGCAGCAAAAAGATGTTACACAATAAATTATTAGAGGATCATTCAAATAACCCTATTCCTATCTGAAACAGCAAGGATGAACAAAAATACCCCAGGAAAAGGACGGAAAGAAAATTTAAGAGAGGCTGTCTTTGATAAGACTCAACTTTTTCTTTTTCTGCTTTTTCACATCTTTTAAAGATGCCTATAATGAACATGGGCTTTTGTGTAGAATTAAAAAAAAAAACAAAAACAAAAACTCCGGAAATAGATCCATACAAATATGCAAAACCAAGTTAATGGTGGAAGAACCAGTGCTGGAGCAATTAGACATCTGTAAGAAAAAAAACCCAAAACACAGAGACTGAGCATCTTTTTTTTTTGTTTGTTTTTTAAAGCAGGCTCCACGCCCAGCATGGAGCCCAACACGGGGCTTGAACTCACAAACCTGAGATCAAGACCTGAGCTGAGATCAAGAGTCAGACCCTGGGCAGAAGACATGAACAGGTATTTCTGCAAAGAAGACATCCAAATGACCAAAAGACCCATGAAAAAGTGCTTCACATCCTCAGCATCAGGGAAATAGAAATCAAAACCTCAATGAGATACCACCTCACACCAGTCAGAGTGGCTAAAATTAACAAGTCAGGAAACAACAGATGTTGGTGGGGATGCGGAGAAAGGGGAACCCTCCTACACTGTTGGTGGGAATGCAAGCTGGTGCAGCCACTCTGGAAAACAGTATGGAGGTTCCTCTAACAGTTGAAAATAGAGCTACCATATGACCCAGCAACTGCACTACTGGGTATTTACCCCAAAGATACAAATGTAGTGATCCGAAGGGGTACGTGCACCCCAATGTTTATAGCAGCAATGTCCACAGTAGCCAAACTATGGAAAGAGCCTAGCTGTCCATCAACAGATGAATGGATAAAGAAGATGTGGTATATATATATACAATGGAGTATTATGCAGCCATCAAAAAATGAAATCTTGCCACAATGTGGATGGAACTAGAGGGTATTATGCTAAGTGAAATAAATTAATCAGAGAAAGACAAGTATCATATCATCTCAGTGATATCAGGAATTTGAGAAACAAGACAAAGGATCATAGGGGAAGGGAGGGAAAAATGAAACAAGACGAAACCAGAGAAGGAGACAAACCGTAAGAGACTCTTAATCTCAGGAAACAAACTGAGGGTTGCTGGAGGGGAGGGGAGTGGGAGGGATGGGGTGGCTGGGTGACACTGGGGAGGGTATGTGCTATGGTGAGTGCTGTGAATTGTGTAAGACTGATGAATCACAGACCTGTACCCCTGAAACAAATAATACACTATATACTTTATATGTTAAAAAAAAAAAAAAAGTCAGACCCTCACCTGACTGAGCCACCCAACAGGTGCCCAGAGACAGAGAATCTTGACCTAAACCACTCTGTACAAAAATTATCTCACTATATTGTTCACCCAAAACTAATTAACTAACTGGAATTTAAATAAAAACTTTCTAAAAATCACATATGCTCTTAAAAGCAGAGAATTTTCTCTGGTTCAAAGTAGGAGATAAGAGGCAGAAGGAAAGGTCAGAAAGAACAGAAGCAGGATGAAAATTCAACCAACCACACTGGATGGAAGAAGAAAGTGGCAACAAGTCAGAGTATGCAGGTGGCTTCTACAGGGGGAGAATCACCCTCAGCCGACAACCAAGAAAAAGAACCTCAGTCTGACAACCACATGAAACTGAAATCTGCCAACAACCTGAATGTGTTTAGAAGCAGATACATCCACCCCTAGAGCCTTCAAAAACAAACAAAAATGCAGCCCTGCAGACACCTTAATGTCAGCCTGGTAAAACTCCGAGCTAGAACCTACCTGAGATATGCTGTACCTGGACTTCTAGCCTATTTAATTTGAAAAAAAAAAAAAAATTAACTCACAATGGATTATAGACTTAAATATAAAATGTGAAACTATAAAATCTTTAGGAAAAACACAGAGAATTTTTAGCATCCAGGGCTAGGCAAAGGGTTCTGGAACTACATACCAAAAAGCACAATATATAAAATGAGAATATGGTATTGGCATAAAAACAGACACATAGATCAATGGAACAGAACAGAAAGCCCAGAAATAAACCCACACACATATATGGTCAATTAATTTACCACACAGGAGCCAAGGATATCCAAAGAGAAAAGGACAGTCTCTTCAATAAGTGGTGAGGTGACAGGGTGGTGCAGTCGGTCGGGCATCCGACTCTTGCTTTTGGCTCGGCTCATGATCTCAGGGTCATGGGACTGGGCCCTGCGTTGTGCCCCACGCTCAGCGGAGTCTGCTTGGGATTCTCTCTCTCCCTCTGCCCCTCCTGCTCGTGCTCTCTCTTTCTAAAGTAAATAAGTAAATTTTAAAAATGAAATGGTGTTGGGAAAACTGGACAGCAACATGCAAAACAATGAAACTGTCCTACTGTATTACACCATCCATGAAAATTAACTCAAAATGGATTAAAGATTTGAACATAAGACCTGAAACCATAAAACTCCTTAACGAAAATATAGGCAAGTAAGTTTGGACTCTGGTCTTGGTGATGATTTTTTGGATTTGATAATCAAAAGCAAAGGCAATAAAAGCAAAAATAAACAGGTGGGACCACATCAAACCAAAAAGCTTCTGCACAGCAAAGGAAACCATCAACAAAATGAAAAGGTGACCTACTGAACAGGAGAAAATATTTGCAAATCGTGTATCTGCTAGGGGGTTAATATCCAAAATATATAAAGAACTCATACAACTCAACAGCAAAAGAACCAAGCAATCCAATTAAAAAATGGGTAAAGGATCTGAACAGACGTTTTTCCAGATATAACAGATGCCTAAAAGGTATCTGAAACAGCATTCAACATGACTAATCATCAGGGAAATGCAAATCAAAACTATAATGAGCTATCACCTCACACCTGTAAGAAGGGCTGTTATCAATAAAACAAGAAGTAACAAGTTTGGTGAGGATGTGGAGAAAAGGGAACCCTCGTGCACTGCTGATGGGATTATAACTGGTGCGGTCACTATGGAAAACACTATGGAGGTTCCTCAAAAAACTACAAATAGAACTACCATATGATTCTGCAATTTCACTCCTGAGTATTTACCCAGAGAAAATGAAAACCTGAACTCAAAAAAATATATGCACCCCAATGTTTACTGCAGCATTATTTAAAATAGCCAAGATATGGAAACAACCTACTTGTACACAAACAGATGAATGGATAAAGAGAATGTGGTATACATATACAATGGAATATTATTCAGCCATAAGAAAGGGGAAATCTTGGCATTTGTGACAACACAAATAGATTGAGGGCATTTTGCTAAATGAAGTAAGTCAGAGAAAGACAAATACTGTATGATCTCACTTATGTGTGAAATCTAAACAACAAAAAATCCACAAACAAAAAACCCCAATCTCATAGATACAGAGAACAGACTGGTAGTTACAAGAAGTGGGGAAAGGTGAAACAGGTGAAGGGAGTCCAAAGATACAAAATTCTCATTACAAAATAAGTAAGTCATAAGAATGTAATATACAGTATGGTGACTACAGTTAATAATACTGCATTGCATGCTTGAAAGTTCCCAAGGGAGTAAGTCTTAAAAGTTCTCATCACAAGAAAACCATTTTTCTAACAATGAAAGGTGAGAGACATTAAACAGACTTATTGTACTGATAACTCACAATATATACAAATAATGAATCATATTATACACCTGAAGCAAATGTGTTACATGTCAATTATACTTCAAAAAAAAGAAAGAAAGAAAAGAAAAATGATAAGTTGGACCTCATCAAATTAAAAAACTTTTGGTCTGTAAAAAATCCTGTTAAAAGGATGAAAAGACAAGCTACAGATTGGGAGAAATATTTGCAAACTACATATTTAGGAAAGGACTAGTATTTAGAATATAGGAAGAACTCCCCAAACTGAACAGTTTAAAAAGAATTCAAGTAGAAAGTCAGCTGAAGACAAGAACAGACATTTCACCAAAGAGGTAATACTGATGGCAAATTAGCACACAAAAAGATATTTAAAATCATTAGCCACTAGAGAAAGGCAAATTAAAACCACCATGAGATATCTCAAAACATCTATCAGCATGGCTAAAATAAAAAAATAATGACAATAATACCCAATGCTAGTAAGAATACAGAGAACTGATCACTTATACATTGCTGGTAGGATGAAAATGGTAGAGCCACTCTGGGAACTGGTTTGTTTTTTGACAAATGTAAACATGCAGCTACTGTAATTAACCAGCAACTGCACTCCTGGGTATTTATCCCAGAGAAATGAAGACTTGTGTTCACACAAAAATTTATACATGAATATTCCGGATGTCCTTTAACCTTACAGTGGTTAAACAAACTGTGATACACCCACAGCATGGAGTACTACTCAGTAATGAAAAGGAACTACCGTGATCCACAGGACATGAATGAATCTTGAGAGAATTATGCTAAGTGAAAAGAACCAATTCCAAAAGGTTGCATATTGTATGATTCTATTTTTATAACCTTCTCAAAATGACAAAACCAGAGATGGAGGGCATATTAGTATTGTCAGGAAACAAGGATGTGGGGCAGGGGAAGAGAAAGGGAGGTGATTATGGTTCTAAAAGGGCCAGAGGAGGGATCCCTGTGGATAGAACTCTTCTTCTTCTTCTTTTTTTTAAATATTTTATTTATTTATTTGAGAGAGAGTGAGAGCGAGCATGAAAGGGGAGAGAGTCAGAGGGAGAAGCAGTCTCCCCACTGAGCGGAGAGCCCGATGCAGAACTCGATCCTGGGACTCCAGGATCATGACTTGAGCCTAAGGCAGTTGCTTAACTGAGCCACCCAGGCGTCCCTGGATAGAACTATTCTGTATCATGACTGGGATGGAAGACACTTACCCATGTGACAGAACTCTGAACACACACACAAATTATACATGAGTAGAGGGGCGCCTGGGTGGTTAAGTCAGTTAAGTGGCCGCCTTCAGCTCAGGGTCCTGGGATAGAGCCCCACATCAGGTTGGGCTCCCTGCTCAGTGGGGAGTCTGCTTCTCCCTCTCCCTCTGTTTGCCATTCCCCCTGCTTGTGCGCACACGTTCTCTCAAATAAATAAATCTTTAAAAAAAATATATATATATACATACATGAGTACACGTAAAACTGGAAAATCTGAGTAAGACTGGTGGAATGTATCAATGTGAACATCCGGGTTATGATACTGTACTGTAGTTTTATAAGATGCTACCACTATGGGCAAAGGGTAAACAGGATCTCTCTCCATTATTTCTCACAACTGCATGTGAACCTGTGGTTATCACAAAATAAAACTTTCATTAAAAAACTATTTTTAATATTTAAAAATATACACATATATATAACAACAAGCATAGTTTATTAAAACATTCCACCTGATTCATCCAGGTAGTAAAACTGTATCCACCAAGAATAAGAGCCAGTAGAAAAAAGGATCATGGTGATGCTATAGTAAAAATAAGCATATAATTAAGATAAGACAAAAAAAT
Organism: Callorhinus ursinus; assembly: GCF_003265705.2. Lineage (NCBI taxonomy): Eukaryota > Metazoa > Chordata > Mammalia > Carnivora > Otariidae > Callorhinus > Callorhinus ursinus. Next base: position 12,454,492 of record NW_027397073.1, on the reverse strand, counting down.
CATTCAAACAATCCCAAACCAATCACATGAGAATAGTATATTTTGAAGCAGTTGGTATGGACTGCAGATAGGATGAAAACTGCAAATGGGAGGAATAGGCCCTCCATCTGTTGTAGCAGGAGGGGAAAAAAAAAGAAATGGTGTTTTAGCATTGATAAGATGTAGTAGTACGTATTTCACAGCTCAAATAGCCTGAACTTGAAGCTAAATTTTCAAAAGTTTGGTAAGTTAGGCAGGATATAAAGGGTGGAGTCACAGCACTCATACACATGGTCAACTGGTGGTTTGGTGCACCTGGTCATTTAAAAAAGGATGCAGAAGACTTGTGGCTACGCCATGCAGAGGAAATAAGTTCTTTCTTATTCTAGCTACAGTTTTCTTCTACTATTTTGAATTGCTGTGCTACTCACCTCTCCAGCTACACACTCCCCTCACTGGCAGTTAGTCCTCTTTTTGGCACCATAATGATGGTTAAAGGAAAACTCTTACAGTCAGTATCTAATCATCTAGCGCCAAGTACGGTACTAATGACTTTAAACCAGCCGTTCTCTGATGGTCATGACTGTATTTGCACTGTCTAAAATGCAAGCCACTATCTATAATCGGCTTCTGAGCACCTGTGGCTAGCGTGACTGAGGACTTTTAAATCTTAAGTAAAATTCAAATTTAAACAGCTACTTGTAGCTACTGTACTAGACAGCGCATGTTAAACCTTTAATCAAACATGATTTGAGAATATGCATCTGTTTTTCCCTTGCTGAATATCCCACTTCACCCTTGTTTCTGTCAGCATTTTTCATCTGAAATGAAATTAACTATGTCTTGCATGGTTCTGGAGTGCCAACTACTCTTAGTCCTGACCACTTCCATCGCTACTATCCTAGCTCAATCCACTAATACATGTGTCAAAACTACCACTGTGCCTCCTAAGCGGTCAGCCTGCTTCCGCACTCAACACCCTGAAGTCCTTATGGCAACCAGTGAAGGGCCGGCCCCTTTGATGGATTTCCACTGCTGGGTCATGGTCATGGTCTACAAGGCCTTCAGTGACCCTGCCCTAGCTCCTTCTGGGTTGCATCTCAAACCCGTTAGTCCACCTTCACGCAGGCAGCCTGTGCACTGTTGGTCCCTCTGCCTAGAATGCTCTTCCCCCCCGCATAGGTGCATGACAGTCTCCTTTTCAGCCATAGAGCAAATGCCAAGTCCTCAGAGAGGCCCTGCCTAATCGATTTCAGAGGCTGTACTCCCTCCGTCGCTGCCTTCAGTTCTCTCACCCCCAGCCCATCATTGTGCTTATCGTTACATTTATCTGTAGACACTCACGCATTGCCTATCTCCTTATATATATACGTGAGCTCCATGAGCACAGGGACTTCAACTGCAGCACTGCCCTATCCCCAGAGCCTGGAACAGTGCCTGGCACACACTGGGTACTTAATAAAATTGTTGAACAAATGAAAAAAATCCCCAATTGCTTTCTCAAAATCTTCCTTTTGGTTATTTTACCTCTATAATCTCTAACCATTTTTCCCCACTGGATATTTTCCTGTCAATGCTATGTCTTTTCCCTATGCTCTGGAGACCATCCTCACCTTCCTTCTCTGACATTCACCCTATCAATTATATGCCACTCTACTGCTCTCCCCAACCTAACCTTCCCCCTCCCCCCCTTTTTTGTTGGGGCCTTCCTCCGCATAAACATGTATGTAAAGTCCTACTTCAAACTCATATCTACAAAACACAAACTAAAACACACCGGCTCTCCCCAGTTCCTAGGTTCCTCTCTAGTAACTACCTTACTCATCTTTTCAGCTCCATAGCAAAATCCCAAAAGAACTCCAAGTTCATCACAGTTCCTTGATTCTTCCACGGCAATGCTTCCTGCTGACTACCAGGTCTCACACTTACCTCTCTCTCCACAGCATTTAATCCTCCTAACAGACAACTGGACATGGCCTCCTCCTCCGTTAGCCTCCATGGCACCATTCTCTCCTGGTTTTACTCTGGATTATATTAATGATTCTTTTTCAGACTCCCTTTTCTCTCTCCTTAAATGCCACTATTCCAGAGTTTCTACCTGTTCCTTGTTTTTCCTCATTCTATGAACTCTCCAGGATGCCCACAACCTCTGCTACCATCTGTACACTATTAACTCTCAAACCCTCGTTTCCAGCCTGGCCCCCTCTCTCTAGTTCTGTGCATATGTATCCAACCACTCATTGAACATTTCCACTTGGTTTTCCCCACAACGCATTTCAAGCTCAAATGTTCCAGAACACCTGCCCCCAAATATGCCCCTCTTCTTGTAATCCCAGAACCAGTTCCTCCCCATGCAACCCAGGGATCTGGGAGAAAAGCCAGACTCCTCCTGCGCTCTCCTTCTAAGTGCAGAGCCAGGCCTGACCGTTCTTCCTCTTCAATCTGTCTCTGATCAATCCTCTCTTCTTCTTTAACAGGTACTACACTACTTTGGCCCTCACCATCTCCCATCACACAGAACCCTGCCTTCCCAACTGGTCTCCCTATTTCCAGGCCTGCTACCAATCAAGTTGTCCCCTGCACACAAATGATAGTCTCCTTCTACAATAAAAACCCGGGCAGATTTCTTTCTGATTCTCCATCTACAGAGCAATCATCTCTGTGTGGCACACACCTCTCCATGGCCTAACTAGGCCGGTCCTCCCACCTTACACACTCAGTCCCAGTCCTACCAAACTAGGGACAACCCAGACAACTCAGACCTCAGGCCTTCGTTTACGGTGCACTCTCTACCTGGAATATACTACCTGACTATCTTCCAGTGAGACTCCAGCTTCTCTAAGCATCAGCATAGTCATGGTCTTCCTGCTGCAAAGCCCCCCCACCCCCACCCCAGGGGGCCTAGCCTATGCGCCCTCGAAATTTCCACTGCCGCTGGTGCACACTTCCAAAGATCACACAGTATCCCCATTCGGCCACTTTACATGTCTTCTCGCATCAGAATACAAGCCCTGGGAAATCAAGGGTGATATATTGCTTTTATGATTCCCTAAGACTTAGCAAAAATGAATGGCATATTTAGGATAAGGAGTAAACTTGAGTTCTATGCATACTGCATTACTTGCAATTTCTCCCAACCCTCTCCAAGGTTTATTACACTTCTAGACTGAGGTATATATTCTTTGTCTTTACGTGAAACGCATCCCATTTTCTTGTCCAAAAAGGCCTAATTTCATAGTGAAAGAAAGCACAAACTTACAAGCAAATAAACCTGGATTCAAAACTAACTTCAAAACTAATTAAAATCACAACTTTAATATACTTTCGTTTCTTACACTGAGAAACTGGAGTAATATTGAAGAGTTGTTTTGAAGATTAAATAAGATCACACCAAATACCAGGTGGACAATTAGTGTCAGTACCTTTCACATTATCTAAGCTCACATCATCTCTGTGAAACATTTCCTTTCTGCCCTCCTGCACTCAACTCTACTTCTATTATAGCACTATTGTACTATCTTATAATTTTGATTTTTAATTATCTGCATTCCTCCATTAGATTATAAGCATCTGGTTACGGGGAGTCTTGCCTTGTTCGGTGGGAAAATTATTTGTTATTTGAATATTCTTCATCCAAATTTCCTAGGTTAGAAGGTTAAAAAGGTTGAATGAGAAAGGGCACCTATGACCCAGCCACAATAAAATTATAACTCAACATCTCTCCCTGTTTAACACCAGCAACATGCCCTTAATATGTGTCAGTCTGATTCATTGAGGAACACCTGCCCCAATTCAAATATGATGCAAACGGAGTACAGAATGAAAGTGCAGTTATTACAAAAGAAAAAAGGTATCAGTGAGTGGATGAAAATTATGTTGCGGAATGTCCAGATTACATGCAAGGTCTTGACAAATGAAAAGTTAGTGGAATAAAACGAGTTAACTGACCAACAAGGATGAAGACAGCACTTCAAAAGAAATTGCCTTTGATATTCAAAGGGACAATACTTTTTCCAAGAACATTTACCAAAAAGACCCTTTCTGAATGGGACTACAAAAAATAAACAAACAAACAAACAAACAAACAATGTTAAGTGGAGATTATTTTATCTTTATTATATCTTACTAAACGCAAGCCTGTTGGGAAAGATACAAAAATCGACATATGACCTATTCTTGATTCTAAGTCACAGTTGCAATGATGTTTTGAGATATATAAAACGTTCACTTTGATACAATCTTTTGGGTCCATTTTCAAGGTAAAAGTCCCAGGAAAGCTCCTCCCTCCCCCAAGTTTTTTTTTTTTTTGGTGAATTTTTGAGCTCTATTTAAATGGATCTACTTTCAGCGGTCTTTCTTCAGGATCAATTACCCTCGTTTGCGCAGGTCTTCCATTATCCTTGAGCTTGCCCCAGGCACTCAATAAATGTCTCATCAACTACTGCAAGACCAAGACAAGGACTCAACACAGATATTTTATGCCGATCTTTCCCCAAAACTGACCTAGTGGACTGGGAGTCCTCGAGGTTAAGACACATCCTAAACCCCTCTGAAACCTCAGATCCATTCTAGGGATGGGAAGCACCATTTCAGAGATTTGTCTTCTCAAATGAATTCCATAGAGATCCAACAATTATGTCTAAAAGTTTAGAAGTCTGATTTATGTACAAAACACTGTACTCGCTGCGGTAGGGGTGGGAAGGTGGAGCACAAAGGAGCTTAAAACTACTCCCTGATTTTGTATCCATTTTGGGAGCACATGAATGCACAGCTCAATGAATTCACGGATCCCTCAAATTCTAAGACTGTCCTCATAGTTCTATACACCTGACAGCTAAAAGAGAAGGGCTTTGCCATACCAGCTTGAGAGACGGAGAACTAAGACCACCTTATCTTCAACTGGCTCAGGGCAGTGCTTTGCAAACCTTATGTTCTTTTCTCTTACAGTGATTGGAGCGTCTGGGCCTCTCGTTCAAAGCCATGCCCAGTTCGGTTCAAAAGAGGAAAAAAAACCACCTCAAACAAAGTGAAGATTTCCACATAGCCGGTGGGCTCTGGAGACCCCGGAAGCTGGAGGAAAGAGCCCGACCCTCCCGCCTGCAGGTTGGGCACGAGCGCCGCCCTCCTCCGCCCCGCACTAGGGGCGCGGCCGCTTCCTCCCTCCTCCTCGGCCCCCACTCCCAAACCCGCGCCGCCCCTAGGCTCCGGCTCTCCAGGGGGCGGGAGAACAGTGATACCTGGAGGTTGGACGAGGTGGATGTCATGGCGGAGATCCGAGGCGATTCTCTGGGGAGGAACGAGGGCAGAGGAAGCCAACAGCGGCAACGTCGAATCGCGCCGGGTGTTGCCCCCAAACGTGTGCAGGCCGGTGGCTCTCGGACCCGAGCAGCAGGTTCCTCTCTGGAACTTCCAAAAACGAACGGCGCTCCAAGAGCCGCCCGACCCTTCTCACAAAACTTCCGCAATCCTAAGCCCCCTCCGGGCTCTCGCCCCGCCTCTGGCCCCAGCACTTCCGCTTTTGTCATCAGCACGCGCGCTACCCAGGCTCCAGCCGCCGGGTCTCGCTTTTGCCCTGGGATCTCGCGAGGCCTGCAGCGACATCTTTGAAGCGCTCCCTGGGTTTGTGGCGGTGAAGCTGAGCACAAGCGCACTGCGGCTCCGGCCTAGGGGCAGAGAGGACACCCGGGGTCGAGATCTGTTCCCTTCTTTTTCCAAATGTCTTATACTTGAGGTGAATTATTGGTTCTGACCCCTTCCACTCCACGCCATGGAGCGTGCTCTGTAGCTCGATGGCTTTTGAGTGAAAAAAGTCATCCCATTTCCAAGACCCATCAGCTGGGGACTTGGGCCCGTGCCTGCGCCAGATGGGGGGTAATTATAGTGCCTACCTCAGGATTGTGAAGAATGCTAGTGACGTGCCATAGCATAGTGTTAGGTGAACAGTAAGATCTCAGTAGGCTTCGGGGCTCATTACTCAACACTTTACACTCCATTCAGCAAGCACTTTTCGAACGATTGTCATGGCTCTGTGAGGCCCTGAGCATGTTAATCAAAGGTACGTATAGCAGCTGCCCTCGAGGAGCTCACGTTTTTGCTGAGAAGCAGGCTCCTGAACACAAGTCTTGCGAAACTGGTAGACCAGATATCTTTTAATACCGTTTCTAAAGAAGGTTAATGACTTGAGAGGTTAAGTGTTTTATGTGAGATCACGTGTCAGGGATTAGTCGCAGAACTAAAATAAGACCTTTCCTCAGCTGTTTCTATTGTTTGCTGCCAAAATCCTCCCCTTCTAACTTTCATGGTTAAACTTCCTAAAGGAAAGTGAAATAGATATTTAATCATTCCTTTCATTTTATTTTGCACTCAGTCCCTAATTCTTTCCAATCATCTGGTGTCTCCTAAATGGTTAACATACCTCCCGCCCCCTTCTTACTAGGTATTGTCAACTACTCAGTTCTAATAGTATTATACTGATACAAATTTCTTAGCTTTGATAAATAGACAAGATAAGATGTTAACAGCAGGGAAAATCGGGTAAAGAGTATGTGGGAATTCTCTATATCTTTGCAACTCTTGTATCTATTATTTTAAAATGAAAGGTGTTTTTTTTTTTTTTAATCCTGCTCTTTGGGAGCTTACATTCTAGTGGGATAGAAACTTGTTACCTTTTACATGTTTAAAAATGTAAATCTAAAAATGTTACATGTGTGAAGATTTATAAAGTACTTCCACATATCTTATTTCCTTATTCTGTGACGTCGATCTTAAGTATCCCACATGAGGAAAGCTAAGCCTCAGAGACATAGATGTTCCCCAATCCATGCAGCTTTTAAGTGGCAAAGTTGGCGTTTGATCCCAGGTCACCTGACTCCAGGTTGAATATTAGAAGATAAACAGTGACAAATGGTAGAACTGAGGCAGATTGCACCACAAGGCCACGGAGGAGAGACCCCTTAATTTGGAATGAGTGGCTAGGAATTTCATGGGGAAAGTGTCTGTTAAACTAAATCTTAAAATCTTAAACTGATTTTGACAGAATCTAGGCCATTTCAGCCAGAAGACAAAGCATGAATAAAGGCACAGGAGAGTAAATATCTGGCATGTGTGAGGGATGGCTAGAATGTAGGAAGCAGGAGGAGCTCTGGGGGAAGGAGTGGCAGGAGCAGAAGCTAAAAATGCGCCAATGGGCACTGCTAGGTCCTCAAAGCTTTGGATGATAAGGAGTTTGGACTTTCTTCTATGGGGATTAAGTATTCATTGAAAGTTTCGCCCCTCCCTTTATCCTGCCCTTCTTCCTCTCCCTCCTAACTTTCTTCCTTTTAAAAGAAAGTAGATTAAGTAGGGTCCTGATTTAATCCAATATTGGTTTTATGAAAATGGATCTCACAGTTGTTTGTAGAATGCACCAGGAAGAGAGAGGAGGTGGGAAGATCAAGTAGGAGGCTATGGCAACAGTGTTAGGTTTTAGAAAACACAGTGTACTGAGCCAGATAGCATATGTCCCATTCCAGAAGCCCATCACCTATTTGGGCTTTGATTAATACATCCTCGCTCCCACGATTGCTTTCACCAGTTCAACGTGGTTGAAATCATACCTGTTCTTCAAGTGCTAGTTCCAATGTTAGTTCCTCAAGATAGCTTCAAAACATTTCTGAACTCTTATAGCACTTTTGACCTTGAATTGTCCTTACATAATGCACGTTAAGTCCCTAATACAGTGCCTGGAGCACTGCAGAGACTCAAAAATTGTTAGCCTCATTCACACAGTGTCCATCCTTTCTAGACTGTAAAATCACCAAGGCCAAAGACTTCACCATATTCCTTTTTGTAACCCGCTGTGCCCTTTCTCCCCACATATACCTACAGAGTATGTGCTTAAATAGCCAAGGTTTGTTGAAGAGAATGAAGTCACCTTGCTCATGATCAAGGGTTTTGGAGATTAAGAAATTTAGTTGGCTGTTAAGTGACATTTGTGGTTTCAGGCTCAGCGAGTCTCTTGTCCAGCCCATTCAGGACCAAGTCCATTTCATTCAAACCATCTTAAAGGAAATGCCTAATCTGAAAGTCCTCACAGCATGCCCTGCACAGCCACTCAAGTCCACCCAGAAGCCTGGTCCCAGCTTGTTGAGTCACCAGCTCCCTCCCTGACCTGCAGTATAATTATAAAGAAGGCAAAGCACCAACAGTGCTGATCACGTGAAAGAAGTGACTTAGGCAGTTTCTGGGCAGGAAACCTGTTCTCCATATCAGGCAGCATACCTGTCGGCATGTGCCTGGGAACTCTGCAGACCCAGCCCTTCCTCAATAGCTGCTATTCATTTTATTCATATGGAGTCACACAGCGTTTCTGGACTGATGATGTCAATGTCCATCAGCCTTGTGAGGGAGGGTATGTCCATCGAAGTAGCTCTTCATGGTTGTTGATTACCTATGGGCAGATACACTGTAAGGCTTTCGTGCAGAAGATGAGGTGCCTGTCCTCAAGAAATTTACAGGCTAACACCACCATCCCCCAGACTGTGAATACTTGGAACACGGATAATGTCCTTAGAAAGAATTGATTTCTAACTCCTTTCCCTACTCCTGTTCAACCCAAGTCCTCCTGTACAGCTAAGGCCTCCAATGCGTCTTTTTTTTTTGATTGAGAGAGAGAGAGAGAGAGAGAGAGAGAATGAGCGGGGTGGAGGGGCAGAGGAAGAGGGAGAAGCAGACTCCTCACTGAGCAGGGAACCTGACGTGGGGCTCGGTCCCAGGACCCCGGGATCATGACCCGAGCTGAAGGCAGACACTTAACCGACTGAGCCACCCAGGCGCCCCACCTCCTGTGCTCTTGCACTAGATTCAGTATTCAAGCGGTTGTGGCTGAAAGCTGAAAACAGTCAGAACTCCCTTTTTTCCCCTTCAGAGAGTATCTGGCGTGAGCTACATTTTTTCAGTTTTCTCCCTTTTTCAAGACCCTTGGCTCAATTAATACCAATTAATTGATCTTCAGGACACCTGGGTGGCTCAGTCAGTTAAGCATCTGGGATGGAGCCCCGAATCTGGTTCCTTGCTCTGTGGGGAGCCTGCTCCTCCCTCTGCCTGCCACTTCCCCTGCTTGTGCCCACACGTGCTCTCTCTGACAAATAAATAAAATCCTTTTTAAAAAAATAATTGATCTTTGGCACTATAATAGGAAAAACAGCATTTTCTAATCGTATATGCTCTCTGATACATTTACAGATAAAATGACTTGCTTCATAATGATGTAGTGTAGGGATGGGTAGGTTGGAAGAGTGTGTGTGTGTGTGTGTGTGTGTGTGTATGTGTGTGTTTAACACACAAGAGTGGCCATGACTTACTGCCTTGATGACTGGGAATGGGTGCAGGGTGGGGGGATTGTCCAATGCACCAATCTCTCTGCTTTTCTATATGTTTAAAATTCTCCACAATAAGAGTTTTTTTTTTAATGTATTTCCATATTTGTGTTGAACTGTGTTCAAATTCTTTGTCCAGTTTTCTGGTGTGGTGCTCACCTTTTCATCTTTCTTTTATTGATTTATTAAAGTCCTCTGTACACTAAGGAAGTTCTTTTGTTATATGTGTTGCAAATATTTTCCCACTTTGTTCTTTTCTATTACTTCTTTTGGCATGAAAATTTGTTTCAACACAGTTACATTTATCACTCTTTTCCTTTTTCTTTTTTGGTTATGTTTAGAAAGATCTTACTCACTACTAGATTATTTAAAACAATGACAATATACCTGTATCTTTGTACAATACTTTAGACATTTTATTGTTGCATTAAATCTTTGACCTCTCTGGAATTTATTTTGGTGTAACAGTTGAGGTCAAGATCTAGCTTTGTTTTACTTTTATTTATTCCAAATTGATAATCAATATTGTCCCAATAGTATTTAGCACCCATTTTTTTCCTCCACTCATCTGAAAGGCTACCTTTAGCATGTAACAATTTCTCACAAGGATTTGTCTGAAATCTTAATTATGTTTTTTTTTTAACATTTATTTATTTATTTGAGAGAAAGAGAGAGAGTGCCAGGGGGAGGAGTAGTGGGAGACTGAGACAGAAAACCCCAAGCGGACTCCCTGCTGAGCAGGCAGCCAGATGCAGGGCTCATTCCCACTAACCAGAGATCATGACCCAAACGGAAATCAAGAGTTGGACGCTCGACTGACTGAGCCATCCAGGCGCCCCATGAAATCTTGATTATGTTTTAATGATCCCTTTTCCCTATCTTTTCTTATGCCAGGAAAATGGTTTTTTATTATAGTAGCTTTGTAATACAATTCAGTATTTTGTGGAACTGCCTGATTCATTCTAAGCAGAATGGAAAACTAAGGGTTCAGGCTCTGATGTTGGAATGCTTGGTTCAAATCTTGGCTCGAATGCATATCAGATAATTATTTATCTTCTGTAGGATGCTGTTTTTGCTTCTGTAAAATGAGGGTGGCAACGCTACCTGTCAAATGGGGCTGTGTGAGAATTAAATGAGCCTAGCATATAGTAGAATTGGGCTTGGAATATGGTTAACACCCACCAAATGTTAGCTATCCATAATTTTCAGGATAGTTATGATTTTCTTATATTTATTCTTCCATGTCAACTTTGGTATCACTTTGTCAAGTTCCACCTAAAAAGCTTATTTATTTTGGAATTGAATTGGTAGATTAATTAGGGCAGGTGAACATTTTATGATATTGAATTTCCCTCAGATTTCAAAAACAGATTTTTATTCAAGTCTTCTTGTATGCTTCTCAGTAAGTTTCATTATTTTTCTTTATATAACTTCTAAGCATTTCTTCTAGGCTTATTTCTAGGTATTTTATTGTATCATTGCTATCATGTGTAGTATAATTTCTTCTCTTTACATTTTCTCCTGATTGTGGTTTGTATGTAGGAAACCATGAGTATGTGTAAGTTAATTTGGCACATATGTTGTTTCTAATAGATTAACAACATATCCTCTTGGGGTTTATAGATGAACAATGAAAACATCTGCAGGCAGTGATACCTTTGTCTCTTTCCTGTATAATGTTGAAAGTGTCAAGAGCACTCATCCTAGCCTTCTTCCTAATTTAAAGGAAATGCTTATAGTGTTGTAAATAATTATTTTAAATGCTATTATATACATTTTTTTGTTGCTGCATAAAAAATTACCACAAAGTCAGCAGCTTAAAACAATACACTCTTAGCATCTCCCAGTTCCTGTGGGTCAGAGTTCTGGACTGGCCTTGCTGTGTTTTCTGCTCAAGGTCTCACAAGGCTGAAATTAAAATGCAGGCTGGCCTATGTGTTCTGGACACTCAACTAGGAAAGGATCTGCTTCTGAGCTCTCTGAGGTTGTTGGCAGAATTAATTTCCTTATGTCTGTAGAATTCATGATAGCTGGCTCCATCAAAACCAGGAATACCCATGCGTGCATGCCCACACACAGTCTCTGTTGCTTCAAGTCTCTGACCTCAGAGAAGGCTCAGACCCTCCTAGGATCAAGTACTTACTTGATTAGGTCATACCCACCCAGGATAATCTCCTTTTTGATTAACTCCAAGTTAGCTAATTAGGGACCTTATTCCATCTGTAAAATCCCAACACTTTTGCCATATTCTGTTGGTTTGAAGGGAGTCACAGGTCTGTCTGCACTTAGGGAAGAGGATTATTCAAGGGCATGACTCACTGGGGATCCTTTGGAGTATGTCTACCACAGCAATATTTTACAAGACATCCCTATAAAGGAGATCGGAGAAATTAATACTGTTTTTAACATTAGAGCAATATGTAAGATTTCATATTATAAATACTACATTCACAGGCAACTATACAATTTTTATTGGTAATCTCTCTCTCTCTCTCTATATATATATATATTTATGATTTCTTATACAGCACTGTGGTAATTATTACATCCATTAGGGTAATAAAAATAGATAATAAAAATTGGAGTAAAGATAGATGCTTATAAAGAAAATCTTCATGATAAATCACTGCCTTGGAAAATTGCATGGAGCAGAAGCATTTGGTTTAGAAAGAGGAATCACTTCTCTGTACCTTTGAAATATGCTGACCAATACATATTCTAGCACCAAATTGACTTGGACCTAGAAGCTCGTGTTGTTCATTGAGAGCTCCTTCTCCAGAATCTCTTCCCGTTGTCTTTTTTGAACAGGCAAAATTTCCCCAAGATGCTACCACTAAATCAACATGGACATCTGGGGGGAGAGTGTTGTGTGGAATCATTTTTAGTCCAAAAATCAGCCTCCATTTACGTCTCATGGATTGGTTCCAGAAGAAGGGCTTGAGAGAATTTGGGTTCAATCTCAGAACAGCCCCCAGCACCAGATAGCAACAATGCCATCATCAAGCTAATGACTGTCTAGATTAGCAAAGAAAATTTGCATTTTGTTATCTAAATGAACATTTTCCCTGGAATTATAGTCTAAATCAGTTGTTCATTGTCCCATTTGATTGCTAAATTAAGTCAACTCAACAACAAGATTAAGCAAAAATAAAATGAATACACCATAAGAGTAGCCATTACGTGTTGTACCAGAGAGGGCTTGAACATGATATGTCTGTTTAGTGGTGTTTTTTTCTGCTTCTGAAAATAGTGTAATGCTCCCTTCACTCTTTCAGAAGCTCATTAGTATTGACTTCAAGCAAATCTGTCCAGACCTTAAGCTTTACTTCCATCTTCATTTTCTTTCTTTTTAGACTTAGATCTGCACACGTTTTCAAAAAGATAGCATTGTGTCAGGAAAAAAAGTTGGTTGTGGTTTTGTGTAGAACACATAGAGAAGCCTCCCGATTTAATTACTAGCTAAACATTTAGTAAATGGCAGTACGGTACATTTCTGAGTAATAAGCGAGGATAATATTCTGAGTAGAGGAGAGTGTGGGGGGCAGGACTGGACCCCTAAGTAAAAGGTCAACCTGACCACCTCGAGATTGAAAATCAACTGGCAACATTCTTCTTTGCGATTCATCGGTTTCCCCGTTTAGTATTTAAAAACAAATTTGAAACTGATAAATGTCAATGGCGAGATGACGAACCAAAAATTGCCAAGCCTAAAAAATGTTTTATTGGAAGCCGCTGTTTCAACGCACCTTAAGGTTTGTACTTTTAAAAAACCACATGAGACATTTAATCTCCCAATCTCACGTAAGACATGTAACTGTGTTGGACTTTGGATCCAAGCATGTGACATGGAATTCTTATTAAATGTGTAAATAGATATAAACCTAGAGACTCTAAGAAGAGACAATTGAATTAGTAACATGCCTATGCTTGAACCAACAATATTTTTCTTAAAAAATTTTTTTATTTGGGCCTAGTCGACACACAATGTTACATTGGTTTCAGGTGTGCACCATAGCGATCCAACTACTCTGTACCTTATGCTGTGCTCACCACAGGGTCCCTACCACCTGTCATCACACACTGTTACAGTATCATTGACTATGTTCCCTATGCCTTGAACCAACAATATTTTTTAATCACTCAACCAACTGGTGCTGATAGAGCTTCAATTAGGTATGCAGCACCCGAATCTGATATTTAAATGAATCTACATGAGAAGTCAAACTTAGCCCCTTCTACCAAGAACCGCTAGCATGGAAAAATAAAGCAGTTGCAAACAGAAAGCAGTCTTCATATGTCAAAATGCATGATAAATACATACCAATATGCCTGATGAGTTAAAAGCAGGTAGGGAGAAATGTGGGCTGCAATGATCATAGAAACAGTTGGACTTGAACTGTGCGTAGAGAACACATTTAGATACAATGAAGGAATTTACATTTATTCCTATAAAGACACTCTGTCCTCCTGAGGAGAGTTGTCCTTTCATATTATTCAAATTATAATTACAAAATGGGAGTCTTGAAAGCTTAAGTGTTTATTCATCATCTTGGCCAAAGTCCACCCTAGAAGAGTAAGGATAGGTTAAAAACCACAGCCAATTCAATTATTTAATTTCACTGTATTAAAGCTCAAGGTTGCCAAATGATCTCATTACCAAATTATATCCTAAGGTCATGCTGGGAAAATAAGCGATTCTATGCCAGGCAAACTACTCCCAACGGCAATTCCTGGCTAGCAATATTGTGAAGTTGCAAAATGGCTGTTTTTCATTGGAAAATTCCATCCTCCACCCCCAGTGCTCTAGGAGTTCCTCGACTTACCTAACCTAGCGTAACAGAGCACTGGGCCAGACAGTTAAGTAGAAAGACACCCAGGTACGTGCCAATGACAACTGGTGGCAGTCTGAAGAGCAATTTTATGATAGACTTTATAAAGAGGCACCTTGGGTCTATAAAAATCATAGGAGAAAAGCAGCACAGTGCAGCGTTAATGACAGGTGCTTTCCATATGTTGTTATGATCAGGTATTCACAGATTGTTAAAATACTATAGTAAGAGACGTCATGCCCGGGGAGGTGATAAATAAAGTGTGAAAAGACGGAAATGTTCAGCTTTGATGGTTCATGTTTTTGGGCCTGTTTTTGAAACGGTTTGACTTTGTAGAAGCAAAAGGCTCAAGTTCTTTCTTAAAAGAGAAAGTATACTACCCCTATTGAGGCAAGGAATACCCCCAAATAAAGTGGTTTTATTGTACCAGTGGGAAATTCCAGAAAAGGGGGTATTACAAGAGCCTCCAAGGGGCAGATTTAGGTCAGGGGAAATATACACCTTGGAGAGCGATGGAGACATTAACTCATTTAGGAGTCGACTCTCTTCAAAGACCCCAGAGTGTAAAGTATCATGTAATTGATCCAAGGGGACAATATGTCAATCAACAAATCTAAATCGAGTTGACTATTATGTGAAGGGCATCTAACCCTCCAAGCTCCTTCTAAGTTTCTCAAATGAATAAGGCCAGCATTGTGCATTGATTGTCTAACTAATGGGTATTACAAGACAAATATATTTTAGAAGTGCCAACAGTGATGTTGTAATTTTATAGTGTGGTGCAAAGAGCTCTCTCTGGGCTTAGAGTCCTGATGTCCCGTGTGTTAATCCTGACTCTCCCAGTCAACAGCTTTGTGGCCTTTCTTAGAGAGTTAAATAAAGAGGGGTTTTGCTGGAACGTGGTGTGATTTTAATCTTGCTTTTAGACCTTAGATAGGTCATTAGCTTCTCTTGTTTTTAGTTTGTTTGTTTGCGAAGAGGTTGAGCTAGATCATCTCTAAAATCCCTTGCTGCTTTAAAACAATCCCTCAAAGCACAGCATAATTATATTACTTGAAATTACTGTGGAAGCTTCGACTTGCATCTTGGCTCACAGGCCAGATTGTCGAGGCACTGTGGTATATCAGAAACTATTAGAGATTCTGAAGTGAGACCCAAGGTCAGGCACTTAGCTGCTCTGAAACTTAGTTCTCTTACCTTTAAAACTGGACTAATAATTCCTCCTTACAGGGTTCCTGCAAAGATGGGAGATAATGACCTATGATATCTAGCATGTAGTGACCATTCAGTAAATGGTGGTGCTTTTAATTTTTCCCTCTATGAATGACTTGATGCCAAGGTGTAGCATTATTCCTGTGGGAAAATAAAACGGACTGTATCACCATCCATGGTTTCTAGGGCATCACTGGGGCTGACACGGTAGAATGCTATCTTTTGTAATGCCGATGGTGATCAGGTAGGGACTTGTAGAAAAACCTACTAATGGACTCCAATAGGAGTCTATTACTTTGCAAAGGTATTGGATGTTAACTTTGTAATGTCTTTTACTCAGATCTTACTGTTAATTCTGACACTTAATGCCCATGGTTTCCACAGCAAGGCCAGCCCCGGCAGGCCCCAAGTTCATGGGCAGCTATAATACGGACCAGATGAAGTTCCTTCTCAGCATGGTGTTTTCTTCCATTATTCTTTTCAGGGTTCTTTCCAGCGCCTTCCCTGGCATGTGGGGTCCCCACTGCTCTGTGCTTCTGCATCTTGGCCACATCTGGATACTGTTGGATACTTCCTCTTTCTCTCCGGCAAACAGAACAACACACAGGTTTCTGCCAACCCTGACCCCTTCCCTTCATCTGATTTGCACCAAAAGTGGTCATTCTAAGGTGCAAAATTAGAAACCCTTTAGGTTTGGCACAATCATGTCTGATTCTGGAACCTGCTTTGAATTAATTAACTTATCCCATTTTGGAGCACCTGTCACTCACCATTCTTGGACCTTGAACTTCTTGCTGGCACTTCTGAGTGAACACTGATGGTAGTGTTTCAAGCTTTGACGGTTTCACTGGCAACTCCCTGTAGGAGGCCCCATCCCTGTTCTCAGAGGGCTTATGATCCCATCCCGCGTGGAGAGATCAGCAACAGACAGTCCTGAGAGATAAGCGCAAGCTGAATGTTATAAGCAGCAGAAGCTGCAGGAAGGAGAGGAGATTGCAGTGGGCTGGACCAAGCTGGCTATGAAGGGGATCAGAACTCTGGAGCTGGTTCCCAGTGGTGAGAGAGGAGAGGCCCTGGGCAGGTGTAGGGGCAGGATGGGCTGAACATGTGGTTTGTGCAGAATTTTCCCCAGAGAGGTCTCATAGGAGATTCTTACTTCCCAATCAGTTCATAAGCTCATCTTTGCTGTCGATATTCTTTTTAGCCTAGCACGGAGCAGAAAAGTGGGTGTCATGTACTGTGTGTGTGAGCCTGGCTAGACCATGTGTCTAATTCCAATTTTTTCAACAGGTACAGCTAGCCTCGAGGGCTAATGTGACAATTAAGATGGAACCCATTTTCCTGGGAGGGAGGAGGCCCTTGGTAAATGTGAGATGTCACCTCTTCCTCTGCTCCACATAAGTATATCTGTGACAGGTGGAACTGGGTCGTATTTATCTCTCTAGTTTATTCATTTTATATTAGAATTGATTCACAAATTAATGAACATATTTAGGTGAATAAACCCAAATGTAGTAGATCTATTCATTTCCTAGCTCTTTGTTATTTCTGGAATAGTTCTGTGATAGATTGAAAAAAGATTAAAAAATAGTTTTAAGGCAATCTTGCCAAATGCGTAAGCACAAAAAGCAGAAGACTGTGTCTGCGGTTTTTGGTGACCCAGCTGCCAAATGGCCTTTTCTTGTTTAGGGGACCCCTGGTGTTTGAGCCTTCTAGGGCCGCTGTAACAAAGGACCACCAACTTGCTGGCTTCAAGCAACAGATGTTTATTCTCTCACCATTCTGGGGGCAGGAAGTCCAAATCCAAGTGTTGGCAGAGCCTTGCTCCCTCTGAAGGCTCACCTCTCCTGCATTCTAGTGGTGGCCTGTAATCCTTGGTGTTCCTTGGTTAGCCGACAAATCACTCTAATCTCTGCCTCGGACGTCACGTCGTGTCTGAGCCGCTGTGCCCAGATTTCTCTTTTCTCACAAGGGCACCAGCCATCTTGGATTCAGGGCTCACCATATTCAGTGTGACCTCACCTTGATTTGATGACTTCTGCTTCTCATGTGGTGTAGAGAGGGTGGACGGGGGCAGCCTCCCTGCTGGGTAGGGTGTGAACTCACAACCTCAGCGTGGGTGCTCTTGTCTGAGCTTTTGAATCCCGTGCAAGTGGCCCAAAGCCACAGGGGCAGTGAGCTCTGACTACATAACCCAGCAGTGAGTGGGTGGCCCCGTGCCCCACAGCGGCCAGGGACAGTGGCTCACGGGCCGGTGAGCGGGGAGGTTTCTGGTCTCCTTTAGTTCCTGCTTAATGCCTGAGCTTGATTTCTCTGGCTTTCCCTTCAGTTCTACAATCGTCCTGATCTCCTCTCAACAAATTCCCTCTCCTTTATTTAAATTAGACAAAGTCAGCTTTTCTTTTTTGCAGGCAAGGACTCGGAGTAACAGCAATATCAACAAACTAATTTATTATCCAAATGTTACCAGACGGTCCCAAGGAGAAGCAGAACCCAGAGACAATTAGCTTCAAAAGAGTGACTGCCATTAAGAGCATTAGTTATGACAGGACATTAAATATTGATCGACTACCAAGGCACCTTTTGTTGTAAATATTTTATACAAATGACAAAGGATAGAGCTCTTTTATAAATAAAATGGTTACATCAGGAAATTTTGGAATTTTCCTCTTCAATGTCTGGAGATCTGAAAAATGGAATTAAAATTATTTTAAACGTTGTAATTCAAAAGGGTTTAGGAAAAAAGCTAAAAGAGAAAGAGTGGAAATATTGCTTCTTTTAATTATTGTTGGGCTGCTGGAACAGTTCCCTAATATCAGATCCATCTGAGAATTTTAAAGAACTTCTTCGACTCAATATTAATGAATAGATTTCCTTAGTTCCATCAGTCTCTCTGTTAATAATCTGGAGTTGGTTAAAAAGAATTTCTATTTCAGACAGTACACACTGTTTTTCCGTCCTCAGCGTGGTAAGGGGCCCCTCTACTGGCTACTTGTGGAAACTACAGTTCTCTAACTACGGCACCTGACACGGATTTAAAAGTAAGCCGTTTCCCTTTTCTTGCATCCCCTGCTTGAAAATCGGCGTGGGTAGCAGCCTCAGGGCAAGAACAAGAAAAGTCAGGGCAAGAACAAGAAAAGACACTGTTTAGGAAACCAGCTGTTAGGCAAATCTTGGCCACAGCTCTCTGGGTTGAAATGAAAAATGCCTCTCTATAGAATAATGTTGTCCAATAAAAAAGTAATTCGAGACACAAACGTGAGCCCCATATATAATTTTAAGTTTCCTAGTGGCCACATTAAAAAAAAATAAAATGAAACAAGAAAATTAATTTTAATTATGTATTTTTACTTAGCCTAATATATCTAAAATATTATCACCTCAGCATGTTGTCAATATAAAAAATTAATGAGTTTTTTTTATGCTCTTCTTGCACTCGACCCTTGAAATCTGGGGTGTACTTTGCACTTGAAGCACGTCCCAGTTTGGACTAGCCACATTTCAGATGTTCAGTAGCCCCATGGGGCTAGTGGTTAATTAGCACAGGACTA
Organism: Callorhinus ursinus; assembly: GCF_003265705.2. Taxonomy (NCBI): domain Eukaryota; kingdom Metazoa; phylum Chordata; class Mammalia; order Carnivora; family Otariidae; genus Callorhinus; species Callorhinus ursinus. The sequence goes on along the minus strand of NW_027397073.1, from coordinate 12,435,565 downwards.
GAGAAACTCCAAAACAAGAACGGGAACACGAGGGATATGGCATTAGCAATTTCATAATTTACAATTCATAGCTCACACCTCACAATTTGCCCAAAATCTGTTTAGAAAAGGACCATCAAGTATAGATAAATTGACTTGCAGGATCCTAGAGCTTAGAGGTCCATGTTTCTGTCCCGTGTATCATTGCCAGCAGAGCCTACATTGTATAAGGATGCTGGAAAGTGGTTTGATGTTATGCATCCAGAGTTTTCCAAACATTAGACCCTCTGGGCCAACAATGGTTGCACTTGTGAGAGTGGGGCTTGGGGGCCACGCTCCTGGCAGACAGTAGGTAGGTCTTTGAGTCTCCTCCAGCAACTCTTGGGATGGCTGTAATCCTCAGCTGTAGAGCTCTACCCAAGCGCCATGTCTGGGCCCAGGAACCCAGACAACCTGGAGACTGCTGGCCACACGCTTGACTTGCTTTCCCTCCCCTTCCCGTGGCCTCTGAGGCTGGGTGGGCTAGTTAAACATAAGATGCATATGTAAAATTAAACGAATGAATCAACATATGTAATTTAACTAATTAAAATAAGTCTATAATTAAACTGAGTAAATTTACTATTGATCGTGAAGGTCTTTGTCCTCAAGAGCATTTTTGTTGGGTCTAATCAGAAGGAGCCATGGGTTATGGTGGAAGGGCGTGGCTTTTCTAACAAAGTATGCCTCTGAATGGGAATCTACCGCAGGGAGGTAATCGAAGATGCAGACCAAGAGATCTATGGGTGAGACTGTTCAACATGACCTTATTTTATGAGGGAAAAACAGAAGCCGCTTAAACATTCAACATTAGGTGATTGCTTAGATGTATCCCCATATGATAGGAATTACACAGCTTTCAAAGTAAGGCTTCAGTGAATGTTTTTCCTCTTTATTTTTGGTTTTTGGTTCTGTCAGTGATACCCAAGAGTTCTGAATGGTTTGTTATGGAAAGCGTCAGCCCCCCTGCTTCCATCTTTCCTCTTCCTGGAGGCCCCCTCTTTTACCTCTTCTGAACTGGCCATTTTATTTTATTTTTGTTTATTTACTTATTTATTTTAAAGATTTTTATTTTATTTATTTGACACAGAGAGAGACACAGCGAGAGAGGGTACACAAGCAGGGGGAGTGGGAGAGGGAGAAGCAGGCTTCCCACTGAGCAGGGAGCCCGACGTGGGGCTGGGATCATGACCTGAGCCGAAGGCAGATGCTTAACGACTGAGCCACCCAGGCGCCCCTGAACTGGCCATTTTAAAGATTTCTTTATTTATTTGAGAGAGAGAGAGAGAGAGAGAGAGAGAGAAGAGGGAGGTGTGGAGGGGCAGAGGGAGAGGGAGAGAGAAACTTAGCAAACTCTGTGCTCAGCATGGAACCCACACTGGCTCTATCTCACGACCCTGGGATCACGACCTGAGCTGAAACCATGAGTCTGAGACTTAACTGACTGTGCCCCCCAGGCGCCCCTGAACTAGCCATTTTAGAATTTACTTCTAGTTCTCCAAAGAGCGGGCATGTATTTCTACTTCCGCTTTTCTCAGCTTTAGTTATGATCTTTCGGGTTTCCACCCTGGTAGGTGAGGATTCAGCCCTTTCCCTTCCCGTCCCCACCACACATGCTTACCTCTCCCGTTTCCTAGTCCTTCTTCCTCTCTGAGTTTCCTCCCCAGGCTCGGGCTGGGTTGCTACTCTCAGTTTACCCCATGCGCTGCTCTGTCTTATCTCCTGCCCCACATTAGATTACAACCATTCACTATGTTCATTGCTCCACCGGGAGTCTCTGAGGATAAGGTCTTTCTATTCTGTGTCTCAGGTGTTTAAGACATCCCAGCCAAGGCTGGAGGAATACAGAAATTAAACAAGGCACGTGGCAGTCTGTGGGCTGCTGCTGCAAGAAGAGTATGAAACATCAGTTGCAATTAAAGACTTCCCCACAAGGAATTCATTAGGCAAGGGACATCCATCTCTCCACACCTGTTACTATGTTTTAACTGGCATCCCTCTCCCCCGACCATCCTCCCCCGCCTTGGCTTTCACACTGAGGTTCCTCTTATTTCCCCATCCTTATGTTGGTCAGCTTTGTCTCCGAGTCTGTCTACGACTGGGAGAACTAAAAGTGAATCATTAAGGTCATTTAAATTGAGTGTTCTCATTGAACGATCCCAAGTGGAACTGTGTTTTCTCCTGAAAAAAGAGAAACAGTTAGGACGGATCTACATTAGGACCGTTTAAAGATTCAGGACAATACCCAAAGATGGAGATGGGGCTTTTTTTCTTGCAGAAATGTGTCCCAAGTAGAAACTGTGACTGAGCAGCATGGGTTGTGTTCCAGGAAAAGCCACCCATTTACTTTCGCTATAAATTAACTCTACTTATGTTGGATGTTCCACCATAATTTTGTTGGTGATTAGACTTGATGCACTCTTGCCTTCCAGAGGAGCTTGTACATATTTGTGGAGGTTTGTGTGTTGTAAGTGTGTGAGTAGAGTATCTCCCAGATTCTGTTGAATACCTAGCGTAAGACAGGCACCATGCTGGGCCTTGGGGATAGATGCAGTCAAAAAGACATGGATCTTACAGTCCAGTTGATGAGATAATCACAATAATAAATAAGTAGTAAAACAGATGATCACAGACAATTATAAGTACAATAAAGGCTATGAGGAGGATGGTGGTGGGAGGGGAGGGGAGTCATGGAAGGTGTCCCTTGAGAGAACTGGATGGAACTCACCCTCCACTGGCAAAGATTGTAGGGATGTGGTGTAGTGGTGAAAAGTCAAATTCCAAGTGCTTTAAGGAATGGAGATAGAGCAGCTATACAAGGAAATATTTAAAGATAGAAGGCAAATTGTGAATTAATGTGATGAACTTTCAAAAACCAGACATAAAAATGTAAGTCTCTGGATAATTGAATTTAATTCTAATATAGAGAAAAGAAAACAGTCTGGCTACTTATAAGTCAATGCAGCTCCATTCAGTCATTCGGAGGGGGGCATTACTGATTTAAAATTTTGCCACTCTCGGAACAAACTCAGTGACATTCAATCTTACCATTCTGGGCACTATTCCCTTCCCCAGGGTGGATATTAGGATGTGATGGGTTTGCATCCCAGCCCCCTGGAAGAGGGGTGACCACGGCCTGCCCACATGCCCTCCGGTGCCTACACACACACTCTCGGAATGTCATTTCCCCTGGACGGCCGCCCCACCTGGTAACCCCAGACAGAGCCCCTTCGCGCAGCCTGCTGTCCTGTCTCTGGCAGGATCTGAAGCCCCGGTCTTGTCAATTGTTCTTGGGTTCTGAAACTTCAATGAGGCCTTAGTCGTGTGCTCTTTCTTCTCCTTCCACCCCCAACCCCACTCGCCAAGGGATAGGCGGATTGTGTGGCTCCCACAGTGAAAATGACCTTCTTGCTGCCTTTTCAAACCTTCCTCCTCCTTCTTCTCAGATGAGAGGGTCTTCTATTTTATTGGAGTGGGAATGGGGACTGGGGAGCCCAGCTCTATTATTCCTCCTTTCTCATCTTTTCTGCCTTACTTCTTTCAACACTGTTCGTATTATAATTCCTGCCAAGCCAGGGCCGCGGGGCAAGCTTGAGAGGTAAACGAGATTCGGATGGAGGGTGGAGCCACCTGCAATCATAGCCCACGAGCGCCCCCTCTGTTCACAAGGGAACGGGGATTCCAAAGTGGCCCTGCCTGGGGAGGGCGGTGGGTGGGGGTGAGTGATGTGGGCCTGGGGAGAGCTGCAGCTGATTGGGACAGAGCAGGGAGCTTGGGAGGAAACAGAGTCAGAGGTCTGCGCCAGGAACCAGCGACGTTAGGTACTGGGACTCAGGGGAGCTGAGTCAAGATCAGTGTTGTGCTAGCCGACGTGGAGGCATTCCAAGTAAACAGAACTTAACCTATATTCTAGTTTATGCCTTGGTTCTAAAAATTTTATTTATTACTTTTTTTCATTGTTTCAATTTAAGTGTTGAAACAGGATTGCTTACTTTATTTCTCGGGCATGAACACTTTCTTTTATCCTTGAGTAAACGCGGAGACATTTGAAAGCGCAATAAATTAAAAGCATGTGGTAGCTTATAAAAATATGACTCGCCCCTCCCAAGCCCAGTATGTCTGAGTGGGTCAAGCTGAGCGTCTCCTTCAAATGTGCTGAGTGGGCCAGAGGTGATGTCAGTCGTTGGCAGTGAACCCAGGAAGGCTATCATTGAGGCTGACAGGACATTAGGAAAAAAACGATTCCCCAGGGAAACCCGTTGCTCTGCCTCTCCTTCCTTGAGATGTAAATCGTCTCTGGAAATGCATACATATATGCGTTACTTCTCACCACATAAATATTTATCCCTAAGGTAGAATGAATGTCATGGATCACAGTGTGGTCAGCATTCATTCCTCAAAGGTACAGTTCAAGAGCCCCATTCCTGGGGTGACCAGGATCCAAAATAGGATCCTTTTAAAAATTGTCCCCTGAAATTCCCTCCTTGCCCTTCCTCAGTGTGTGAGTTCACTGTGTTGAGCCAAGATTCGGTGAGAACAATGGGGCTTGCCCGTGCCCTCATGGAACGTTCTTTTCAAGTGTGTAACAGAGATACACTCGTTCATCCCCGCGTACAACCTGGTGGGTTTTTTTTGTTTGTTTGTTTGTTTTGTTTTGTTTTGTTTTGCAGGGGCCTGTTTGGGCAATTCCTCTGCTGGAGCAAATCCCATGGGAGCTGTGCCCAGATCCTGGGCAGAGAACCTGCCCACGCACATCTGCATCCAAGAGCCAGATGTCTTACGAGGAAAGGAGCGAGTTCTCCTGGACGGTTTATGATCACTGGTGGGGGGAGAGGGGTGGATCTGATGGAAGTAAGAGACGGCAGGTAACTTCAGTTTGTCCCACTCCTGCTGACGTTAACTTTAACCCCTTGATTGGCCCTCTTGTTGTAATATGGTATGTATATATATATATATATATATTTTTTTTTTTTTTTTAGGGCGGTGTTAGTTTCATAGCAATGATGAGAGGAAGGTGCAGAGACTTCCCACACACCCCTTGTCCCCACACATGCGCAGACTCCTCCATTGTAACCTCCCTCACTGGAGTGGTACCTTTGTTCCGACTGGCCAGTCTACAGGGACACGTCCTAATCACCCAGAGTCCAGAGTCTGTGGTTGTCCATTCTACGGGTTTGGATAAATGTTCAATGACGTGTATCGATCATTATGGTAAGAGTATTTTCACTGACCTAAGTATCTTCTGTGCTTTGCTTCTTCATCCCTCCCCTCCCCCACTTCCGGCAACTGTTGGTCTTCTTACTCTCCCCACAATTTTGCCTTTTCCAGAATTCCGTATGGTTGGAATCATGGTATGTGACCTTTTCGGATTAGCTTTTTTCACTCAGTAATATGCACTTACGTGTCTCCCATGTCTTCTCATGGCTGGATAGCTTTCTTTTTAGTGCTGGATTAGTATTCCATGACCAGGACGGATCACAATTTATTTATCCATTCACCAAAGACATCTTGGTTGCTTCCAAGTTTGGGCAAATATGGGTAAAGCTGCTATAAACATCCATGTGCAGGTTTTTGTGTGAACATACATTTTCAGCTCCTTTGGATAAATATCAAGCAGTGTGATTGCTGGATTGTATAGCAAGAGTATGTTCGGTTTTGTCAGAGAAGGCTCTGTAGTTTTCTTGTCATGTCTTTGTCTGATTTGGGTATTAAGGTAATGATGGCCTCATAGAACTAGTCGGAAAGTATCCTGCTTCTATCTTCCAGAAGAGATTAAAAATAATTGGTATAATTTTTTTCCTTAAATATTTGGTAGAATTAATCAGTGAACCTATTTGGTGCATTCTGTTTTGGAAGGTCATTTATTATTGATTCAATCTCTTTATTAGATATCAGCCGACTCAGTCTATTTCTTCTTGTCTGAGTTTTGGCAGATTATGTCTTTCAAGGAATGGGTCTGTTTCATCTCGGTTATCAGATTTACGGGTAGCGTCTCTTGGCCTCAGTATACCCATCTGTAAAACAGGGAGGCTACTTGCTACCTGCTTTCTTCATGAAGAAGCAGGATTGTGGATTAATAGCATGGCCTTCTGACAACAGAGGCACTATATACATAAAGGCTTCATTCTCATTAGTAGTAACAATCTCATTGTGTTTTCTGTTCTTTCATTGACTTAACATAAAGACTAAAATTTGTTTCTCTCTTGCCTCAAAGAGTTATGAGGCCTAAGAGGGCTTATAGGTGCTTTCTTGTCCCCGCTTGAAAGGTGCTATGCAAATGGCAAATTGAAAATACTAGCAAGCAGCAAGGTCAGATTCTAGGCTTCCTTGCCCACTGCCTGGCTGAGCCAATTGAGGCAGTTTTTAATCTATTTGGCTCTCAGTTCCCTCAACTGTAAAAGAAAGAAAATAGGATTTTGTCTATGTGAAGGCAGTGACTGGTCCAGTCCATTTCTTTTTCCTTTCTATCTATATTTAGTTAATTCAATTACTGATACACATACTTAAAATCATGTGATACAAAACAATACATTCATTTTGAAATATCACATTTCCTCACATTCACATTTCTGAAGGAATTTTATTCAAATTCTTTTGTATATCTTTGCATCAATGTCTTGTTTACCGCCAGAGCCACTTCCTGAGTCAAACTTTTCTAGAGCACATGACGGCTTTCATCTGGATTGTCTGAAATGCCGGCTCTGTCTGATCGCACTCTGAAATTGCAGCTGGCCCCCCAGCCTCACAGGGTTTTTCATCCATTTTATAGGCATTGTAGCTGTGACCTCTGCTATGTTACCGTGGATCTTATTGCTTACTTTTGAATTTTAATTTTGAATTTTCATTTTTATCAAAATCATAGGTATGCATAGTTTAGAAAGTCAGTGTTTCAGCATGCTCACCAAAGGAAATCTTTACTACCCAGAAGCTACTACACTCAATTCCTTTGCCTCCATCATCACAAAGCCCTTGTCCAAGTAGGTCTTTCTGTCTTCTTTGTGTCCAATTTTCCCTTGTCTTATAAGGACACCAGTCCTACTGGCTTAGGACCCATCTTAACCCGATCACATCTGCAAAGACCCAATTTCCCAATAAGGGCACATTTAGTTATTGGGGGGTAGGATTTCAGAATACCTTTTGGGGGGTACAGTTCAACCCACAATACCTAATGACTTCCTTTGACGGTGGAAGAGAATTTTATATCTCTTACACCTTCACCTCTTTTTCTTCCTCACATCCTCCCAATATAGTTACATCACAATTCTTGGTTAAATCTGCACGCTGTTTTCATTCTTATAACGATGTGAGTGATCAAAATTACCTAATGAATTCCATGGACCATTGTTTGAAATCTTTCTGGCTCTTGGCTCTGTGGTTCTAGCAATTCCTTAGGTCTACTCTCAGTACTTTGGGAGATGTGGCAGACAGTATTTCATTAACTCAAAGCACAGCTTGTAAATGTCTAGTTTACCGCAGAGGGTAACTGGTAGGATGGAGCCAGCATCTCCTGGAGATAACACAGAGACTGTTGACCATCCTGAGAACAATTGCTTTTGTGTCATCCTAGGCTGAACACCTGCTTTGGTTGCACCTGAGGGAGAAATAACTTTTGTTTCTGGGGGGGAGACGGAAGGGAAGAAGGCCGTTGGGATGGTAGTTGTGGGAAGAAGACTTCTCATTTGAGCTAGGCATTAAAGGTGAGTACATGCTCACGGGTGGAGGGAGGGGAAACAGAATGTTCCAGATGCACTGATGGAAATGGCACAAAGCAGAAAATGGTTTATTCAGGGGAGCAGGGCATTCCCCTTGACCAGAATAGGGGCTCTAGACTGACTTGCTAAAAGTCAAGTCAAGTCAATCATTGAAGGATCCATTCACTGAAGGAATAGTCTCAAATAAATTCAGTGAATATATGTGTGTGTGTATGTGTGCATTTTTATGTGTGTGCATATATATTCATGTATGTATATATGTGTATATATGTATATATCCACGAATACTTAGTTCTAATGGATATGCTGGTGAATCTATTCTTCTTGAATAAATATATTAAGGTTTGGCCTTTTCTCTCCTTGAAGCTGGAGAGGTGGAAGAAGTTCAAAAAGGAGAGGGAACGTGGGGATTCCCAACAGTTGAACTTACATTCCTTCCCAAATGAATAGGTGGCTGGGTTTCCCGCCATCTTCTTTCATGTTAAAATTGAGAGTTAAATTGGTTTAAGAGTATCCTCATCTTAAGTACAGATTCTAGATCATGTATCATAGAATTGGTCCTTTGTATCTGAGTGATAGAAGTGGTAGAAATCTAGATGAGTGATTCCCAAACCTCAAAAACACATGAAGAGATATAAAAACAAGATAATCTTTTCTGGGGGTAGGGCTCAGAGAAATGTCTTTTCAACCAGATTTAGGAAACACTGGCCACACCAACCTCATGCCCCCCACACCTCTTTCCTAGTCTTGAATTTTAGTACATTCTAATTAGCTGGAGAAGCTGTTAAAGATGGAGATTTGGGGCCTCTTCCCAGAAATTCTGACTCAGTATGTGTAGGGTGGAATCCTCATTTTACAACCAAACCTGGTGATTCTGTTGAATCACAGTTTGAGAACACTCCTTCCTTCCTATCCAGTGATTCTCAACCCTGGCTGCTATTTAGAATCGCCTAGGAGCTTTTGGCTGGTATTGATGCCTGGGCCCCGCCTCCCTCCCCCCAGATCAATTACACAAGCGTTCTGGGGGCGGGGCTTGAGACCTGTATTTGTTAACCGCCCTCTGGTTAATTACAACATGCAGGTTGGGCAAGGAGGATCCTAGCTAGACAACAGAATCCTAGTGTGAAGTTGGCATTTGATTGCACACATGGAAAAAATGGTGCTTACTTACAATTTAATGCATTTATTTAAATCTCACAACACTCTATGTGTTTGGTGTAATTATCCCCATTTCATAGACAAAAAAAATCTGAGGCTCAGAAAAGTTGTGTAATTAATCTGAAGGTGTGTATCTTATGAGTATTGAAACCAGCATTGGATCCTGGGGCCAAAGATCTCTTCTAATAACTTTTGCTGCCTTCTTCCACCAAGAGATGCTATGAAAGAATGAAAAAGAATTTGATTCACTTTTGAAATTTAAATGAACCGATGATCAAAATGTCTCAATGGAAAGTTGCCCCCCTTAAAACCTATTTTTAAACATTGTTTTATAACCTAGGTAGGTCTCATGCATGTACTGTGGTGAACGATCAGCCAACCAGTTGGACACAAGTTTGTTAATGGATAAAGACAGTGTTGCTGATTTATCAAGAGTGTTGGAAAGGAGGGGGACGTCTAGTCTCCCAACCCCCCCACCACATACCAGTGACTTGCACTCACTGTGGTCAGAATCCCCTCCGGATAAGTCAGTCAGCTCCTACGAAGCAAGGGCTGCCCAGAACAATTACCTCTTGTTTCTCTCCATTTAATAATTGTTTTGAGTCTCAGTGGACATGAATTCATGTATAATAATGGAAAAGAAAATACTTAATCACTTATGTCCTCATTTGCAGTGTTTCACACCTGACTTGGCACAGCTTCTATGGAGAGGTGTGACCCCAGCAGTCATCTGGCTTCCTCCTGGCCTGTGACATCATTGGCTGCCAGACTAATGGGGCTTGGCCTCGACTTTGGGCAGATTCATGCTTACTCACGGAGAGCTCCCAGTGGCCTGGGGCTGTTTGGACACCCCATTAACTGCCCCACCCATTGCCCCAGTAACTCCTGATTTAAGAGAGGGGCTCTCTCCATAGTGCGCCTTTTAATTAAATATAGGAATGTTGTGTATTTTGGGCATTCACATAAGGATTGCATTTTTCTGAGTGATCGCAACACGAGAACTTTGATTTTGAAGACAGTCTTTGCGTTTGAAAGAGGGTCTAATATTCTAGGTTGTAGATTTTTCAGTAGTGCTCTGGAATGATATTTAGAATGCTACTAAGAAGTGTTGCTCCTGTATGATGTTGCAAAACAAGCCACTTACCAGCAGGTCTGTGAGCAGTGTGACCTTCTCGTTCCTCCTCTAGGTGGTCCGCAGGGACACCTTCAAAGCAAGGGCTGGAGGGCTGCCCCCGACGTGCTCCCTCTGCCTACTCTGTCTTCCACTGACAATCTCTGGTTCATCTTGCCTGGTTTCTTATCTTTCCAGAGCCTCTAAAACAGCCCCTGATTCTTTCAACGGGTAACTGATTCGCTAGTAGCCTTTATGGGTTACTCTGACTTTATGGAATTCTTTTTTAAATAACTGCTTTACTGAGATATAATTCACATTAAAATTCACTCTCTTGAAGTGCACAGTGTTTTGTTTTGTTTTTTAGCATATTCACAGAGTTGTGCACCCATCACCACTACCTGATTTTAGACATTTTTATTAGCCCTAAAAACACCCGGCACCCACGTGTGGTTACTCCCCAGTTCACTCCAACTTCCACTCTCCTAGTCCTAGTCAACCACTAATCTACTTTCTGCTGCCACTGCCGCTTCTTCTTCTTAAAGATTTATTTATTTATTTATTTTAGAGCGAGTGAGAGAGCAGGGGAGGAGCAGAGGGAGAGAATTTCAAGCAGACTCCCTGCTCAGTGCAGAGCCCGATATGGGGCTGCATCCCACCACCCCGAGATCATGACCTGAGCTGAAATCATGAGTCAGACATTCAACCCACTGAGCCAGCCAGGCATCCCCTCTACTTTCTGCTTCTATAGATGTGCTAATGCTAGGCATTTCATATGGACAAAATCGTACAATATATGGTCCTTTGTGATTGACTTATTTCACTTAGCATAATGTTTTCAAGCTTTGCCCACGCTGTAGCATGAATCAATACTTCCTTTTTTTATGGCTGAATGATATTCCATTGTATGACTAGACCAGATTTTATTCATGCACTCAGTAGCTGGTGTATATTTGGGTTTTTATTTTGGTTATGAATAATGCCGCTGTGGACATTTATGTTCAAGTTTTTGTGCACATATGTTTTCATTTGGGGGGGTCTATATCAAAGGGTGACATTGCTGGATCATGTGCCAGATTGCTTTCCAAAGCAGCTATACCATTTACATTCTAACCAGAAATGTCTGAGTGTTCCAATTTCTCTTTAATATTTATTTTCTGTCTTTTTAATTATAGCTCTTGTAGTGGATGTGAAATAGTATCTCATGATTTTTATTTGCATTTTCCAAATCATTAATGAGATTGAGCATCTTTTCCTATACTTACTGACCATTAGTATACCTTTTTTTGGAGAAATACCTATTCAAATCCTTGGCCCACTTTAAAAAAGTTTGGTTGTTTGCCTTTTTATTGAGAGATGGGAATTCTTTATATATTCTGGATTCAAATCCCTTACCTGATTTGCAAATGTTTACTCCCATTCTGTGGAGTAATTTCTTTTTTTTTTTTTGTCTTTTCATTTTCTTGGTGGTGTCCTTTGCAGCACAGAAGTTTTGATTATAATGAAGTCCAATTTACCTATTTTTTTCTTCTGTTACTTGTGCCTTTGATGTCCTATTTAAGAAACCACTGCTTAATCCCAAGGCCACAAAGATTTCCTCCTATGATTTCTTCTAAAAGTTTTACAGCATTTGACCTGATATTTAGGTCAATGAGCCATCTTGAGTTAACTTTTGTATATGGTATGAGGTAGGGGACCAACTTTATTCTGTTGCATGTAGATATCCAGCTCTCCCAGCACCATTATTTGAAAGGACTGTTCTTTCCCCCATTTAATTGTCTTAGTACCTGCATTCGTCAGCTTGGGCTGCCATAACAAAATACCCTAGAATGAGTGATATAAACAACAGAAATGTATATTTCACAGTTGTAGAGTCCAGGAAGTCCAAGATCAAGGTGCTGGTTGATTCGGTGTCTGATGAGAGTGCTCTTTCTGGCTTGCAGACAGACACCTTCCTGCTGTGTCCTCATATGATGGAGAGAGAGAAAGATCGATCTCTGTTTCCTCCTCCCCTTATAAGGCCACTAATGTCCTTGTGAGGAATCCATCCACATGAACCAATTTCCTCCCATCCCCAAATACCATCATATTCAGGGTTAGAGCTTCAACATATGAATTTGGGGGCATCACAAACATTTAGTCTATAACATTATTCCCCTGGCTCCCTCAAATTCATGTTTTTGTGTACAAAATGCATTCATTCCATCCATAGCTCCAAGAATCTTAACTCATTCTAGCATCAACTCTAAAGTATAATGCCCAAAGTTTCATCTAAGTATCATCTAAATCAGATATGGGTGAGATTTGAGGTATGACTCATCCTGAGGCGAAATTCCTCTCAGCTGTGTATCTGTGAAACAAGACAAGTTATATATAATGGTGGGACAGGCGTAGGATAGATATTCCCATTCCAAAAGGGAGAAACGGGAAACAAGAAAGGGTGATGGGTCTCAAGCAAGTCCAAAACCTGGCAAGGGGAATTCCATCAGACTTTAAGGCTTATAAACAATAGAAACGTCCTTCTCACGGTTCTAAAGGCTAGAAGTCCAAGGTCAAGGTGCCTGCAAATTCAGGGTCTGATGAGAAGGCCCGCTTTCTGGTTCACAGACAGCTGTTTTTTCACTGTGTCCTCCCACGGTGGAGGGGGCTAGGGAGCTCTGTGGGTTGTTGTTGTTGTTGTTGTTTTTTTATAAGAATACTAACCCATTTATAAATACTAAACCCATTTGTAAGAATACTAATTTCATAAGAATACTAATCTCCACACTCATGACATAAGCACCTCCCAAAGGCTGCACCTCCTGATACCATCATATTGGGCCTTAGGTTTCAACATATGAATTTGGGGGGAGGAGCATAACATTCAGCCCATAGCAACTGGATAACTCAAGTGCTTCTCTCTTTGACAAAAAGTTCTAATATATATATATTTTTCTTCATCATTCTAGAATTTTCTTTCACACTTGAATGTTTTTCTAATACTAAGAATTGCTATATATTTTGACTATAGGTCAGTTTATCCAAAAGCACCACACACTGTAGGTGAAAAAAACCACAGCTTATACAAATCGGATTTTAGGTGTTAACAAACATGTTCTAGATCAAAAGAGATACCTGAGAATCCATGAGTAATCACAGTGGCTCCCTACTCCTTTCCTTACACAATGCTTACAATTCCATTGATCTATGACATCCATAGCTCTTTCATAACTGTTAAACATTCTAATTATAGCATTATAAAAGATGAGACCTAGATTTTGTTTCTCTTATGTGTTCAACCCGATATATAATCATTTGTGTTTTTCTCAAAGAATTCTGAGAAAACTCATTTTCGTATGGATAAAGGATTCCTGCAGGTTTGCGTTCTAGTTTTACATAATTTTTAAATTTTTATAACACATCTAGGTATTATTTTGATCAAAGTCATAATTAGTATATGTAAGTTTTTATCTGGAATATCTTCTTGAAAAGCAAAAGTATTGGTTTCTGTTCTTGTCAGTAGTGCTGTGGAGTCTTAATTATAAAAGCTATGTGTGTTAATTGAAATATATTTGAAAATATAAGAAAATGAAATGAAACACAGAAGCATTCTATAAAGAGTGGGTACTTTTGACCTATCCCAAATTACATTGCTTTGGTTACTATCATCCATTCCAGCCAGGTTCCAGAACTTTGTCTTGATGCTTCTATGGGGTAAGGAGAACAGGGATGGGAGATGGGAAGTTGGAGAAGGGAGCTTGATTTCCTCAGAACTAGACTTTGGATGGAAATGACTGCCCCTTGAGTTTGCCACACCCTACTCTTGTTTTTATTTTGGTTCTTCAGACCCTGACCAGTGGACCACCCTGGTTTCTTCCTGCCTCGGTGGGACTCCCTAATTCTTTGCTCCGGAGTTCTGCTTATTTGAATATTCTATCTCAGGTTCAAAACATTTGATTTGATGTTCCCAATTCATTTGTATTACTGTATAAAGTGAAATAAAGTCACAAGTAAAGTTTTAGTTATAAAATTCCACTTACTCTAAGGTTGCTCAGATTGATTTTTTTAAACTTTTCAGACTTATGGAAAAATTATAATAATAATACAAGGAATTCCCTTATATTCTTCACCTAAGTTCTCCAAATATTATTTTACCTGATTGCTTTATTGTTCCCTCTCTGCCTCTACCACTTGAGAATAATTGCAGACATGTAGCCCTATTACCTCTAAATATTTCAACGTGTGTTTCCCCAAAATAAGGACACTTTCTTCCATATCATAGTAAAAGTATCATAATTAGGGAATAACCATTGGCATAATACTGTTATCTTCCCCCCCAATTTTATTTAAATTCTAGTTAGTTAACATATAATGTAATACTAGTTTCAGGAGTAGAATTTAGTGATTCATCACTTACATATAACACCCAGTGATTATCATAACAGGCACCCTCCTAAATACCCATCACCTGTTTAGCCCATTCCCCACTCATCTCCCTCCATCAACCCTCAGTTTCTCTATTGTTTAGACTCTTTTGTGGTTTGCTTCCCTCTCTTTCTCTCTCTCTTTTTCTTTGTTCGCTTCCCATATGTTCCTCTGTTTTCTTACTTAAATTTCACATGTGAGTGAAATCATACAGTTTTTGGCTTTCTCTGACTGATTTATTTCAGTAAACATAATACACCCTGGCTCCATCCACGGTGTGGCAAATGACAAGATTTCATTCTTTTTGATGGCTGAGTAATATTCCAGTGTGTGTGTGTGTGTGTGTGTGTGTGTGTGTGTGTGTGTGTACCATATCTTCTTTATCCACATAATACTGTTATATAATGCACAGATCTCATCCAAATTTTTCCAGTTGTCCCAATGTTTCAATAATGTCAGCAGGGAGTCTGCTTGCCCCACTTCCTCTTCCCTCCCCCAACTTGTGCTCTCTTTCTCTCAAATGAATAAATAAAATCTTTAACAAAGAAAGAAATACACACTGTCCAATTGTGTCTTCTTTTGTGATGGTATCAACCATTGATGATCATGGCCTACATGTACTAGTTCGCTTGTGTTTATAAAATGGTGCTCTAATCCTATAACTTCTTTATTCATTAGCTGGAATACATCTATAAAGCAAAAACTCTTTATCAACCGCCTGGTTATCTGAGATTTGCATAGAAAAGGCAAAAAAATGTTGGGTTCTTTCCCTTTGGATCCATTCTCAAAACAGTAAATTGGTTAGGAGATTGTATTCTTTAAGACAGTGGAAGAATGTAACTATAGACGGTGTTTGCTTATTTGCCAAGAATTACCCATACAAACTCTTTATGACAGTCTCATCTTTGGTTTTGCTGAAGAACATGCCAATGCAAATGGAAAATTCGGCATCTTTTGTCAGACAGTGAGCACCAAGAGTAATGTGGCCCTTTTCATCTTCAAAGCATTTCAGGGCTAATTATTTCTCTCATCTCCCCAACAGGTAGGTGTTATTAACCTAATTTTAAAGATAAGAAAAGTGAATCTTGAAGAAGATACGAGAGCAAACTGCCCCAAGCTAACAGGGCGTCATGAAAGATGAGAATATAATTTGTGTATGGCTTAATTTAGAATTTCATGCTGGGAAAAAGATACAGGGAGAGCCAGAGAAAAAGGGAGTAGAGACCACTGAGTCAGTTCTGACGCCATGAATTGTGTAGGGTGCAGGAATTTGAGGACTTGCTGTGCCGTGGGGATTATCAGGGAAGCATTTGATATTGTAATGCCTGACGGATGGCAGGTGCTGAGCAAATGTTTGTCAGATGACTAAAAATAAATATCTTGCCACATGTTGCCACTGTGAATATCCTTGTAGTGTGACGAGGACCAGAAACTCTTCACTAGATTCAGACCCTTCAACTATTGTACACCTGGCATTTGGAAGCGATGATGTTTTTCTCTAAGTTAGAATTGTTTTGCCTGCACTGATTAATTCTTGTGTAAAGGAAAGATAGTATTTGTGTGAAACTTTGAACATCGTTCCTGCTGATAGATCACATGTAATCGTGAGCCTAGATCCAACAAGAGATGATATAATTCTTGGGAATTGGTCTTCTCAACATCAGGGTTTGCACTCAGATTTTTCACTGTAGAGATGGTGAAGTTAAAATAATCCCAATATGTTGGAGCTGGAACACACAAAATTTGTGTTCTCCACCCAGGCTAATTGCCTCAACAGACTATAATTGCTTAGACCTTGGGCAAGCTTGCCTCATCAGCATAAACATTTCTGCCAGTGATACAGGAGCGAGGTGAAAAGCAAGGCAACAGAAGGAGTTTTTCAAATGGAAGAAACCCAGAAGCCTCCTTCTGACATTAGGTTTGTCTTATTAGTCACCTAACCATACCTCCTAAACTAAAACCCAGGTGGTGAGCTTAATGATAACCTGGGAGTTTATCTCCTCCTTGACAAGCACTGCTAATACATTCCAGGTACTATAGACTTTTAGTTCGGGAGTTAAATTCTACGGTAAGACTTCCCAGGTGAGAAATCTCAATTTAATTTGCACTTCTTGTTTCTTCTCTCTTTTTAATTCTCAATTCATCTGCCAATAAACCTATTTATTGACTTAATATTTTTTCTTTTTTTTTAAGGAACTGCATTCCTTCTTAGCTTTTCTCCTTCCCTAACCTAAAGCTAGCTTTGATGGTATGGCTGCTCAGCTGTTTAAAGGCATCCTTGTAATTTTTTGGACAGGTAAAGAGGAAGGAGGAGGGATCCTGCCCATCTAACACAGCCTTCTCCTACTCCAAATCTACTCAAAGCCTTGCTCCACTTTCCTTAGGCTCCTCCTTCTCTGGCTAATGATACCTTCCTGTGAAGTCATGACTGCTAACAGTATGCTAACATTAGTTTGCTCATTGAATCTGGGAATACTAGAAGCTTGAAGAAAGTAGGTTGAAAACTAATATGAAGGACACATTGTCTTACACAAAGAGAGTGAATACATCATCTTTTTAATACTATTTTTAGTATATGTGCTGCCGAAGCGAGCACACAACATCTTTTTAATACGAATAGGTGGTGGAACTGGCAATATAATTCAGCTTAGGAGTGTGCAAGAATCATGGCTCTACCACAGAGGGATGTGTGGGAGACGCCCATTATGGAGGGCAGCCATGACTCCCACCAATGAATGGCACTTCACACAAGGGGTGGAAGGGAGCTTGATTCTAACCAAATGAGTCAGGATGGTGGTTTGGCTTTGTGGTGAGTCTTTGGGCTTCCTCTTCAAAACTGCTTTTGAAAAGAACACTGATAATAAATGTCAAGGGATTCAACTTTGATTCATTTATTTTCTTCCATTCTTGAGCTATAATAAGGACTCCATACTTATTTGTTAACTTTTTTTTTTTTTAAGCAGTGGAGGTGGTGTGGTATTTGTACAAGCTCAGCCTTTGGAGTCTGAGTTCTGGGTGTGAGCTTAACTCCATCGCTCACTAGTAATTACTTAAATTTCTAATATCACTTTTCTCATTTGTAAAATTGGACTCATGATACGTAAATGACTTGAAAGAGATAATATACACAAAATTGTTTTGGGGAAAAGGCTGGGTGTACAGTAAGAACTTATAAGTTGCAAAGTATTGTAGGTGGTCATAAGGATAGTAATAATAAATATCTGTGATTTAATATGAAACTTAATATGAAATATTAAATATATACTCCCCTCTTCAAAGTCTTAATCCTTCTCTCTTACTACTAGTGAATTCCACTTTTATTTTTGTTTTTCATATTTTTCTTTTGCTGTTGCTCTTTGCTATTTATAAAAAACCCAGACCTAAATGTAGAAAGGGAAAACCTCATCTAAACTGGGTGTGTATGTTCGTGGATATATGTGTGTGTGAGTGTGGATGTCTGTGCATGCGTGTGGTACAGCCAGTGATTCTTAGTTCCTCTCAAGCTTTATAGACTTCAATTTTCTTCCATTAAAAAAATCTACACTTTTTTCCTCTATATCCACTATCTAGGTAACATTAATCTTTCTGAGGTTTGTAAGCTCATGGCAAGTTTTAGAGAGTAAAAATCATGGTGGTTAACATTTATTGGACCTTTACTGGTGGCAGGCACTCTTCGAAGCGCTTGATATGTGTCCTCTCATTCGTCCTCATTATATGAAGAGTTGCCAATGTCACCCCACATTACAGATGAGGAGACTGGGGCAAAGTGAGTTTAGTAATTGTCCAAGGCCACGGAGTCAGTAAATGGCAGAGCTGGGAATCAGCCGGTCTCGCCACTAACCATTGGATGGCCTGTGTCAGTGAGTCCCCTGACAGAAGCCTGTGATTTTGAAGGGATGATTTGTGAACAACCAGTCCCGAACCACTTAAAGGAATTCAGATTCCAGGGCCTGGACCTATTGCATCACAGTGCCTGGAGATCTGGGTCTGGGAACCCGAAATTTGACTGTACTTCCTTTCCTGTCCCCCTTCCCTCAGCCCCCACCACCCCCACCCACCACCCCATCCCCCCACCAAGACTCTGATGCATGATGGTGTCAAAGAACCAGTGGCATAGGTATTTTGATCTAATTAGATAGAAAAAGAAAACTTTTATTTATTTACTATAATTTTTAATTCTTTATGTTTGAAAATACTAAAACAGCAACTCGCTTTCTTGGCATTGGACACCAGTTGCTTTCATGATAGTCATTGTCTGCACCTGCCACTGCTACAGATAACTTATTGCTTTCCTATACTACAGATTTCTGCTCACGTGTTGGTTTTACAAATTTAAGATACGCTTATTTAATGTTAGTGTGCAAAGCACTGTGTGAATTCTAGGAAGGAGGAGTAGGAATGTAGAGATAAATAAAATGTGGTCCTGCTCTATGTAGCTTGGGGTCTAGGGAGGAATAAAACCCAAATACACATGATATATAGGTGTGGATGACGGGGTATACGTACAGAATGGGGCTCAGGGAGGAAAGGCCAAGTCTCAAGTTTCACGTTGGGAGGATTTGGAGATCCAGCAAGCAAATCCCAGAGTCCTCCAGGTGTGGGGCAAATGAGGACCTTGGATAGAAAGTTTCCATCTCAGGAGGTAGAGCCCAGAACTAGGGTTCTCATGTGAAGAGCCTGGCATGGTGCCTTATATGCATAATGTAGGTTGATTCATACATTTCTCCTCCTCCCCTCAAATTCCTTGGAAGCCTCCTTGAAAATGTCCTCCTTTTCCAAGTGAAGCCAGTTGACTTCATGTTTCTGAGACATATAAATTCTTACACTCAGGGTGCCTGCGTGGCTCAGTTGGTTAAGCGACTGCCTTCGGCTCAGGTCATGATCCTGGAGTCCCGGGATCGAGTCCCACATTGGGGCTCCCTGCTCAGCAGGGAGTCTGCTTCTCCCTCTGACCCTCTTCCCTCTCGTGCTATCTCTCATTCTCTCTCTCAGATAAATAAATAAAATCTTAAAAAAATAAATTCTTACATTGACTCTCTCATTTTGTTGATTCTGTCATCACAGAACCAATGCTCATTAGAGGAAGGGGTACTTCATATATTTTACATAATATATTCTGTAGTCCACATGAAATGGGTACATTAAAATTCAGCATAAGCCAAACTCTTGTGCTTCATACAAGAGTAAAGTGTACTTGTTAAGGGCACCACCTGGATTTCAACTGGAATCTGGTTCCACCATTTACTAATGTTGTGACCTGGGGGAAGTTATTCAACAGCCCTACCCCTCTATTTTTTTTCTTTTTCATTCATAAAATGGAATAAAAGTAGAACTTACCTAAAATAGGTTATTACAAGGCATGTAGTAAAAAAATCTTACAACACTTTTAAAAATGGGCACACAAGACAGTGTGGGCTTCAGTTTCACCATTCGGAAACAAGGGATTTGGACTTGGTGATGGCCAAGTTTCTCTTAGAGCTGTGTGTCGGCTTCTCCTTGACATGCTTTAGTTGCATCATGTAGCAAGGCAGAGAGCAAGGCCCTCAACTGAGTCAGCATGGCAGCTAAGCCTGCGGGGGAGGAGCTGGGAAGAGGGAGAAAGAGGGTTAGGCCTGTTCCCACTTGTGCTCCCCTTCTGGGGTGGGGATCCTCCTGGAGGTAGGTGCTCCTGGGCCCCAGGGCGTTAGGCTCCTGTCCTCCTTGGCTTTGCTCATCTAGGGAGGGTTTGGGTCTGGTTGCCAAGCTCAGGTGTGACACCAGTTTCGGCTGGGCTGCTGAGCAGTCCTGGACCTCATCAAAGGAAAACTCTGGAATTTCTGCTTCTTAAAAAACACCATTTTGCTTTTGAGTTGCGTAGCCTTTATTGCACGGCCTGGGTAATCATTGACTACAACTAGAGATTTATTATGCAAACGCCCAGTTGTGACAGATAGTTTTTTTGAAAGTAACTTGTCAAGAAACATAACTTTCAATAGTAAGAAATAGATGATAATTCTAGAAAATTTGTCAGATACAGGGACGTATAAAAAGAAACTAAAAATCACTTTCAATTTCATCAGCTGGAAATGATTACTGTTAAATTATTTGATGCACTGTCTTTAAGTCTTCTGAGTATACACACACACGTCATTTGTCAACCTTAAGTGCATTACAGCAAGAACCAGAGTCTCTAAATCTGTATATATATATATATTTCTTAGCCTACTGTTATGCAGCTTAATCTTGTAGGCACTACTCTTCAAAAACATATATTTAGTTATTTTCCTTGTGATGGATATTCAGCTGGTTTCTAGCTTTTCTGTTATAAATAATGTTACTCTGGATATTTCTGTACATTAATCATTGACTTTATCTATAATTATTTCCTTAAGAAAGATTTCTAAAAGATGTATTATTGGGTCAAAGGAGATGAATAATAAAAAGGTCACATATTGCAAAGTTGATATTATTATTTCCCAGAAGAGTTGACTAATTTACATTAGTCAATTAATGTAAATCAATTCTTATTTCTACTGGACATTTTGGAAAGATTGTGTTTTCATTCTTATATTTGTTCCTTTTGTCTTATAAGAATTACATATAAAAGGAAAATTTTAAAATAGCTTATATATACAAATATTTGAAAAGCTGAATGTACCTAATGAATTAAAACCCAGTCTTTAACGAACTAATATATTGAATTTTCATTTCATTTTTATGTCACATTCAAGGCATTCCATACTATTCATTTTCTAGAGTCATTGAGCTCTTTTTTAGTTAGATAAAGGCAAGTTTCACTCTCTGACCTTTACATCTACAGGGAACATTAGAACCATGGGTCCAACCCCTCTCTCCTTTTTATGTTGCAGGAGTCTGAGGCCCAGAGAAGCTCAGTTTCTTGCTGATGATTAATACTTACTGGACCACGGAGTGTGACTCAGAATTGACTCCAAGATGAATTAAATCCTCTTTCCCACCCTGTCACCTTCTTTTCCTCTACATCCATCAACCAAATATAAGTGATTTGATATTGAATTTTCTGCCTGGATATAACCTGACACTCGGTATGAAGAATTGTATCACTCATGCTATCTGCTTGTGGTCTAATTCTGGAATCTTTTTTTACCCTTTATTTGTTTTTTCAGTGTTAGTCCCCCCCCCCCCCCCGTAAGTTTGCATCTTAGTAGAAATCTCATGTGAGTCATTTTCCATTACAGGTTACCATTTAATATAAAATTTCTTCTAGACAGAATTTTAGGCTTCTCAAACACTAGATGTTGATAAGTCACAAAGCATGAAAGTGTGTTAAGCTGTTGGATTCTTGAAATGGACATAGTTTAGGCCAAGGATTATAAATCTGGGGTTTTGAAGACTTTTTTTTTCTGTCTCTATCAGAAACTCTAAGGTAAAGTTGTCTTAACTTTTCTATTTCGGTTTCTCTACATGTGAAAAGGAGGTGACTGTTCTCAGGGACTGGGTGTGGGCTTTATTGTGTCATTTCTGTGAATAGTTGGAAATGTGCACGGTTCTCATTATTCCTCCGTTGTATGGGAGAACTGTTATATGCATTGGTGGGAATCATACCTATCAGTGGTAAAAAAAAAAAAAAACACTTGATGATTTGTAGGTATCTGGGGAGAGTACTCAGGAATTCTTGGCTGAAATTTATCTTCTTGGACGAGAAGACAGAGAGAGAGAGAGAGAGAGAGAGAGAGAATTCTAAGCAGGCTATAACAAAGTTCCTTTGAATGGTTCCTGGGAGTGGCTGGGTGTAGTAAGCCATCCCTCAGCCAAAATGCTGAGTAATCAAGTTAATAACGTTTGCAGTGTTTCAGACTACAGGTAAGAAAAAGCACCAACAAAACAGTCTCCTAGGTTATTAAATATTTGGGCTGATGATTGCTTTTGTTGAACTGGAGAAAATTATGTCTGATAAAATTGATGACTGAATGGATAATTCATTCTTTAAGTTATATTTCTTCTCTCCAAAAAAAAAAAAAAATCTACTCCTTAATGCATAGTCAACCACATGGTTTTTGTGGCAAATGAAAGAGAAGAAAATTAGAGGTCATTTGGGGAATCGTAGAGCAAATGGTACTTCCTACAAACAGCTGGATCCCTCTCCATTAAGTATTTTTTTAAAGATTTTATTTATTTATTTATTTGAGAGAGAGAGAGAGATAGAAACAGCATGAGAGGGGAGAGGGTCAGAGGGAGAAGCAGGCTCCCTGCTGAGCCGGGAGCCCGATGCGGGACTCCATCCCAGGACCCCGGGACCATGACCTGAGCCGAAGGCAGTCGCTTAACCAACTGAGCCACCCAGGCGCCCTCCATTAAGTATTTTTAAAGCAATACTTATTTCCAACAGTCAGAATTATGTTCGGGTTTCCTTGGGCATTGCCACATTCCTGTCACCAGAAGCATTTCTGCCCAGGTTTGACAAGCACTGAGCAGGAGTGTTGCAGAGGGAATTCAAACATCAAAAGGGAGAAAGGACAAAGCTCTCTGATTTAAGCACAAGTCTCTTAAAAATCTTTGGGTCACAGTGGCAAGTGTGCAGCAGCTGTTCAATAAATTATTGCGGTGAATTAGGTGTGAATCCTCTGAACCAGCCTTTGGGCCATTATGAGGCTTCCCTGAGCCTGTGCCTGCCTGAGGAAACGGCAAAGCGGTCAAATAGAAACGGCCATCAGCAGGGAGCACACACCATGTGCCAGATGAATCCCATGTATCGTGTCTTCATGCGTATGTGTATTTCATTTTACAGATGAGGACACTGAGGCTGGAGCGGTTTAACGCTTTGTTTGGGATAACTCAAGCAAGGAGAGGTACTGTGAGTTTCCCAATGTATGACTCTGCCCCTAAACCCACATGTCCCCACTAGAACTGGAGAGAGTAATTTTCTAGAGGCATCCTGCCCACATCACCATCTGATGACCTTTTTACCTCCACTTGCCCCACTGATGCCTAAGAGTCTACTTTCAGAGTTCAACTCATTTAGTTTATGACTTTGATCCTGGTTAATAATAACCAGGCATCTGGGGAAGGGAAGCTATCAGTCAATCTTAGTTTGGCAGAACGAGGTGCTCTCATTCATTTAGACAACAAGCATTTATTGACTGCATACTGTCTATCAAGTCCACACCAAGGGTTGGCGTTACAAAAATGAATGAGGCTTGGTCTTTATCGTTAAGATTCGTAGCTGGATAGAAAAGACTGCAATAAACAGCTGATTGTGAAAGTGTGTGATAAACAAACAATAGAGGACCTTAGGTGAGCACAGCAGAGAACCAGTTGGCTTAGTTGCAGGTACTTTCCTGAGAAGAGATTTGCTAGGAAGGGTGTAGGTTTTACTAAATGAAGGAGCTGAAGGGAGGCAGGAAATTCGGACTATGCAAAGAGCAGGCTCCACAAAGAGCAGAGCTGCGTAATCTTAGTCACTGGGAACTTCATCCAGCACTTTGTCCTATCAATGGTATTACATATTTTGCTAAGCAGAATTTATTTAATTTATAGACCCTCTTCTTTTGTGATCGCTGCTGTTTAATTGGTAGTACCTCTTTGGCATTCTAGGCAGGATGAGCTATCCCAGTTGACCTGGAAAGGTAGAGGTTAGGGAGCTTTTTGGGGCACCACCCTATTTGAGAAGTATGAATCATTACGACCATCACATATTCCTTCTATTTCATATCATATTTCATCTTCCGGTCCCACGTGGCCTCCCAGGGTTGCCTTTATGTACCTACGGATATATGTATTTAGCCCAAGGCAGGATCCACCGACAGCCCTTCCTGCCTGAGCATGTCAGAGGCGTTTGGAAGCTGTGCAGACAACAGCAGCTTCAGCCTGAATCATTTTTTTCCCTCATGGACCAGCTGCCAAGAGGCATGAGTAAGAGCTGGGAGTGCAGGGGTGGGAGGCGGCGGGAGTGCAGGCTGGGAGTGGTCACAGAGGGCGTGGTGCCGGTTCAGGTGAGCAAGCCTTGCCTCTGCCCCATAGAGGGTTTGCTCCTACATCAAGGTCCTTCCGCAGCCCTCACTTTCCTTTTCCCTTGTCGTGCATTTTCCAGGATAGCTGTGACTCCAGGTAAGCAAAGCGTGGTGGTAGGGCTGGTGATTCCCCTTTTCAGGAAGATTCTTAAAATCAAATAATGATTTGAGCTGCTTTGAGGTGGTGAAGGAAGTTGACATAATGGTTATCAAGGACAGGCTGTAGGCTGTTGTGCTGCTGCCTGCCCACCCCCACATGGGCAGCACTTGGAGCTCTTGGTCCTTTGGGAACCAGGAATGCTGTGTAGGGAACGAAATCACTTAGCCAGGAGAGGTGCGAGTATGAAGAGATAACATGGCTAGGAGGTTTGGGTGGTGGTGGTGGTGGGGCTGTGCGACAGTGATTTCTGGAGGGGTAGGTTTTTCTGAGGACCTTCTCAGCCCTATCGGGGAATTCAAAATGAATTTTGTAATGCTAGTTTCAGAAAGGGCGTGGTGCTGGAAACCTGGAGAGACTCAGAAGGCATTTGAATGTCTGGCTCACCTTCCTGGTTGGGTGAGAGTCTGATTTTGGAACCACTCTTCTTTTTGGCATTTTTAAGCACCCAGTCAGTGTTCGCTTACTAGGGACCACATTCTTCCAGGCAGGGAATATTTTCTCTCCCTATTTCTGGGTTTCAGGACACTTGAAACATGTTACATATTTCACGTGTGTGTTCTTGGGCAACATTTCAAATAGGCTGGTTCATAGTTTCTTCCTCATAGACACTGTGGTTTTTATGGCTTCATTGAGGCGTATCATACTAAAGATCGATTTTAACAGGACAGGCTGTTCTGTTGGCTTGTAATCAGATTAGGGACAGATTCACAGAGCTGAGGGGTTAGCCACACTCTGGCTCAGCCCTCTACGTTGTGGTTAAGGAGTGGAGGTTCACAGAGGTGAAGTGGTGTCCACAGTCACACAGCTTATAAGTGGGGAGATGAAGTAGAATCCAGGCCTTCAAACCCACAGCTTGTGGACTCTTCATGAACCCCCAGGTACTCTTAACGACTTCTTTACTTCTACATCACCAAAGAGGTTTTGAATAGAATCAGGTGGGTCTCAAACCTCAGTCCCCACCAGTGTGTGTAAGTGTTTGATGGGTACCTTGATGGGTGGAGAGATGGATGCCTGCCTGAAGAAAGGATTCTCCATATGACTCAGTGGGTTTATTTCTTTGCTTCCTAATGCTTTGAATTCTGCTACTTCAATCCCTATGCTTGACTTTGAAGGTACGCAGTCTGAGCAATTTTGGTCATTCTGGTACGGCAAGCCCGATTCTAGTTTACCGTTGGGCAGCAATGGGAAGGCTCAGTGGTCAAGATCAGGCTTCTAAACAGAGTATCTGAGCACAGGAGAGGCTCCCCCGCCATTGGCAATTAAGCAATTGACCTTATTATTAATAGCTGCGTTGTTCTCTCCTGCTAACAAAGCACTTTTCACGCACATCTACTCATTTAAAAACTTCACTTAATCCTCATGAGATTCTTTCACACTGCAGAAGCTGCAAGGTCTCCCATTTTCTTAATCTGGCTCTGACTTTTTCTTCTTGTGAGTGCAGACAGCAGAGACTGTGTTTTTAGGCATTCCATTATAGTTATTACAATAGGCAAGGTTTCTTGAGATCTTGCCTAGGGACTGGCTAGACCAAATACTGATTTTTTTCACCACATTTTTCTTCATCTGTAAACTGAGGCTGGCTAGGCTAAATGATATCCACAATAATGTGACACAGTGAAAAATAGTTTTTAAGGAAAGAAAAACCCATGCACATAGCTCTGTGTGTGTGTGTGTATGTGCAAATGTGTATAGAAGAATGGATCTATACATAGAGTGAAATTATCTTGTTCAAATAAAACATGTTTGAGAGCAAAAGGGGCACTCTTGCTAATTTCAGGACAACACAGATAAACCAGGACTCTCCCAGGCAAAGTGGGACATATGGTCAACCTACCCACAAGGTCTTTATCTCATCCAAATGGTCTACAGATGAAAAGCTTGAGGACCATTGGCTTAGATGCATTAAAAACATTAGGAATTTTTATGCAGGGGCCAGTGATCAGCTATAGGACTAGAGAAGTGAGCACACTGACCCTGCGCACATCCTAGTGTGTATGGCTCCACTCATTTGGGACCACCTGCAGTCTCTGAATTGGGTCCATTTTCTCTGGCACACAGTTTTGCATGGCTAACTCCTACTTCTCCTTCAGGACTTGCTTTCGTGTGACTTACTTGGAACTGTCTCCGAGGAGACCTCACTGAGATTGTACTGTGAGTGAGCTGTCTCCCCTGAGGGCTCCCACCAGAAACTGGTGCCCCTATCCAAATGCTAATGACACCATCACACGTGACATGCCACATGACAGCTCCACAGAGGCAGGAACCGTGTGTGTTCACTTGTGACTTCCTAATGTCTAGCTCAGTGCCTGACACACAGGAGGTCCCCAGTTAACACTTATTAAATGAAAACAATATCGAATTCATAGTTTGCAATGTAAAGAACAGGAAGAGAACAAGAACTTCTTGGAAAATGGGAAAAAAAGTTTTGTGTATATTAAAAAAAAACGTGCAAAGTCTCTCGGTATCTCTGAAAGGGTAATTGAGGACATGTAGGATTTTTGGAACTCTGAAGACTTCTGAGAGAACACACGCCAGCGAAGACACAATTACTGAGAGGGAGGGTGATGAGCTGTGGTGGGGAGCACGTGGCGGGCAGCTGGTGGAAATGAAGGTCTGGTTTTGCCACTTTCACTCCCTGTGTGGATGGCCTGGGACAATCACTTCATCTCTGCCCGCCTTACTTTCCTCATCTGTAACATGAAGGGGAGGAGCCAGACTAGATCCATTCCAAGATCTTGTCCCACTTGAAAGATTTATGATTTTAGGATTCAATGCAAACAACAGGCAACTTTGCAATAAATTCTGACAATTTTTTGTTTGTTGCATTTGCATTTCTTACTTAAATTTTCATCTCACTTTTCTCTGGTTAACATAAAAGTGCCTCTTAAACATTTAAGTGACTAAAAGATGTAGTGTTTTCTATGTTGGGGCTGTAATGGAAATTCTCTTTGTTATAATTGTCAGAAGGTTTTCATGAAAATGAAAGAAGTTCTCTCTGTAACAAAGTGAAAAGTGAAACCAAAAAAGTTGCAGCGATTTCAGCGCTCTGAACACGTGTCATTAGACATGTACATTTATTACGTAGGACTTGCTAATCTGTACTCTTTTCTTTTCTAATTTCTACTCTTGTATGCATAATTTTTATAGCATTCACTACTCAAACTGGTCCGTGTAGGACCTGATGCATTTTCCTGGGCTCGTATTGCTAACACTGCCAAGATTTGTTGGCATGCTTTGTCTTGCAGCACAGCGATGTGGTAATTGGCTGTGGCCAAAGTCATCCCTTGGAACTACTTTAGACCAAATTGGCCTTAAGTATTTATAGGTCAGTTGGTAATAATCACCAAGCAAGGGATCAGATTTACCATGCAATGTCTGATTGATTACTTGCTTGGTGACTGTTTGCCCCTACAACAATTTCCACGTGCTGTCATTTTCTGCTTCCTTTGTCAAGCATCAAACAATGTTATTGTCTTTGGGACCTCAGATATGAAGAGGCTGCATGACCTTCCCCAACTCGAAGGAGACTTTTTCTGGGAAAGGAGTTTGTCGGCACACAGATAAGAAGGCCCACCTCATGCACTGAGGACTCTTCATGCAAAGGAACAGACTCTTGAAAGGGAGGGTCTGCTCCTGTCGGGGAAGCCGCAGCTGATAGACATGTACTGATTTGTATTTTCCAACAGAGGCCTGACTCTGAGACTTGAATTGCAACACAGTGTTAATTATATTGTGTAATCAACTATACTAAAAACCACCACGATCTTGTACTCACATAGAACCATTTAGACTACGTTTATCTTCAAATGCTATAAAGCATGAAAGAAGAGTGCTTCACTTGAACAAAATGACCATTTCCTTACCCTTCGATCCGCTTCCAGGAGTTTGCTGTCAAAATTCCCTTAGCAGATTACTCCAAGGCCTTACACACAAGAAGGAAATCAAACTTTAAAAGTAAAGTTTGTTATCGATTATGCAAAATTATTCTAATTTCTCTTTGGGACGGTGGGAAATACATGCTGGGAAGGACTGCTGATGTTTGTTCAAGCAGAGTTGGTATGTTTTCATATTAGTATTAATGTGATTAGGCCTCAAGTTGTAAAAGCTTTGAGAAGTTCCCAGTGACCTGGGTTTAGGCTCTTTGGTGAAGAAATAGCTCATGTAGGCATCTCTCTTTGATGGAGAAATAGCTCATGTTGAATTTTAAATGTAGATGAAGTCCACACCATCAATGTTAAATTTGCTGTTGGAGAAAGCCAGACTTCTTGTCCTGAAAGTCCGTTACATGGATTCCCCAAACCTTTTGTGAAGTTTTTTTTTAAATTTCCCTGCAGTGGTCCTACTGGTCCAAACACTCCATATGCTTCTGTCTCTATCTCATTGCCTTCTGCACACCTGGTACTGGGCTCCTTTGCCTGGGAATGGGCTGTCATCCTGCGCAGACCCCAACCCTGAGGAGAGAGGGGAAGGTTGTGGGCCCCGAAGAAATGTAAGATTGAAGGTTACCTTGTAGTAGGTTTTCAGTGAGAACTTGGACCTAACTCACTTAGCTGTTCTTATCAGGGACATAAAATGAAAGAGGAAGAAGTCATTGGAGATGACCAGTGAGCATGAACGGGTCAACAAAACATTTTCTTTTTCTTTCTTTTTTATTTTTTGCTAATGAATTTCCTTTTACAGACTCTGAGATATATTATAGTCTTTTTGAATCCATCCTACACACAAGCCACATGTTCCATAAAAGGCAGAATTCTGAAAACATATTTGTAGACCAGGGGCCCATTCCTTGATCTTATTTTTGCATCTTTGAATTTTGAATTTCTGTTAAGGTATAACGTACACAATTGAGATCCTATTCATGCATTGACTCTAACAGCTCTTTAGGTCCTGTTGGCAGGAAGGCCTCTGTCCTGAGTGCTGATACTTTGACCCCAGGGAGCATGTCCTACCATGTTCGCCCTTTGTGTCTGTGTGTGTGACTACACAGTGCCCGACGGCTTTGGGGGAATGCTTCAAGCCTTGGCCTGTGCCCTAGTCAGCCAGGGGTAGTAATATCATTCTATGGCCCTCAGGCACATTCTATCCTGGACTCAGGCTGAGCCTGAAGAGTCCATGTAGCTCCGCTCTGTTCTAGAAAGGGTTATGCCCGACTGCTTGAGTTACCCAGGTGCCTTCCGGCTTGATTATTAACTACTGCATTGGACAGATAGGTGGACCTTTCAATAGAACAACAGTGCTCAAACTTTTAAATTTCAAGAACCCTTTACACTCTTAAAAAATTAATGAAGATCCCAAAGACCCTTTTTTTTTTTTTTTTTTTTTTTTTTTTTTTTTTGATGTCAGAGAGGTCTATCAGTATTTTCCAATTAGAAATTAAAACTGGAGAAATTTTGAAATATTTACTAATTTATTAAAAATGACAATAATAGAACCATGACATATTAACATGAATAACATATTTTTATGAAAAACAACTCTTTTCTAAAGGAAAAAATTGCAGAAGGATGAGTAACATTTTTTATTGTCTTCAAATCTCTTTAATATTTGGTTTAAGGGAAGACACATCAAACAGCCTCTGGAAAACTGCTGCATATTTGTGAGAGATTGAAAATGAAAAGACAAACAACGTCTGAAAGTTATTATGAAAATTTAAAAAAAATTATTTAATCTATGCCCAACAAGGGGCTTGAACTCATGACCCGGGGATCAAGAGTCGCATGCTCTGCTGACTGAGCCAGCCAGGCGCCCCTGAAAATGGACCCACTGAAAGGGTCTTAGGGACTGCCAGGGGTCTCTGGACACCACTTAGCGAACCTGCATCAGAATAAGAGTCCTCAGACAAGACTAGGTGCCTACTCACTTCCCCAGGCTCCATATTTTTAGCTGAACCCATCTTCCTTCTTTTCTTTAACTCCTCTGTGACTTGTTGCACTGCTCACATGGCATAGGCAGCCCTGCATTCTACTTATTTGTCTCCGTATCTCCCCAAAGGGATTGCAGACTCAGAGAAGGAGGGACTCAGTTGATACTTCTAATCCTTTGTGTGGTGTGTCTTCCACATTGTAGGTATGTACTCACAACAAAAACAGTAACAGCTGTGTTTATTCAATATTGCTATGTGCTAGATGCCCTCCTAAGGCATTACTGGCTGCATTAGATTCCTAGGACCGCTGTAACGAAGTACCACAGATTGCGTGGCTTGAAACAATAGAAATGTATTCTCCCACAATTCTGGAGACCAGAAGCCCAGAATCAAGGTGTTGGCAGGGCCCTGCTCTCCCTGGGAGCTGTAGGGGAGAATCTGCCCCATGCTTTTCTCTTAGCTTCTGGTGTTGCCCATGATCTTGGGGGTTCCTCGAAGCACCACTTCGATCTCCTCTGCTCTCTGTGGCCTTCTCCCTGTGTGTCCTCACATCATCTTCCCTTTGCTCATGTCTGTCTCCGTGTCTTTTCTCCTGTTCTTACAAGGACCTCGGTCACCCTCATAACCCTAACTTGATTAAATCTGCAAAGATCTTATTTCCAAATGAGATCCCATTCACGGGTACCCAGGAGTGGGACTTGAACATGTCTTTTTGGGGGACACGATTCAACATATTACACTTACTAAATATTAAATTGAACCACACAGTACTGCTGTGATTTGACTGTTTCTCATCTGCAAAAATGTTAATTTTGTATGGTTTAGCCTAAATCCTAATTGAAACAAAATTGGTAAACAAAACCAACTGATTTTGATCGGTGTTGTCAACTGTCAACTGAAATAACCTCATCCTTGTACTTTGCTCCAGACCCACAATGGATGCTCTACGACTGGCAAATTCGGCCTTTGCAGTTGACCTGTTCAAACAACTGTGTGAAAAGGAGCCAGCAGACAATGTCCTCTTCTCTCCAATCTGTCTCTCCACCTCTCTGTCCCTTGCTCAAGTAGGCGCCAAAGGGGACACAGCAAATGAAATTGGACAGGTAAGCTCCCTACCTTGTTTCTGCTTTGAGTGCAAATAGGCTTATTAGAACACATAGGCAGTGCCTAAGGAAAATGAATGGGGGCTCTTGGAGAAAATTGCTCAGGATTGAGAACTGTGCTATTTCTAGCACCCTCTTAATCAGTCTTTAAATGTGAAACTTCATTAATCTGTCCTGCAACCCACATTTACAAGTACCCATGTTGTGATGGAGAACCCGGGACCTGCTAGGCAATCACAATCTTTATACCAATGGGTGGCCTTCGGCAAGTCTACCTGTTACATTATAAGAATCAATCAAGATGGTGTTTGTTAAATGTGCCGCTGCAGACAATCCCTGTCTTATGCACAAAATTTATTGACAGCATCAAGCTTTATTTTAAGATGTAGGCTCCACTGCATTCTACTCTATAATATATTCTTTTTTTTAAAGATTTATTTATTTATTTGAGAGAGAGAATGAGATAGAGAGAGAGAACATGAGAGGGGGGAGGGTCCGAGGGAGAAGCAGACTCCCTGCGGAGCAGGGAGCCTGATGTGGGACTCGATCCCGGGACTCCAGGATCATGATCTGAGCCGAAGGCAGTCGCTTAACCGACTGAGCCACCCAGGCGCCCTCTATAATATATTCTACCCTATAATATAGTAATATCTGTATTAGATAAGTATATCTGCACTTACGTTGGTACAGAAATAACATTTAAAATTTTCTACCTTCAAGTAACAGGGATGAATAAGAAGACGGATTGTGCTTTCTTATGTTTCAGAATACTCCCTAGGGCTTGAGTATCCCATGTGAGAAGAATGGACTAAATGATGTCATCCCTCCCGCATATATGTTTATAGTTATATGCAGATGCGAGTGTATGTGTGTGTGCGTGTGTATTTTTTTTAGAGTTACTTTTTTAGAGTTACTATGATTGACGATCTAGCTTTGTAAAATTCTTAGACCTTCAAGTGAGGTTATCTTCCAGACTGTTACATTTTAAGTACTCATTTACCTTTATTTCAGTTTATCATTATTTTTAATTGTGATATAGTTGACATATAACGTATTAGTTTTAGGTGTACAATATAGTGATTTGATATCTGCATATATTGTGAAATGATCACTGCAGTAAGTCGAGTTAACATCTGTCACCTTACACTGTTACAATTTTTTTTCTTGTATGAGAACTTTTGAGACCTACTCTCTTAGCAACTTTCAAATGTACAGTACAGTAATTGCTAACTATAATCACCCTGCTGTACATTACATTCCCATGAATTACTTATTTTATGCCTGGAAATTTTGTCCCCTTTACCCATCTCCCCCTCTTAGTTAGTAGGTAGATGTGCTTCTACTTCCATTCCAGTATTATTTTTATGTTGATCTTTTTAGGTTCAACAGAATCTTTTTTTCCATCAACTCACAAGCATTTAAAAAAGGAACGTCTTCTTATATCCACAAATCCCCAGAAAGTATGACCCACAAAATATCATTTGGGTCAGGATGAAGAATTTATACTCGAAACTGAGTGGGGCTTGAAAAAGAAACTTCAGTTGTGAGCAGAACACCTGTCTCTTCTCATCCGTCCTTCACTCCTGACTCCCCCACCCGTCCATCCCTACCCCATTTCTCCTTCCTCCTTCCTCATCTCCCATTAGAGAAGGGATAGTAAAGAGAACTTCCTGGCAGTGGGTCTGTTCTCAATATTAATAATAAAGCTCTTTTCAGTACCTGCAATTGTTTTCCTGGTAGTGGTTACCTGGGTTCCTTAATTTTCTGGTCTTTCTACCTGTCATTAAGCATGAGAGTGCTGCACTACCTTGGACCAGGCGATTTGACCCTGCTGTACTGAGGTTTTTGAGTCATCGGCACGGTGTGCCCATTTAGTGGCAGTACCTGAGGTGTGGCAACCAGGGCGGTTATTAATGACTTAAGAGTGAGGAGAGGATCACCTTATGCTGACATCACGTTTTGGGGCACCATGAAGCAGAGGAGCTGCTGGGCTATTGGTTGGAACAAAAGAAAAGTTAGGAACGAAATGGAAGGAATCAAGCCTTCCAGAAGACAGCATCCTAGTTTTAAGTGACTTCCAGTATTACTATAAGAATAATTATTAACGTTTCTGAATCCATATGATGTTTTAGGTGTTTTACATGCAATGTCTGTAGTGGTCACACCAACTCAGAAAAGTAGGTATTCTTAGTCCTTTTTCCAGAGGGGAACGTGAATCTCTGAAGAGCTGGGCAAGATTACATGTCTAGTGGGTACAGGCTGGGATTCCAAGGCAGGGCTATGTGACTGTAGCCCACCAAGTGCAGCCAACCATGGATGGTGGCCACCTCCCAACAGTGATGCATCAGCACACTTGGTTAGAGCAACTGAAGGGGCTAGATAGACCCTGGCTAGAGACACCTCTATCCCCGAATCTGATACGTGCCTGATGATTGTCTCTCTTGGTATTCATCTCTCTCTTCTTGTGTCTCAACTGGATAGACATTATAACCCAGCTTTATTCTTTACCAGGTTCAGAAAGCCTTCTGTATGAGCATTAGAGGCATCACTTTGAAGAATGGGCAAAATTTCCCCATAGTTGAATAAAGAGAAGACTATCTTTATGGCAGTGTTTCTCAACTGGGGACAGTTCTGCCTCCCCCACCCCATCCCAGGGACATTTGGAGATGCCTGGAGACATTTTTGGTTGTCACAAATGGAGGAAGGAGTGCTATGGGCACCTAGTTAGCCAGGGATGCTGCTAAGCATTCTGCAATATCCAGGACAGCACCCCAAGAAGAATTATCCAGCCCCAAATGTCAATAATACTCAAGTTGAAAAGCCTCCCTTTATGGGGACAATTGAGCAGGGAGATACTGACATCCCCCCCCCCTCTGGCGGCAGACAATTGCCCTGTAGCCACTGCAGTGGGAAGAGGCAATGCTTCATGGGTAATGCATTTTTTTCTCTTCACAGGTCCTCCATTTTGAAAATATCAAAGACGTACCCTTTGGATTTCAAACAGTAACATCGGATGTGAACAAACTTAGTTCCTTTTATTCACTGAAACTAATCAAACGGCTCTATGTAGACAAATCTCTGAATCCTTCTACAGTAAGTGGGTTAAAGCAAGTAGCACGATTCAGCTTTTTACCAGGAGTGACATTTTCACATGGTTACACCCACAACTTTGTTGTCAGTGAAATTCACTTCTAGGATGCTCGTTTATGATTTCAGGCTTATCAAAAATAAATCAGCCCTAATGGAGAATGTGGGGGGTTTCCCAATCAGATAGGGGGGCCACCAAATGTGGGGCAACCCAGTCGGGTGGAAGCTGGCGGCTTGGGTGGTGAAAGTATTCACACAAGGCAGAACAAAGGAGATAGAAGTTTATTGAATACACCGCAAGGGAGTGGCGGGCAGAACAGCAAGGAAGAGACTGTCTGCCATGAGGCAGTGGTTGGGGGCTGTAGTTAAGGGGCAGGTGAGGAGGTATGGAATGTATGGAATTTTCCTGTTGTGGGTACCTGAGTCTGGGTGTAAGTAACCCATGGGTTAGCTAGGGCTTGTGGGTATTTTGAGGGGGGGGGTCACCTAATGGGGCTGCTTTTATTCAGCCAGGGATTAGGGGGTCCCAGCGTGCCCTTCTACCTTTCTCAGGCTTCCATTGCTCAAGTTGACTGTCTAGAAGCGGCCTCTACAGAGAGGCTGCGAATAGCGGGAATCATATCTAGCTAGAATTGCATTGCAGTCACTTTATGGCTCAAAATATAGAGAAGCTTGTGGGTTTCCCTTTTTCCTCTCAAACACACCTTCACCTCACCCTTCCTCCTAGATTCCTCACTGAGAGGGATAGAGAATGGGGGTATTAACTCTTTAGTAAATGTATCTCCATAGATGCAAGACAGCTCATGAGTTAAACCTCTTTCTCCTTAAATAGCAGGGCCTGTGGCCTGGGTCAACATTTTAAATTCTCCACCTCATTTGTTCATGCACACAATGTTCTCTTGATGTTTCTCAAAATCAATAAGAAAAATAGCAACCGCATGAACCAGTCACAAATTGATTTTGTTTGCTTTCCTAGGCTGGTCATGTGGGCATCTATCCAAGGTAGCTCTAGGTATTTAATTTCAGCTGTTTCTTGAAGGAATCATATAAAGGACACTGTCATATCCTTACATTTGACCCCAGAGTATATCATAATTTTTAAAAAATCTGTATTTGAAAAACAAAGCCAGCATATTTGATGGCTACATAGAGGTTCTTTCTCTACTTTAGTAGTATAGAGTTGATTCCATTTGTGTTTGCATGATCAGAATTTCAAGCTTTCCACATCTAAAAGGTAGACTGCCAGTTAAATATTTTACCATAGTTTTACTACTTTCTGCTGTACTGTTTGTTTTTCTAGTCGAGATCTTTTTTTTTTTAAATTTTTATTTATTTATTTGAAGAGAGAGAGAGCGACAGAGAGAGCAAGAGAGGGGAGCAGAGGGAGAAGCAGACTCCCCACTGAGCAGGGAGCCCGATGCGGGGTTCCATCCTGAGGTCATGACCTGAGCCGAAGGCAGACACTTAACTGACTGAGCCACCCAGGCACCCCCTGGTCATGAATCACTAGATATTGTTGTGACTTTATTCGTATTGTGTGAAGACATATATACAACAGCCTTCTTTTCTGCCGACAATCACCCAGGGAATTAAGAAAAAATACTGAGATGTGAGTTGGGGTCTGAGCATGGAAAAATTTTAAAAGTTCCCTAGGTGGTCCTGAAGGGGATGCTTAGTACATTTTGTAGCTAGCAGTGAGGAGTGGGGAGGTCCTTTATCTTGTTGAGGCTCCGATGTTCTCGGGTGGCCCCAGCTCTCTCAGTCAATGGCAACACTCAGTCCCAAG
This sequence comes from Callorhinus ursinus, assembly GCF_003265705.2. NCBI lineage: Eukaryota > Metazoa > Chordata > Mammalia > Carnivora > Otariidae > Callorhinus > Callorhinus ursinus. The sequence continues at coordinate 12,399,195 of NW_027397073.1, read as the reverse complement.
GTTGTGTTGGCGTTAACAAAAGCAAACTGGCTGAGGCTATAGCTGCTCTGAAGAAATTCAAGGAACCCCCTGTGCTTAGGACATTTAATCAGATATGTTTCGTTTGGTTGAACTTCCATTCCACGTTTTGAGTTATTTCAACCAAACTTGGAGTTGAAGGAATTTTTTTAAAGACTGCTTTCCATTCCTCCTGCTGAGTGTATATCATTTGCAAATTTACTGGTAATAGAACAAACAAGTGTGGCAGAAGGGGGACCACCTGCTTCAGAACTACCTGGATGTTTGTTAAAAGTGCACATTCCTGGCCTCAGATCACCTGAATCAAGATCAATAGGGATGGGATTTGGGGTTTTGCATTTTTAGCAGGCATGTGATAGAATCCCTGCTGTGTTCTCTCTAGAGTCTGTATTTCAGTGAGGATAGGAGTTTTCTGCTCAACGAGTTCTTTTTTCTTTTTAAATATAAATTGAGGTTATATTCCTCTTGGAGTATTTTATATTGTTTTTTAAATTTTTAAAAAGATTTTATTTGTTTATTTGAGAGAGAGCGAGCGCACAAGTAGGCAGAGCCGTAGGCAGAGAGAGAGGGAGAAGCAGGCTCCCCGCTGAGCAGGGAGCCCGATGTGGGGCTCCATCCCAGGACCCTCGGATCACGACCAGAGCCGAAGGCAGACGCTTAACTGACAGAGCCACCCAGGTGCCCCCATTTCTTCTATTCTAGGATATATAGACATATATATATATAATGCACATTTTAATGTTTCTAATTTGGAATTCATTTTATAATTATTGCATATATTTAATGTGGTGTTTCTTTTTTTCCCCCAAAGCTGCTACTACGTTGATGGAGGCATTTAATAATTGATATGCCTTAGAATTGAAGAAATGAAACACTTCAGACAAAGAACATTCATTGATTTCCCCAGAAAGTTTCCATTTGTACAGTTTTACTGATTTTGAAAGGGTATTCACCAACCTGGACACTTACAAATCCTTTAGTTAGAATCATGGAAGGCTGCAATGGCCTGACTATGGACTTTAGGTACTTTGTGATTTTAAGAACTGGATGTTTTTCAGGAGTTCATCAGCTCTACGAAGAGACCCTACGCAAAGGAAATGGAAACCGTTGACTTCAAAGATAAATTGGAAGAAACAAAAGGTCAGATCAACCAGTCAATCAAGGATCTCACGGATGGCAAGTATCCTTTCCTTACTTGGACCCTGTCTTCTCATGAATCTTTCTGCTAAGCAGAAACGGGAACATCCGGAGGCTTCCTCAGATGTTTTCGGTAGACAGGCTAAATTCTTGCCCCTTCCAGCCATTTCAAAATGCGGATGGATTCCTGGGCATGTCCAGCATCATCTTACACTTGGCAGGAATTCCTGGTGCTTCAGTTTCTTTTTTCTTTCTTAAATTTTTAAAATGTGTTTTTATTTATTTATTTTTGGTGCTTCCATTTCCATCCACCTTGCTGTGCTCCCCAGCGAGCTGTCAGCCTCCACATGCCTGCTCCCAGCTATGTCTCTAACAGAGGGTGGCTTTGGGCAAGTCACTGGCCGCTTTCTCAATCTGGAAACGAAGGGTTTGGGCTTTACCTTGGTCTCTGAGGCCACCTTCAGTTCCGCTGCTGCGGTCTGGGGAGGGACACACTTCTCAGGCAAGGGAGACTCGCTTCCTGTGGGAGTGGCCAGAGGGATCCTGTCTTGGTGCTGACTCAGGAATGCCAGAGTCCTCCTGGCAACTGCAGAGTGAGACCCTGGAGAGGACTTGGTCTTGGAGTCCTTCAAAACCTGGATTCCAATGCAGACGCTGCCACTTTGAACTGAGTTCCTTGGGTAGGGAACCTCAGTTTACTGACCTGTAAAATGTGGCATATGTTACCTGATTAATTTTTACATGGTGGTTGTGAGGATCAAGTTCAATCTATAAGGTAACAATGTATGATCACCAAGATAACATGGTAGCCACAGATACGCGTGCACACACACGGAGGTATACGTACGTATATATCTGTGATTGAAATGATGCTTCTTTGCCTTCGTATGTAAAGAAAAAACTGGTAAAACTAACACCAGGCTAAGCACAGTTTAAAGATTTATAAGCAAAGAGCAGTTGCTGTTTAAACTGCTGTGTAACAGTTTTACTTCTAGAATTGCCAGATGACTGTATTTTCTCTATATGGGCCTTTAAAAAAATCTTCATGAACTTAAGATTTTACCAGAGAAGGTAGGTTATTGAAAAGTCCTCCGAATTTAGAGTCAGAAGCTCAAGATTTAAGTTGAAACGACCACCTACTTGCTCCCCGCCTTGTCTGGTCTACCAGTTCCTTCCTTAACGTGATTAGGATTCAACCCGTCATGTAACATTGGCAAGACTGGTTACATGAGCTCAGTGCAAAATGCAGAGCAAGGGTCCTTTATTAGAAAATGTATTAAGGACTTCAGTGTGGTGACAGAGGAGCAGGAAAGCAGAACAGGGCCCTGCACATGCATGTCACAGGTCTGCAGAGTGGGCCCTGAGCCGCAGTGGGAACATCCTGGGGGATTAGGTAAATGAGAATCCCTTGGAAGAAACATCAGTGCTATTCACATGTGAGGCCTTCGTTTTATGAAGGCATTGTCCTCAGGGAGCTGTTGGGGCTGCTGGGGACTGGATCTCTGCAGTAATGACCCTGCTGACTTTGATGCTAGCAGGTGTCCGTGCCAGGGCCCTCTGGGGAGGGCGAGCCCAGCTCTAGGGTCAAGAGCACAGTGCAGTCCTGCACAAACAAGCTTTCCAACCCAGTGAGCGGGGAAGGCTGCTCGGCCTCGCCGAGCCCCAGGCTCCTTAAGTATAAAATGGGGATAACGATCTCGGCCTTCCAGGATCGCTGTGAGGTAATGCACGGGAAAAGGTTAAAATTACACTCGTGCATTTTCATTCCAGAGCACAGGCTGTGGAGTCTGAGAGACTCAGCTCTGAATCCTGAATCCGACCTTGCTCATGTGTCATCTTGGGCCAGTGACTTCACCATGGTGTCTCAGCTTCCTCATCTGTAAAATGGGGAGAAATACATGCTACCCTGCCCAGGAAACCTCTAGAACGCTAGCTGGCACAGGATAGGCTTTGAAAGTGGTAGCTCGTGGTTCTTTCCTTCCTGTTCTTCCTTTCTTTTCCCTCCCTTCCCCTCTGCTCTCTCCCTGCTAGGTCTCTTTGCTAAGTGATCCTGTGGCAAGAGGGAGGGGGAGAAAGAAACCCTTCTGAACGGAGGCATGTGGGCTATCGAACCTTGGGCGGGTGGCTCCAACAGTGATAAATACCTCGCGAGGGGATGTGCGTGTGGAGATCGGACGTGGTTTGGAAGAACGACCGGTGCAATCTGGGGTTTCCCACAATTGTTTGCAGGCCGCTTTGAGAACATCTTGGCTGACAACAGTGTCAGTGACCAGACCAAAATCCTTGTGGTTAATGCTGCCTACTTCGTTGGGAAGTGGATGAAGAAATTTCCTGAATCTGAGACCAAAGAATGCCCGTTCAGAATCAACAAGGTATGGGGAGGGGCGCAGCACGTCAGAGGCTCCCAACTGTCCATCTGAAAAATTAGAGCAACACACGGGACCTTGGGGATTCAGTCCGGTGAGGAAAATTGAGGCACGGAGGCAGTGTGCCTATCCTGAGACTAACGGCTAGGAGGAAAGTGGTAGACAGAGAACCATAATCCAGAGACTTGCTCTCTTTTCCAGAATGGTTAGATTGTTTTGCTGGTGGTTGGCTCTCCTCCCTGGAAAGGGCTGGCAGAGGGGCCCTAAGTTATGTGTAAGCAAAACCCGAAACAGTTTGTTGGTGGTGTCTGTCCTAGAGGCCGCAGGGCAAGCCTGGCACCCGAGCCACACCTGGTGATAGTCAGGAGTGCAGTGTGGGCTTTGGCACCGAGCACCCCTAGTTTTTGCATCTAGCAAAGTGTGAGAGGGTGGAAGGGAGGAGGAATGTGTGCTACTCCTTTATTGTGACTCAGTCATAAAGCTGGGTCATGTCAGATCCTGGAGACTCTACGAAGAGAATTAATAAGGATTTGAAATGCCATTGATCTTGCCGTGTTTCATCTAACCAAGCAGTAAAACACTGCTCAAGCCTGCGTGGGGATCTGCCTTCCTTTTAAAAGCAGACTTTTCTTTTGTTTCCTTTGCTTTGCTTTTATAGCCCCTGAACTTTTCCAGTGATGTTACCGAACTTTTCCCTTGGTCCCATGGTGTTTCCCTTAAGGGTAGACTAAGTTGATGAAGTTATATTATTAAAAGTTTAGTATAGTGCCTATTCAGACAAGGTGAACACACACACGCGCGCACACACACACACACACATTTCTTGGAATAGTCTTTATTTAGTCTGGTGTTCAGAAGATATGTCTCTTGATTTATGTTTCAGAAATGGGATTACTGTATCCATATTCGGTGCTGATAAGTGAAATCGATGATGGTTTTTGGTGGCTACGACTATATGCAAATTCATATGACTAGCAGTCTAACTTGATGGAGATTTTTTAGAGAAATCTGTATCTTCTTTAAGAGAAACAAATGGAAGAACCAGCAGTTAATTTCAAAAGTAGTATGTTTGTCTCTCACAGTTATGTTTCTGGTTGTACATAGAATCGAAGTCTTTAGTTATCTATAAACCAAATATTTAGTGAGCAACTTCTACGTGCTGGGATATACCAAGATAATGAGACATGGTTTCTGCTTTGACAGAAATAGTCGAATTGGGGTGGGGGTGGAAAGACACTCACATAGATAAATATTCTAGCCATGTGACAAGTATTGAAATAGAGGTGTTAACAAAAATAAAATACCGTCTAGCTTTGCTTGAGAGAGGTGTCAGGGGAAATTTAGTTTACTGTTTGAAGACCCCAGATAAAAATTTTACTGCTATATTATCCCCTAGACCTGATATGAAGTTTGAAATCTCCCCTAAAAGAGATTCAGTTAATAGGCAAATGTCCTATGGGAGGTGTAGATTGAAATAAGAAGTCACCCGAAATTACGATCAGTCTCTTGCTTTTGAGTATGAACTAATTTTCCTTCAGGAAAACAGTGTCTTTGTAGTAGAGACCCAAAGTCAAGTATTAATGGGGACAGAGAGAAGAAAGGACCTGGAGAGAAAAGCCTGGGCACTAAGGCCCTTTTCTGAGAAGTGGAGCTAGAAGCGACTTCAAGAAAATTCTGTTATTTAATATTCCTCTATATTTTACCTTATTTCAGATATTTTAAAGAAAAAAATATGGCAACAGATACACTGCCCTGTGCAGCCACACCCCCTCCTGTGTCTTTCTCTCTTCCTCCCCAGAGGTAGCGATCACTCTGAAATGTCCAATTCCCTCATTTTACTGACAGGGAAACTAAGGCCCAGAGAAGTTAAGTGACTTGCGCAAGATCATGGCGTCTGTTTATGTCACATTTGAGACTAAAACCGGAGGTTCTTAACTCTAACCCAGACTCTTCATCTGCTCAGATCCCAGTAGGTTGGCCATATAGGAAGCGGGTGACAAAACCAAAGGATAACAGAGGAAAAAACAAATGTGATGTCTGTCCTGCTACATGTCGAGTGTTCCCTATTACGTGTTCTAGTAGGAAAAGCTGCATAAGGAGATGCGTGGTTTGCACTAGAACTTACTTTCAAGTCAGCTCCACCAGGAATGGTTTAAGGAGCTTGTAATTATGAGCATCTATAAAGACTGAGTCAAAATTTCCCTGTGTTTTCAATCATACTACCTTATTTTTAATGTTTAATATAAGCAAGTTTAGTATGTCTAGTTCCTGAAATAGATTGGAATTATGAGGCATGTGAATAACTTTTCAAAAGAAGTCATTAACTCTTCAGGGGCTAGTCTGTGATGTTTTGGGTCCAGATGGGGGATTGTGCCATTATGGTCTGAAACTATAACAAGAACAAATGTCTGTGTGTGTCTATGTGTATTTATGCGTGTAACTTGAAAAACAAGTGGTCAAAATTTCTTCTCCTCTTACAGACGGACACCAAGCCAGTGCAGATGATGAGTATGGAGGCCACGTTCTGTATGGGCAACGTTGATGGTATCAATTGTAAGGTCATAGAACTTCCCTTTCAAAATAAGCACCTCAGCATGCTCATTCTGCTACCCAGTGATGTGGAGGATGAGTCCACGGGCCTGGAGAAGGTGAGGAGGGAGGCGGGGTTCAACACAAAGGTGCCGCCTGCTGTGCCACGGAGATGTGTGGCCAGCACCGTGGGCGACCATGACAAGGGTGTCGCGGTCCTTTCTGGGTCTTTCTCTTTAATATGAAAACAGCCAACATTTACTTGGCACTTGTGAGGAGCCAGGACCTGTGAGGTCCTACGTGCTCCTTGTCGCTGGTTTCTCGCAACAGGCCTATCCGTGCATTGGAAACTATCACTGTGTTCTTGTTGACTGGGGAAACTGAGGCACAACGGGGGAGGTGACTGGTCCGTGGTCACATAAGTTGTCAGTGGCATGTAGAAGCAGAATTTGAGCCCAGGCAATTGGAGTCTGTGTTCTTAATCTAGCCTCGAGTACCTATTACTAGCATCTTGCCTTAGTGCGGTACGTTTGTTACAGCCTATGAGCCAGTTATCAGCACATTATTCATAGAGTCCGCAGCTTGCTTTAGGGTTCACTCTTTGTGTGGCACATGCTATGGGTTTTGAAAAGCTCTTTTAATGCATACACGTGTATGAGATTTTATTATGCTTCATCTTTTCTGTAGGTTATTAGAGGCTCGAGGTTTAACTAGAGCCTCATCTGCTTGTGAATGGTGCTTTCGCTTCCTCTCTGCTCTGGCAGACCCATCCAGCCACCCCCTGGCCACCTGTTTTCCACCCTTGGCCCTCACTCCCCAGCTTCCCTAGCTCCCCTCCACCTGGGTCTTGGCCCTTGGCCAGGGAGAAGGACGGGCTCTTTGAGGAACCCAGAGATCACCTGCTTCATTTCATGCCTCAATTACTCCCTGACTTTCCCGGGGACGATCTAGGTCTAAGTCAGTCTCCATCCCACTTGCTGCTTTAATGATGGTTACACTCTCTCCATCACTGGCCTTCATTGCTCTTTCTCACTCCACTCCATGCCTTGGTCTCTTTTCTCCTTGGTCCTTGCGCTTTCCCTTGTGGGAAATACCCTCATACCAAACTTTTCCTGATTACAGTATAGAATGAAAGAAACTGATCTCTTGGGTCTCAGGAAAATGCAGGAACACGTGTAGCTTTGGTCTCCTGTGGCTGCCATAATAAAGTACCACAAACTCAGTGGCTTAAACATCAGGAATTTATTTTCTCACAGTTCCAGAGGCTAGAAATCTGAGCTTAAGGTGTTGGTTCCTGCTGGGGGCTGTGAGGGAGACTCTGTCCTATGCCTCTCCCTCAGCTTCTGGAGATAGGCTGGCACCCTTTGGCCTTCCTTGGCCTGGACATGCATCACTTCAATTTTTGCCTCTCTGTTCGCCTGGGTTTCTCCCTGTGTGTGTGCATCTGTGTCTAAAATTTTCCTTTTTATAAAGACACTGGTCATATTAGGTTAGGGCCAACCCTAATGACCTCATCTGAATGATACCCACAAGGATGCTGTTCCCACATAAGGTCACATTCGAAGGCAGTGTGAGTTAGGACTTCAACATATGAATTAATTTTGGGGTGGGAGTACAATTTGACCCATAACACATATATAATGGAAGAAAAAAAGCGCTTTTTCCCCCTCTGAGTTGTCTTTTTGAGTTAGGGATGAATTTTCTTCCCTCTCTTCATTCCCAGATAATAAGCGGGCAAGAGAATATACCTTCTGGTAGCTTTTGGCTCAAAAATTCTAGTTACTTATGGCAATCTTTTGGTCTGAATAATTTGTTGTAAATGAAACAGTAATCATTGAAAACATAATCATCATAGATTAACAAGAGAATCCAAGGGGACCCTCCCCCACTAAAAACAAAACAAACAAACTTGTGCCCACTCTGTGACCTCGCTGTGTTACGGACTTCTTTGGGGTTTCAGGTGAGTAACTTCAGTGAGGGGTGGCCCCATGATAGTAACAGTCAAGGCACTGTCATTCTCTTTTGTACGTGTTTCTCTGCTAGCCAGTGGGGAGGTTGGCTGGGCAAGGAGCAATCTAAGATTTGCTCAGTGAAGAATTTTATGACTAAACCATTTTAGGTGTCATTGCGTATCTCTCATTTCTAAAACCACCAACTGAAATGGATGCATTCATCACCTTGGGTCTTCAAGAATGACCGTAGACAGTTCAAGTTCTCATTTCAGAAAGAGCAACTTTAGCTTTAACTTGCATTACTAATTTTGATGCCATGCCAAGTACATGAATATTCTGGATTTCCTGGCAGAGAAGTTAAAATAAGCATTCAAGAAATAGCATGTCTAAAAACCCTTTTCATTTTATGTTTATTTCACTCTTATTTATGCAACATCATAATCCATGCATTCATTTCTTCTCTACAGCTTCAAAGAAATGTCCTCAGACATGCAAAGGGACCATTGTTGGAGGGTGGGGTGCTGGGTGGCTGGGTGCATCGTTGGTAAGGAAAACTAGTCACATACCTAAACTGCAGGACTGACTCCATGTTCGGTGGCCCATCTGCGCTGCTTCAAAACTGGGCTCACAATGGCACTTTCTGTTTTCAGTCAAACAGGGTCTTTTACAACTGGGAATAATAAAAAAAGTAATTTCGTCTCCTTTGGGTCCTTCAGGTTCAACAACAGCTCAACTCAGAGACGCTCTTGCAGTGGACCAATCCCAGCACCATGGCCAACGCCAAAGTCAAACTCTCCATTCCAAAATTTAAGGTGGAAAAGCTTGTTGATCCCAAAGCTAGTCTGGAAAACCTAGGGCTGAAAAATACCTTTAATGAGAATACATCTGATTTCTCTGGAATGTCAGAGACCAAGGGAGTGGCCCTCTCCAATGTTATTCACAGAGTGTGCTTAGAGATAACAGAAGATGGTGGGGATTCCATAGAGGTGCCAGGGTCGCGAATCCTGCAACACAAGGATGAATTCAATGCCGACCACCCATTTATTTACGTCATCAGGCACAACAAAACGCGAAACATCATTTTCTTTGGCAAGTTCTGTTCTCCTTAAGCGGCAGAGCCCAGGTTAAGTCCCACCTGACTCTTCTGTAAACTCTGCATCCAAAGAATCACTTTCTAAATACAATAAATTGTTAATGTTGCTGGATCAGGAAGCAGCTGGTACTTGACATGTGTAACCCTCCCGCTAATAGGCTCTTCTTTTCCAATCCTTTTTTTTATTCCCCCCCACCCCCCCCGCCATAAACTACAATGCTTTTAATGAAAAGGAGTTACCTTAGATGAAAAATATGTATTCATTACTTGCCAAATTATCTAGGGTCATGGGCAGGAGTGCAGTCTTCCGCAACGAAAATTCCTGTAAGGAGGATCTGGAGGATTTTAGAGCTTCATCTTCCTTTATTGGGATACAGAATGTTCCAGACATTCTCACTTCCCTGGAAGACTAAAGAAACTGGTACATGGGATTCACAAAACTTTCCTGGCTCCAACAAAACTTGGGCACATGTTTAGGCTGCTGTCGGCCCCTAGCTCCTTTTGCTTAAACTGTGGTCCCAATGTTTTCTCCCAACTCCTTGACTTTTTGGGATTTTTAGAAAGCTAACATGTTGCACATACTATATGTTATGGAAGGAACTCCATTGAGAGAGTCCGGGGCAGCACCCTGTAAATCAACACTTTCATATTTCTGCCACAAAACAGAATATTCACACAAAATGGATAAAGACTCTGAGCAGCCCGTAATAAATGTCAGGTTTTACTGCCAAATGAGTGTGCCACCGGCTTATGAAGAAGCTTTTGGTTTTCAGAACTTTTTGAAATTTTGGGAGGTTGGAGAGGGCATTGCAGACCCATAGTAGTGGAAGTGCAGCACCTCGAGGGGAGGTTAGATTTTATTAAAAATCCACTTTCACTTTCGACAGAACATGCACATGGTCACTTGGCTGGTGATAGGTCACTGATGGACAGGGAATGCTGACAGCCTCAACAAGGCTCTGGGTGTCTGATGATTAGGGACTTGAAACACGTGGGGATTTTTAAGGTAGCCGATAAGAGTATTTTGAGTGTTGAAGGAACTTGTCTCTTTGTCTAACGTGCTAGTGGGAAAGGGGAAAGGAGCTAATGCTTTTGGAGAGAACAACAGCAATTGGAGTGCTCTCACTGCCTTGACACGTATGTTTCCAGACTACGGGTTTAGTTACAGTACACAGTTAGTAACTTACATCAATAGTAATTTGTGGAGTTGGTCTGTTACGTTATCTATGTTGCAGGTACACGGGTTAGCTCACTACCAAAAGAGCACATTTGTTGACGATTTCGTGACATGCCTTCACCCATCTCGTCTCTGGCATTCGTTGTAAATAGGTTCAACTTTCTTCTTGCTCTGAAGGTTCAATATTGAATGTCTTTTATGTCACCGACAATAAAATATTATTGAACTACACGTCTTGTTTTTGTCATGACATTAGATTAACTATTTTGAAATGGAACCAAACCATCATTTTACAAAAGCATTCCTGTATGTAAGTGCTTTTTGAGGGCACTGATGGAAAATGCAAGGGAGTAAGAATAATTACTGCTCTTATTCCCTTGTCTTCCTTTCTTCCCGCCCACCGAGCTCGCTTCCTCCCCCATTCCCTTTCATCATGAGGGCGGGGGGGGAAAGGACCGGGGGCAGGGGTGGTGGTGGTGCTGGGATCACTTTCTGCTATGTGTAACTATGCAATTAAATGAGAGGCTGGCAGGAGTACATGGAACTTTTCTCCAGCAGAACAGTTTGGGCCTTGCCTCAAAATCTCATTAAGTAAGCTATAGATGCTCAACGTATTTGTAAGTACATTTTTCTCATTGTACATTTGCTTTCAGTCAATTATGGTATCCTTGAACCTAATATTCAACATAGCTCTTGTCCTGTCCCTAACTTGTGCTCCAACAGAATGTCCCCAATTGCAGTAATTGCTGAGCACTAAAGGTGACAAATGCTCCCAAAGCCCCCAAAAGAAAAAAAAAATGTGTGCAGGGTTGCTGGGGTGACCCAAGCCGGGTTTGGCCACTCTTGGCTCGTCATCCCCTCTAGGCTACGAAACAGAAAGTAGGGGATAATCACAAAAAAGTTTTAGTGAGTATTTAGAGGAGGGAATGGATTAGTGCCTCTTCGAGTCAAGTGTTCAGGGAGCTTAAAGTGTCTCCTGCAATTTGGAAAGTACTGGAAGTTTTGATTAACTTTTGCCTGGGATACTTTAATCCAGTGGTTTTCAACTAGGGGCAGTTCTGTCTCCTAGGGGACATGATGTTATGGTCAAGAATTCTCAATATTCTACCATGCCCAGAAGAGGCCCGGAGCAAAGCATGCCCACCCAACACCAACAGTGCCAAGGTTGGGAAAGCTGGGACCCTATCCAAAGGACAGAGGCTGGCTGGAGGGGGTCGGTCCCTAAGGCAGAGCAGGGAGAAGGTGCTGCGGAGGGCGTGCGGGGAGGGTGCCTGGTGTCAACTATAGTGAGATGTGCAGGGAGGCAGGCTTGAGTGTTTTGAGACTCTGCTCAAAAGGTCTGCCCAGTGAGGGTGTGCGGTCTCCGAAGAGCCCACGAGAGCATCCCGTGAGAAAGAGGCGGCACTTGGCACTTCTCGAACTAGATTCCGACTGCACCAGTGAAGCCAGGTCCTTCCCTCCTTCTCTCTCTCCCCCCCCTCCTCTCTCCCCTTGCCCCACAAGTTGGGTGTTGTCAGGAGCAGCGGAAGAGCAGGGTGGGTAAGTGGTGGGGCGGCCCCCCTCACCTTCCCTCCCCTGTGGGTTGGTGAGCCCCAACCGGCCCCCAGCGGTGGTGGATGGAGAAGCTTTCAGTTCTGACTTTGAAGAATTCTGGGCTTTTTCATTTCTGAAAAGGTCTTTATTAATACATGAAGGTGACTGGAGAGCTGTTAGTCTAAGGGCATGTGTTTAGGGGATTTGGTCTAGGGGAAGGGGGGGTCTCTGTGGCAGTGTGGACTTGAGAGGGCATGGAAAAAGGGCTATTTCCCCGGCACCTGCCCAGCCTGGTTCGCCGATAAACCATTTACTCACTTAATCATCACAACAACCATATGAGGAGGAAACCACAACCCCGTTTTATAAACGAAGATACTGAGCCTCGGAATGGATGCATCATCACGGCAAGGGCGCAGAGCTAATGAAAGCTGATGGCTGCAGATTGAGTCCAGAGCTGGAGCTCGGACTTCGGTGCCACCATCGTGCCCCTGACAACAGCCACCACACGTGCCTGGAAGAATTCCTCTGTCCTCTGTATCTTCTCTGTTTTGGAGTTCCCAGATGTTTCTCTTATCCTGGCGGTCCTTTACTTGTCAACCCAAATGGGCCTAGAGGTAGCTGGCTCAGTTCGGTACATTCATAGAGCATCTTTTATGGGCCAGGTGTTGTAGGGGCGGGTGCTTTGTGGATGTTACTACATTTGCTTATTCTCCCGATAACCCTGGAGGTACACCCATATAGTTTAGGAGGAAGTATGGGCTCAGAGGAATGGGGTAAAGCATCCAAACTGGTGATTAGCAGAGTATGTCTGCAGCTCTGTCTGACCCCAAAGCCTATTCTCCTTCCCCTGTGACTTAGGGCCCTTGGAGCCCTGGGGCAGGCTTGCCCTGGATGGCTTTGCCTTCACTCGTGCATCACACGGACCTCAGGCCACACATTGTTGCCCAAGCAATGCCTGTCTCTGTCCTCTAGGAAATCGGAGCAAAACAAAACTTCTTGCTTAGTCYSTGTGCCGATCCCCCTCCTGGACTCCAGGGGCAGCAAGGCCTCTTTCTTGCCCTGTGGTGCTGCAGGGGCTAACTGCAGTCATTGGCAGGCTCGTGTCTCTCTGCGGAGGTGGCTGGGCCTAGAAAGCTGTAGAAAGAAGCGGGATTTCAGAAAGGCCTGGAGCCTTAGTCCGGACGGGGAAAGACAGAGAGAGGGCAGGGATCCCACAAGGGAGAAGCACATGCTCATTGTTTACAGAAGAAGAATGAGGTGCTGCATACACACGAGGCTCAGAGCGGATGGAACCAGAAGGAAAGAGCACGAGACCAGATTGTGTGGGTGCGCAGCGGGCCCCGGCACCAGAGGGCCTGGCGACATCGGTGTCCAGGGCGGCAGGGCTCAAGGCAGAGCTGCTTTGCCGTGACCATATGTAAAATGCGCACATAAAAATATAACATCTACATTTATATGGACACATATTTGGGAAACAGGATTCCTGAGCCATGTGCAAATACTCAGCCAGTTTTCCAAAGTGGTTGTCCCTCTCCTCACTGTCTTTTATTAGTAATAGTATTACTATTATTATAATTATGATGGTAATTACAATAGTAGTATGTTATAATATAAAATAAAGCTGGTATATTATTACCAGTAGTATTATTATTGAATAATTATTATCAAGGCTTGTTTTTTTCAATTATTACTTGTATTGACCCCCTGCCATTTATGAGCTGGGTACTGGGCTAAGCATGACCTATATTATAATTCAGCTTCCACAACAGTCCTGAGGACTGGCTTGACATGAAAGGAATTGAGGTTTCCAAGACATGAAGAAACTTGCTGAGCACGTGTGGCTGGTAAACTGTTGTGAGGATTAAACCCCCTCCCACTCTCGGACTCTAGAGCCCCTCCTTTTCAACCTCAGTGCACTGATTCCATTAAAAACTTCTACTTGATGAATCCAATCGTTTACCTTCAAGGGCAGATTTTGCTCTATTTAGGTTAAAAATGGAATTTCGTGTTCAATATAAGACAAATGAATGTAGGTAAAGATAAACCTTAGCTGAAGATTTGCATAGGAAGCAAACCTTCTAGCAATGTTTACTTTTCAAACATTTCTGGTTAAAGTAATGTATTTTTTTAAAAAAATGTGGAGCTTTTCCCTCAGGGGTGACATTCAGTCACCTGTAAGCACTTTGCTTGCTCCTCGCACCAGATCGGAAAGCCTTCCCCGTTGTAGTTTTAGCTCCTAGACCTGGAACTGCTTCCCCAGCATTCTTGCGCTCAGCCCCAACCCCCTGCCGCAGAGGATTTAGTAGATGGGCGTATCCCTGTTTGAAGGCGTCTGTCCCTGTTCCCATCCTCTGGCCCAACAATAATGGCACCCCCAGTGTGTGAGGGCTTTCAAGTGAGGGGATCAAAGTGTGTTACTAATAGTAAATGACTATTCCTGACCCAAGTTCGGGAGCAGAATAAGTAGATGGTGCTGTTCTCCATTAGAGATAAGATAGGGACGGATGTGTCACTAGCACTTCTCACCGCCTTAGAGGAGCCTTGCCAGACCCGTGTAGCCCGGATCGAGCCCTGCCTGTCTCTACCATAAGCTCCTTCATGCCTCCCCACAAATAGTAGATATTAATACATACTTTGGATTGATGGGAAAAGAGCGTCCGATTGGGCAGGTGATCCTTGTGTTTGAGTTATTTTGCTGTCTCTCAGAACTAACAAAGCCTTCTTGACTGACTTAAAAAAAAAATCATTCATTATTTCTGAAAGGAGTCTGGAGGATCACTTGTTCTGTGGGGATGAGAAGTTGCTGTGAAAATAGGAATCCATGCTTAAAAAGTCATGAGTAGCTTGTGTTGAATGAAGTTAAACAGGTTCTGCTGTACTTTCTAAGCTTTGGAGAGAAAACCTTGTAACTCCCTGGGGGAGCACATGGGGCCTTGTTTCTTAAACTTACATGACCTCTAAACCTGCTAGTTACACTCTAACTTGGAGGACTATTGTTTCATGGAGCAAGTTTTGGGAAAATAAACTTACTGGGGACATCAAATTGAGGAGAAAATTCCAGATTTGTCAGGTTGCCAGGTGCTGCGAAAAGAGCATTGGCAAGGGGAGCAGGAAGCCCAGATTCCAGCATCCAAGCCATTCACCCTTTCAAGGGCTCAGGTGCTACTTGAATATGAGAGACAGCCTTTATCACAACGATCTCTGAGATTCCCACCGATGGCAGAAATCCGGGGCCAAGGCAAATCTCTACCTGAGCCAGTCCTCACTCATCCATCTATGCAGAGCCAACCACCACCTCCATCCTGAAGAGCACGGTCAAGGGTCCGACTGAGCTGACTCTCCTCCTTGACAACACTGGGAACTAAGGTCGGCCTTTTCAAGGTGAAGAGGCATGATTGCTATGCCCCTCCCCCCCCACTTAGGGAGGGGACAGAAACACCTCCATGCTAATTCTCGGCCCTCATGTTAGTGGTCAAATGACTCTCCCTCCAGCAGTCCCAGAGAGAAGGTTACTGAGGCAGGTGGAAAGTGTTAAGGCAATGAAACCAGCTTCTCCCTGACATTGTGTATATATACATATATATATATATATATATATATATATGTATATATATTTTTTTTCTTTTCTGTCTACTTATAACACAGAACTGGTTCTTTTCCTACAGACTACCCAGTTTTTTCCCCTTTATGTGGGTGTCCCCCAAAACGAGTGCCCCTGCATGTGGTGGTGTCGGGAACACCCTAGTGAGAGGGTAAGGGAGCTGACATCAGGCTGGCATTCCATTCAGATGGCAGCGCACCAGGGTGTGGGGCTGTGTCAGTTTGAGAAAGGGTCACCTCTTCTGAATTCACACAAAGGTGCTGTCCAGCCTAACAGTGGCCCTGTTCAGTTCTCCGTGAAATGTGCAAAAGAAGTAAGAGCATCATTACATCATTATTTCCATTATCATCACCATTGCCGATATCATCATCATCAAGTCAATACTTTGTTAAGAGAATGATCCTTATGTAAAATTAGGCCAGTTAGAAATAGATGGAGTTTCCCCTGTACACTGTTGGTGAGAATGTAAAACGGAGCTGCTGCTATGGAAAGTGGTATGGAGGCTCCTCAAAACATTAAAAATAGAACTACCCTATGATCCAGCAATCCCTGTCCTGGGGATTTAGCCACAAGAATTGAAATCAGGATCTCAAAGAGATATTTGCCCTCCCAAGTTCACTGGGGCACTATTCGAAATAGCCAAGAGATGGGAACCACCTAAATGTACGGATGTTGAGCACTAGTTGCAATGAGCATCCTGCCCCTGTGCCCACGAGCTGAGACCTGACTCAACCTCTCGGTTTCACCCTTGCCTCCTCCTTGGTCACCCTGTGTCCAAAAGGGGTCCTTATCATCGCCATCTTCAGTTCCATCACTTTTTAGGGAAAATGCATGGATAAAGGGAGTTTTATGCCGAAGGACCAAAGCTTGGACGCTGCAGGAGCTGAGCATTTTGTGTCCTGCACCCAAATAAACAGGCCTTCTTTCCTTTTCAAAGAGCCTGGTGTTGATGACTAAGTTTGACCTAACCCTGAAGGCAAGTCATGGGGAGCTGAGGTGAGCTGCGTTCCCCTGTCCTTAATTCATATTCTTTGCTGACTGAGGAAAAAGCAGAAACTAAATGGGTAGAGTAATTAGGTCAATGGCTTTTCAGGTAGGGAACAGGTTTTCCCATTCTTGGCAAAGCATCATTGCAAAGTTGCTGGCCCAAGAGTCAGCTGGTGAACATGAGGCCATCCTGAGCATCGTTCTCCTTGCCATAAAATTAATCCCAATGGGAACCCCAGCACTAATGATGGAGTTACAATAGGTGGTGAATAAGCTTGACACTACTGTTTTCAATAATTTTAAGTGCATCAGTCTCAATAATGAATTTATTATTTCTTTTTTAGATAAAATTGTGTTGAGTATCCAATAGGCAAGGCTGCTTGCTCACCTACCTATGAAACCACTGAAGTGGACTATCATTTCCTGCCTCCATCTTGTCCACAAAATTATCAGGAGAATTTTCGTCGACTCAATCATTCATTTGATAGACATTGATTGTGTTAGACACTGGCCAAAATGTGGGGAAGGAAAGACATGAATAAGACATAGAGGCCACAGTTACGTAGGAAACGAGCAATTGGTTAGGATTAGGATAGGGTACTTAGAGAGTCTTCTGAGCACAGAGGGAGGGCTCCCAGCCCAGCCTGAGGGATCCTCTAGCATCTGAACTGAGTTTTAAAGGACCAGGAAGCATTACCCAGGTGAGGAAAACAAGGGAGGAAACCGTGTATGTAAAGCAGAGAGGCAGGGGATTAGGTCGAGTTGTTGGGTAGAAGGGGGTATGAGAAACTCCTGAGAATGTTAGCTGCTCATCTCACTTGGCATAATGCCCTCAAGGGCCATCCATGTTGTTGCAAAAGTCAGGATTTCCTTCTTTTTATGGCTGAATAATATTCCATTGTATATACGTATACCACATTGAGAAGGGACTTTTATGTAGCACTTTGGGAAGTGTTGTTTTTCATTCAAATTCATGTGACTATTTTTCTACATTAACGAACTCGTGTTCAGTTCCACGTTTTTTGTGTGCAGAGGCCCAGTGAGGCAAACAGCTATAGATATGTCTGTTCCATTAGTGGAAGAACGCCCCGGTGACATGATGTCAGCTTGTATCCGTGTCACGAGCTGTTTCAAATAGGAAATCATTTAATTTCAACAATGCCTGTCTTTTTCTTTCATAGCTTTTAGAATTACCGCTTATCAAATGAAAAACATCTGACATGAACTCAATTGTAAATTTGAAAGGTTAAAAGATTCAACATTAAAGATAAAATTATTATCGTTTTTTTCCTTTTTTAAATTAACATGTAATATTATTTGTTTCAGGGGTACAGATCTGTGATTCATCAGTCTTACACAATTCACAGCGCTCACCATAGCACATACCCTCCCCAATGTCCATCCCCCAGCCACCCCATCCCTCCCACCCCCCACCACTCCAGCAACCCTCAGTTTGTTTCCTGAGATTGACTCTCTTATGGTTTGTCTCCCTCTCTGGCTTTGTCTTGTTTCATTTTTCTCTCCTTTCCCTTATGATCCTCTGTTTTGTTTTTCAAATTCCTCGTATCAGTGAGATCATATGATAATTGTCTTTCTCTGATTGACTTATTTCACTTAGCATAATACCTTCTAGTTCCATTCATGTCGTTGCAAATGGCAAGATTTCATTTTTTGATGGCTGCACAATATTCCATAGTATATATATACCACATCTTTATCCATTCATCTGTTGATAGACATCTAGGCTCTTTCCACAGTTTGGCTATTGTGGACATTGCTGCTATAAACACTGGGGTGCACGTACCCCTTCGGATCACTACATTTGTATCTTTGGGATAAATACCCAGTAGTGCAGTTGCTGAGTCATAGGGTAGCTCTATTTTCAACTTTTTGAGGAACCTCCATACTGTTTTCCAGAGTGGCTGCACCAGCTTGCATTCCCACCAACAGTGTAGGAGGGTTCCCCTTTCCTGCAAAGATAAAATTATTTTTATAGTGATTATACGAATAGAAACTTTGGTAGACCTCCATGTTATAATGGAAACAATTTTCTTTCCTAAATTAAAAAAAAAAACACCTCATGAAACAGCAATAGACTTGGAATTGTGTGCATTCATAAAATTTATAATGGTGTCCAAATATGGTGCTCTGTTCTACCAACATAGAAATTGCCGTTGTGAAATTTCATAAATTTGTAGATGTACACACAGAGTCACTACAGAATTTTTGTGACGCCATCATCAGTTGGAATTTGGAAAGGCTTGCTGTAATTGGGGTGCGGGGGTGCAGACCAGATTTAGCCACGTGCCGCTGACAAAATCTAAAGCAGAGAGAGGAGGGGTGAAGCAAGAAAGGAATTTATTTCAGGGACGCCAACACTGGGAAGACAGTGGACTAGCATCTCAGAGACTGTCTCCAATGTGCTAAAAATTCCAGGTTTATATACAGAAAATGAGGGACAACGGTCAGTGGGTACATGCAGGTGGGCAGTGAAGGTCAGGTCGATCACTGTCTTGGGGTCAATCACACGGGGTCTTGCTGGCTCAGGGCAATCCTTATGGCTGGAGAGGGTGGTTTCAGTTCCCATCAGGGGATGCTCCCCCCCCCGAGGCTTTTGTCTGAGTGAAGAGATACGCTAGAAAGAAGAACTTAATCAACTAGAAAGTACAGACTGAGGTCAAAATGGAGGTGGTTGACGCCCTCTTTCACTGAGTCTGTGAACTGTGTTGTAAACCAAGTTGTGTTCTCATGTCCGTGTCGTCAGGTTCTTGTTTTTAACAGATGGATTCTTTACCCGTTTAGTTGCATTTTGTTCACGATCAGCTGGGAGTCTCTAATCACAGCATCCCCAAACCTCAGCTTTTGATGCGTTTAGCTAATTGTAAGTATTGAAAACCAAACCTGCAGACAGGAAGACATTTAAATTAATTACGGAAGAAGAAAGGGGGAACTGAATACATTTAAGAACAAGAGTTGCTCAAATGTGTATAAGATTTAATTCTGAAATCCTGCAACTGCACTTTAGAATGTCTCAGCTTGTGGACAGAATCTTTTGATAGAACTTGGGTTTTTAATTCTATATACACTTGTATTTTCTTACCAGAATAGAATACAAGGGAGGCCCTCAATTTTGCACAATTTAAATTTAGTGATATGTTCAAAAGGATCATAGAGAGAACTTATTTGACAAGTTTCGGGTTGTAGGATAGATGTTCTCTGAGTAAAGGCGAAGACACTGTATCTACGGCATTATTGGAGCTGGATTATTTAGTACTGAACTGCAGAAAGTTCAGATCAAAAATATCCCTCCTGCCGCAGAATTAGCTATGAGCTGACCCGGTACGTTGGCACCTGTAGAGAGACTCTCTTCTCAATAATTTCTGCTCTGTTAGTCGTAGAATGCAACTTTGAAGAAGATTTCTGCCAATTTTAGGAAGGAATTAAAAATAAGGCATATTGAGAAACGACATTCTTCAGAAGAATACTAGTGACACAGGTTTGGAAAGCAATACATCTCAAACGCCGTTTCAATGACACAACAATGATTCTGCTTATGTTTATGTTATTTTTTAATGCTCAGATAATCATTTTGAGGAGGTTTTTTCCTTTTTCACATTTTGCTTAGTGTGCACAGACACATGCCATTTTATTTTACTTTATTTTTTAAAAGATTTTTATTTATTTATTTGAGAGAGGGACAGAGACAAAGATAGCGAGCGAGAGAGAGCATGAGCGGGGAGGAGAGGGAGAAGCAGGCTCCCCGCCGAGCAGGGAGCCCGACGGGGGGCTCGATCCCGGGACGCCGGGATCATGACCTGAGCCGAAGGCAGACGCTTAACCGACGGAGCC
>NW_027397073.1:12331970-12373950 GCF_003265705.2 Callorhinus ursinus | reverse complement strand
CTCCCTGCTCGGCGGGGAGCCTGCTTCTCCCTCTGTGCTCTCCCTTTCTCTTTCAAGTGAACTAAATAAAACTTAAAAAAAAAAAAAAAAAAAAAACGTGAAAAAAAGTGTTTTCTCCTGAGAGTGTTAGGGAAGAAAGGAAAGAAAGGAAACCCCTGACATGTGGTGGAATCAGTCAAAATACTGTCAAGACAAGGGCTTCTTATTCTTCCGGGTCCCTGTCTCCATGTTGGCCTTGGGTGGGGTGTTTCATTTGTGGTAGCGTGAGGCTGCTTCTGGTTGTTCTCTCAACCCCAGCACCACAGACGGCGTTTGCTTCCATGTTGGAGTTGATGCAAAGGCTGAGTTGAAGTTGAGGGTGTGGGAATTCGGGAGAGGAAGTTTCTGGACCCTGACGTGTCTCGGAATTTACACAGGCCTTGGAAAAGCAGAGACATTCTGCAGGGCGAGGAATGGGGATTTGATCCAAACCTTGTGCAGGTCCTAAGGAGCAGGGGGACCCCAGGGACACCTCGGTCACAGTTAGTCTGGGTCTGACTCTTCTATGACCCACAGTCCCCTTGGAGGCGGTACGGAGTTAATGCGGCTACTGGTTTGGGAGCCCCCAAGCCAAGTAGTGGTTCTAGCTCTCCCTGGAGAACTTAGATAACTTGTGGGGAAGTCAAACTTAGTTCTTGTGGCCTATACTTCCTCTGTGAAATATATCTCTAAGGTTCATTCCAACTCCAACTCAATGTGATTGATTATCAAGGAAGAAAATCGGTCTTCCCCCGGCTGTTCACCTTACCTTCCACGAGATGGCGCTGTTCATCACACTATAGTTGCTCCTCCAGGTCTCAAACTAGCAATTTTAACAGCTTTTAAGACTTCAATCTCCAGGTCCTACCCTTGCTTCTCTGGGGACGTTCTTGAAGTGCTTTCTTCTCTTTGCTGCCCAGACACAGCACTCTTCAACTCTCCCTCTGCCTGCCCCTGAAGTGTTAACATTGCTTAACGTTTTATTCCAGGTGCCATTTGTAATCGATAACAATTAGTTGGCTTCGGTCATCAGTTCTATGTTGACGGCTCTCCAATCTTTATGGCCCGGGTCTCCTTGCTGAGTTCCAGCCGCATATCCAACTGCCCCGTGGCCACCTACGTGTGACACGGACACCCCAAGCGGAATTCGCCTGCCCCTCTCCCTCTTTTCTCTTGTTGAATGGCCGTACCATGCACCCAGAGGTCCAAATGGGACTCCTATCATTTCCCACAATGATTTTCCTCCTTTCCCCACACAGCCAATCACTACATCCTGATATCTTTCAAATTCACCCATGGTTCTGATCCAAGCTCCGTGTCCCCTCCTCTGGATAACAGAAACATAACTCTATCTAAAGTGCCTCCCTTCTTCTCCTCCGCCCATTCTCCATAGTGCAGCCGCACGCACATCTGCGTACATATATAAGAAATGTATATAGGGGCGCCTGGATGGCTCAATCGGTTGCGCGTCTGACTCTTGATCTCAGCTTAGGTCTTGATCGCAGGGTCTTGAGCTCAAGCCCCGCATTGGGCTCCACGCTGGGTGTGGAGCCTACTTAAGAAAAGAGAAATGTATATAAATGTTTGTGTTTATTTATATATTGCCTCCTCTTCACCCCAGTATAAGGCCCAAGAGAGCAGAGATCGTGTCCACTTTGCTGTGTGCTGTGTCTCCTGTAGACCTAGCACATAGTACGTGCTCAGTAAGTACTGGTGGAATGGCCACATTCCCCATTGAACAGATAATTGTGGCCAAAGGAATGCTGTGTGGTGGGGGTCTTAGATATTGGTCGTATATGCCACTTATAGGGCTGGGGGCGTCTCTGAGAGACATGACATATTGGTTTCCATCCTCTTAATTTTGATAATAAATATGAAATCAATTCTCTTTGATGATGAAGGACCCACCGCACTGGCGGGCTAATTTTATGTGTGGGTGAGTTAGACACTCGCTCAGCTTAGGAGTGCTCCAGCTGGGCAGGGCCCTCAAACTGAGGTGAACTGAGGACACTCAGAGTCTTTTTCTCTTTCAGATCTCTTTCTGGCAATGTGCCTGGAACTCCAATAATTGTGTCCCTCCTCAAGGGACATCTGTAATGTAAAGTTATTTTAAAGCATTATCTAATGGGAGGGGCAACTCATGAGCTAGAACATAAATAAGCACAGGCTGGTTTATGTGATTATTTTATTATCATTCTCTGCTATCTTGAAAAGTGCTGGTTTGGTTGAGGGTGTGTATATAATAAACTCGAATGGGCTGGGGGACGTGTGGGGGAGCTGGGCATTTGGAAGCTTGCCAGAGGATCCTTGAAAACAAGAAGACATTTCCAAGAATAGGAGGGGCAGAGAAGAACACCTTCCACTTTATAATTTTGCTTGGGTCTAGTTCTGCTTGTAAGACTGCTTTCAAAATCTGTGGATTTGTGTATTTCATATTTCATCAGTTCTGGGAATTTCTCAGGCTCATCTCTTCAAATTTGTCCCTCATCCATCCTCTGTATTTTCCGCTTCTGAGACTTAAAAGAGACACTTAATTTCTTATTCTGTTAGGTATCTATTAATCTCCCTTTTACATTTTCTATCTCCTTACCTCTTTACAGTCCATTCTCAGTTCCTTCTTTATATCTATCTTTTAGCTCATTAGTTCTTTCTTCAGTGGTATCTAATATGTTTAACCCTCTCTTCAATTTTGAATTTCAATACTTATTATTTCATTTCTAAAATTTCTGTTTGGTTCCTTTTAAAATATGCCTGCTCATATATGATGGTCTCACCACTTGTTCATTTTGGGGACTCTAACTTTTTTTTTTTTTTTAACATTTCATACATGGTGATTTCACATTCTGTATATGATAGGTGTCAGTAGCTGAAAATCTTGGGCTCTAAATCTGTTTTTGTTTGTTTCTGCTGACCTTATTTCATGGTGGCTTGTTTCATTGTATGTTTGGTGATATTTTCTTGTAAAATCATAGTCGGTTGATACTCACCTGCGGGAATACTGGAGGCGTTTATTCTCAAATGATTCGCGTCTTTCTTTTCTGAGAGCCAGGAGGCGCTACTGATCCATAATTGATTTAGCATCCTCTCAGCATCCAGTGCCTCACGTGGAAGTCTAGGAACCAGATTTCCTACTTTTTGAGTTTGCTTACCCTTTGAAGCTCAGATTTCAGCTCACAAGTTTTTGTTGTTGCTCTTTTTAGATTCTGGAACCGCGCTGTCCAACATGATAGCTGCTAGCTGTTTGTGGTTAGTAAAATTAAGTAAAATTAAACACACAGTTTCTCTGTCACACTAGCCACATTTCCAGAGATCAATAGCTACATGTTGCCAGTGGCAACCACATCGGACAGCAGAGAGCTAGAACATTATCATCACTGCAGACATTTCTATTGGAGAGCGCTCTTCTCAAACATGATGGAACTCCAACGATGCATGAAAGAGTATGCTTTATAGGAGTAAGCTGTTTTGTAGAGGAAGGAAACTTCAGATTACCCAGTATTTTCAGAGTACCCAGTATTCCATACAGCCCAAGGCCTACCTAATGTGAAGATCATCTTACGCATCTTCCTCTGGAGAGCAATGCAATAAACAATGCAGACAATAGTAGAGATTTTTAATAGGAGGTAGGGTGTGATGATCTCGTTTGTGAAGAAGAATCACTAAGACAGCCCTGTGGCAAGTGTCTCAGAGGGGAGAAAGATTAGAAGCAGGAAGTGAAGCCTGGAGGCTCTTGCAGTATTCCGGGTGAGAAATGCCAAGGCCTCAGCTAAGTAAGTCAGTGACAGTGCAGGTGGGGAGGAGAAAAGAGCCATAATATTTAAGCGAGCAGTCACATTTACAGGTTGTTTAGAGACAAGAGAAAAGAGGAGGAGAGCGGAATAGGATTCAGGGTTTTGGTTGAGCCAAGAGCCAGATGACAATGCCGTTGATCAGAATCGGCAAAACTAGAGAAGGGACGGTTTAGGGGAGAAGATGAGTTCGGTCTGGACCGTGTTGTGTTGGAGGTGCTCAGCCTAGCACAGTGGTGTTTGCAGGGACTTTTGCACCCCTTAGAAAGACTTACAGGTTGCCCTGTAGGGGTCAAAGGGACCCCCAGCCAAAAAGTACTGCACACCAGGAGTGAACAAGAAACCTACTCTGATCCCCTCCTGTGATATCTGAGCAGACTGGCACAGAGGAGAGCCAGAGGACAGCTCCAGGGCCTGTTCGGTGACCAACGCCATCATCTTTAGCCTTCTGTGCACATTCACCTTAAATTTCAGAGCTTCACCCCTTTTCAGGCCTTCTGCACCTCATCCTGTATCTTGTGTTCCTCTGATTTACCCCCACAATTCAGGGCAAGGAGACCAGAATATTTGGTAGCGTGGCTTGCAGAGGCCGGTGTCACTGGGCTTTAATGAGTAGGAGCAACACTCTCCCCAAGGGCACCCCTATCTGCGTGAGCCTCCCTCTGCAGGTGAGACCGCGAACTCAGCCCCACTTACCTGATGTCGCTTGTGGGCACCAGATGTGTGCGTTGGGGATGGTGCCCATCCTGGTTGAATTCCTTAGAACCTTCTCCAGCCTCGGCAGAATGCACATGAAAGTGAAACTCGGTGGAAATAATCCTGGGGCGGTTGACATCTGTTGAGAATCTCCTCTGTACCAGGTATGTCCCAGAGGCTTCTAGACACTACTGAATTTATTTGCAGCACAAAAGCCCTATCAGAGAGGGACTGGTATCTGCAACCTCACTTAGCTTCTTGAACTTTTTGCTAATTGCCTTTCGCCTTCTCCTCCATCCCAGCCCCGTGCTCTCTCAGCTCGACATGCCAGTTGATTGCCCGGCTAGCTTTGTTCCCTACATTCTAGTACCATTCGGTGCATTATTGCAATTCAGTGATGAAAATAAGGAATCTCTTTTATGTCAGGGACCTGGGTTTGCTGGGTGGGAGCCAGTGCAGAAGGCAGGGTGTTGGTGGGCTTATCATTTTACTTGCTGCCATGAGATGCCTTATCGCTCATTTTAGGAATACTCGAAGTTTTGTGTGCATCAGAATCTCCCCGGAGCCTTGTTAAAATGAAGATTCAGAGGCTCCATCCCTATGAGTTCTGATTTATTATCTAGGGTGAGGCTCAAGAAGAAGTATTTTGAAACAGGCACCAGAAGTGATTCTGAGGCAAGTCTCAAGGATCCCACGTTGAGCAGCTGTGTTAGTGCCATGGGGCTGGTGCTTCTTCATAGAAGCCTTCCTTCCCCACCACTCCCTAAGAGGACCATCAGGAGGCTGTCTTCTAGCCCTGGGAACCTTCTGTCATCCAGACCAACTTCTTCCCCCTCAGCTCAATGCTGATGTCAAGTTCTATCAGTCAATATAATCAGTCAGCAAGTTCTTATCAGGCTGCCTGATAAGATTGTGAAACACATCACGCTCACAGACTCAGGCTTTCCCTCAACAGACAAGTATATAATTAAATGAAGTGTGTTCACAGAAGGGCAGTAATTAGAACAGTATTTTTCAGTGGGAGGGAGAGAATGAGTTGGTAAAGCCTTATGGAGGTGGTAGACTCTGAACAGTTCAGAGACTCAGGTTATATTTAATAAACATTTACTGGTTAGCAAGTAAACGAGTAAGTGCCAGGCACTTCCATATACATTGTTTTTGCTATAAGAAATAGAAATTCATACTTATTTACTTATGAATAGAATTCATACTTTTGAAGTCATATTCTTCCCATTGGCAGAAAGAACCAAGAATTCTTTATAATCTTTAGGGTTCCCTAAAGTACGATAGACCTAAGGCTTTCATCACAAAATCGTAGCCTGAAGGGTATAGCATGCCTGCCCAAATGTGCAGTGGTCTACCAGGGGTGACAGCTGGGACTTGCCAAATCCCGAATCCTCAGGAGAGCTCAGCATTTGTCGATAATAACCCATACACATAAATAGACTGAGAGCGTTTCCTTGGGTCCTTTAATTTTCTCTCGCCATGCAGATCTTTAACCTTGAACACCTGAAGACTTTCTTAAATTCTGGTCAACATCTGGGTCAGTAATTTGTGCCGACTTCGCAAGGAGGAAGGAAAAACAGCCAAAGATGTAGGTTGAGTCTATGGTTTTCGAACTTGTTTAGGAGTGAACCCTCATACAATTTGCACTATTGTTTTTTGGATGCAAAATACAGGTGTATAGTTTTTGAGGCAAACTCGATTTCAGCATAA
This sequence comes from Callorhinus ursinus, assembly GCF_003265705.2. Taxonomy (NCBI): domain Eukaryota; kingdom Metazoa; phylum Chordata; class Mammalia; order Carnivora; family Otariidae; genus Callorhinus; species Callorhinus ursinus. The sequence continues at coordinate 12,367,732 of NW_027397073.1, read as the reverse complement.
GAAAGACCTGGGTTTGAATCACACTATTTAGAGTTTACTGCTTACAGACCTTAAGCAGGTCACTCAACCTCTCTGAGCTTCCATTTCCCAGCCTGTGACTTACAAAGAATATTCCCTGTCTCGCATTGAGGGTTACATGAGAATAAACTAATAAAACATCTTGTTTAGTGCCTGTCAATGGGACACATTCAACAAATATGTTACTTCTTTCATTCTCCAAAATTCAATACCATCTGATACCTGTTTCTAATATAAGTAACTTTCAATAAATGCCAAAGGTGGAAGAAGTTATTTAAATCACATCTATTTTATTTTATTTTATTTTATTTTATTTTATTTTATTTTATTTTATTATTTCTGTGAACGAGGAAGTGTTATTTGATTGTAGTCGAGGAACATTTTGATCCAAATCGTGGTACCCAGGGCACTGTAGGAGCTCAGCTTGAGAATCTCCAGCCAGTGTGATTTTAGGAATGGTGTTGTGTCATGTGATATGGACGTTGGCCTGCTTTGCAAACCTGTCCTCACCCCTCCCTGCACTCATTCTCAATTAGGGTTGTTTGAGATCGAAGAGATCATCCCCATGGTAGATGCAAATATTCTGGAGGCCTAGTGTGGACGAGTATGCTACTATGAACAACACTGTTCTACCCCTAAGGGTGGCGTAGATTCTGGCTTCTGGGCTCCATTGGAAAATGAGCATGATTGCAAAGTAAGGACAATGGTAACTACAGCAGCAAGAACAATCCCCAGCACCATTCTTGCTTTTCAGGGACCAGCATGTTTGAAGGGTGCCCCTAAACCTTCCTGAGCCCAAAAAAGTTGACCTTGGGAGTAACAGAAGCTCCTTATAACATGAATTCTCGTTATATAGTGAGTACTCGTGTATGTTTATTGAATGAATCACTCCAAACTTAAGTTCTCGTGGTTGGGGGTGTGTAAGAAGGCTGAATCATGAATATGGCCTTTAATGAGATCTTTCAACCTTGAGATCTTGGTATGATCACCAGTCAACCAAGTTGTTGCCTTCCCATTGCATTCTCATGTTAACAAATATGGCATCCTATTGTACCTTTCACCAATTTCAATTTCAAGTCTGAAATTACAGAATGTCAGGGCTGAGAGTTCTCATTGCACAAACCCTTAATTTTACTGATAATTAGATGGAGACATAGTTTTGATCTTTTTGAAAACATGTTAATCCATATACCTCATGACACTAATGAATAGGTGCTGATCTTCACTGCTGACCCAGAGCTGGGGTTGGAGAGGTTAGTTTGCCTAACTCCATTCATAATGGTGTATTTATAACTTTGGCAGCCTCCTACCTTCCCTTTGTAAAACTGGTGGTTTCTTGCATTTAAGATACATTTATGCACCTTGTGACATACTTTTTTCTTTCCCCCCCACCAAAGGAACACCAGTTTTGGGTTTATTGGCATCTATGTAATAAAAACTTATTTGAAAAGAAAGGCGTGTAAGCTCAGTTTCACATTTACTGCTCTGCTCTCCTCTCAGTGGCTTGATTGTCAAGTTCACTGTGGGAAATTCCAGAAACTGCAATATACCAACCACAACTATCGATGATTTTTAGATTCTTTCTTGTGTTTTAATTTTTTTCAAAGCTATGGTTTAGGTTTCGCTGTGTTTCCATTTTTAAACCATTCATCTAAATTGTGATATGAAATTTGAAATTTTAAAGAATTTTGTTTCCAAAAGCCATTTGAAAAATGATGGTAAAGTTGCAAAAAATTTTTTTAAACGATTTTGATATAACTGAGAAACTCGCTGTAGAATTAGAAACAGTAATCCAAAGATCCATTTGATTGAACATAATTTTGGTAGGCAGATGAACTGATTTGTAGGAACTCATAGTTCTTTGTGTCATCAAAAGCAACTGTAAAATCCATAGTAATTCATATTCTATTTTGGAAGGAGATAACCCATTTAAAAAACAAAACTATTTGTGGAGACAGTAGGGACTTACCAAGTGAGAGGACCCTGAATTTTTTCATACTATGTCATCCTCCCTTATTGTGCTATTAATTACACAGAAGGACTAGATTTTCCAAATCACTTACTACTCAAAAACAAAAATTGTTTTGTTCTGTGAGCTTTCATGAACAAGCATGGTTTTGACCAGCACAGAAGAGCTAGACTTTGCGAATTTTTGTTGTACTCTTATGTTCTGAGGATTAACTCTATTGGAATTCACAAGCTTCCCGCCCTTGCCCCCCGCCCTTTTCTTCCAGCACATAGTATAGATGTTAAGGAGATCACAGCCAAGTAAAATCTCCAATAATTTGTACTCATTCATATTATTTTTTTTTTTAAGAGAGAGAGTACATGTATGCACGAGTGGGAAAGGGGGGGAAGAGGGAGAGGGAGAGAGAGAATCTTAAGCAGTCTCCCCACCTGGTACGGGGGCCCGCCTGACGCAGGGCTTGATCTTGTAACCCTGAGACCAGGACCTGAGCCAAAATTAAGAGTCCGAGGCTTAACCAACTGAGCCACCCTGGTGCCCCGGTACTGTACATAGTCATCAGTACTTTTGAGTTCCCTTTTCAGACTTGTATGACTTTGTAACAGCACTTTTGTGCTAAGATGACTGGGTGGCTCAGGAAGGTAGGTGCCTGTGATCAAGCTTATTTGGAAACTGAAACTGTAAAACATAGACTCTTTCGCACCACATTATGACCAACAAACTAGAGCAGGCCAGAGTCACATAATTATGTGGGACACCCTTAGATTATCTATGAACAGAGGCAATGTCTCAAACAAATGGCCATCTTTTCCTTAAAAAATTTCAGATGAGAGGTTGAAAACAAAATATAGATAAGCTATGCTCAGGATTTTTTTCCCCGAGTGGTCTACTGACTTTAAGAATGGCTTCTTAGAATACCAACTTATATAAATAAATACTGATTAGAAAATCACTATTTTGAAACAGTTATTGTAATAATTGATCCAAGCAAGAATCATTAATGGGTGCTAAAATCTGAAAATGTTTGATGAAGACAAGGTTATTTACAGTTTCAGTATATCTCCTTCCTTTTTATTTTTATAATAACTGTGGCTTATGTAAGAGAATGTCATTTTTCTTACAATATAAAAATATATAAGGGCAAAGGGACATGATGTATGCAATTTATTCAACAGCACTTCAGAATATATTTGTATGGGTTTATGTATCGATAGGAGAGGAGAGAATTACAAAGCAAATGAGACAAAAAGTTAGTGAAGTGTATATAGTTATTCTTTGTAACATTCATGCAACTTTCTGCAAGTTTGAAATTAGTTCTAAATAAAAGATAAAAAAACCCTTTTTCCTAGGAAAGTTATAAAGAAGGCTGACTTGATTTAATAAAAAATAAAAATGTCTATACTTTGAAAGTATAATCAGATTTAAAGGTCAAATGACAGCAATGGAAAAACACAATAGATAGATTTCATTTTGTTTATAACATCAAACGAATATCTGTAAATCATGAAAATACAAATAACTCAAATTTTGAGTGTAATGCATAAAAAATGCACTTAACAGAAAAAAGCAAATGCCAATGAATATGAACAGATACTTAATTTATAACTGACCAAAGAATTAAATTAAAATGAGGTTAATTCCTTTTTTACTATTTTTAGCAAATTTATAAAAATTGATAATCTTAGGAAAAACTGGGGGCTTCTTCTTTTTTTTCTACTCCCAGGAAGGAAGCATGGATAGACTAATTCTTTCATATTTTTCCACTCCCAACTCATTCTGCTCAATGAGGATTGGTTAGATTGGATAGAACCTGATCTGTATTGGGCTAAGCTAATCAATATATTCTGTTGAGAGCTCCCACATACTAGACACTATGTGGAACACATTATATACATACATTATATCATTCAACCCTTAAAATGTTCTATAAAGTTGGTACTATTATTATCTCTCTTTCATCAATGTTTTAGCTTTATAATATATTAAAACTAATTGGCCAATAAGAGAAGTAATTCCAACCAGAGGAGAAGAAGTTGGTAATTCACCAAATAGTGCTGGGAACATTGACTAAGTAGTTAGGGGGTATTTGAGTATTTATTTATATTCCTACCCCACGTCATAAACCAAAATAAATTCTTGATGGACTAAAAAGAAAAAGGTAAAAAGAAAACCTACCAGAAACTGTAGATGAGTAAATTACCTGTTCTCTGAAAGGGGAAAGACTATAAATATAAAACACAAAATTATCAAGGAAAAGATACACTCATCAGATAAAAAGACATATTTGTCAGGATCATCCAGTACATATGTATATCATGGACTGATTACCAACTAGGATTTGTTTGGAGAGAACAGCTAGGGCCCTGTTAGAAAACTAGTGTGCCAGCCTTCGCAGGGTGACATTGAATGTACTCTGAGTCTCTCCTACTAAATGATGTGTTCCTCCAGGGAGGTACCATGTTCTGCTCACTTGTGTGTCCTCAGTCTTGTGCTGACCTGGTCCATCCTGTGCATTCTGTTCTGTGTTTTGATAGACTGAGTAAACAGAGGAATGATATTCAGGTGTGGCCAAAGCAATGTGATAGAAAGGCACAGTAGGCATGTCCTAGACTGGTGACATACATGGGCAATGAGAGAGCCGGAACAGTTTAGTGCTTTAAAGCAATTTGATTGACTGAGTTCTACACCCATATTTCTAAATTCACTAGGAATGTGGATGAACTATATGATTATTCTATGGTGCCCAATAAATTGTTATTAGAAGTTTGGGAGACTAAAGCAAATCAATAAAACTCTGATTTTCTAGAGAGTTAACTCCAAACAAGTTATCACATAAATTATCTGAATTAAATATTATCCTATGGAAACCCCCTTGTGTATAGTTTAAAAAACCCCATGAAGATAGATTATATTTATGGAATTACATTTAATGACTGATCTTTCAAAATATTTTATTACTATTATTTAAAAATAGTATTATGTTTGTGCACTTAAAATGAGGTTTAGAGCATGAGGAAGACCATTTAGCTGAGTAGAGGGAAGAACAGGGATGAAAGATGGAGTGTTATGTCACTGTGGTTTGGATTTGCACTTCCCTAATGACTAATGATGCTGGGTATCTTTTCACATGCTTATTGGCCATTTTGCATATCTCCTCCAGAGGAATTTCTGTTGAAATCATTTGCCCATTTAAAAATTGGGCTATTTACATGAGAGATGATGGACTCTGAAAAACAAACTGAGGGTTCTAGAGGGTAGGGGGGTGGGGGGATGGGTTAGCCTGGTGATGGGTATTGAGGAGGGCACGTTTTGCATGGTGCACTGGGTGTTATGAACAAACAATGAATCATGGAACACTGCATCAAAAACTAATGATGTAATATATGGTGATTAACATAACAATAAAAAAATTAAAAAAAAAATAAAAATTGGGTTATTTATTTCATTATTGTTGAGTTGTAAGTGTTCTTTATACAAATCCCTTACCAGATACATGATTTGCAAACATCTTCTCCCATTTTGTGGGTTGTCTTCTTCATTTCTTTCTTTTTTTTTTAAGATTTTATTTATTTTTTTGACAGAGAGAGACACAGCGAGAGAGGGAACACAAGCAGGGGGAGTGGAAGAGGGGGAGAGGGAGAAGCAGGCTTCCCGCTGAGCAGGGAGCCCAATGCGGAGCTCGATCCCAGGACCCTGGGATCATGTCCTGAGCTGAAGGCAGACGCCCAATGACTGAGCCGCCCAGGTGCCCCTGTCTTCTCCATTTCTTGATGGTGTCTTTTGTAGCACAAAAGTTTTTAATTTTGGTGAATTCCAGTATAGCTATTTTTCTTTTGGTACTATTTTTTTTTTTTTTTTTTTTGGTGTCACATGTAAGGAACTATGGCCTATCCTAAGGTCATAAAGACCTACTTCTATGTTTTCTTGTAAGAGCTTTTGGGTTTTAGCTCTTATACTTAGGTCTGATCAATTTTGACTTAATTTTTGTGTATGGTGTCAGGTAAGGTCTGACCTCATTCTTCTGAAGAATTTATTTGTTAATTAGAGAGAGAGAGTGAGCATGAGCAGGGTTAGGGGCAGAGAGAGAAGCAGACTCCCCATTGAGCAGGGGCCAGACATGGGGCTCGATCCCAGGACCTTGGGATCATGACCCAAGCCAAAGGCAGACACCCAAACGACTGAGCCACCCAGGCATCCCTCCCTTGAATTATTGAGCAGAGGACAAATGCATCTTGGGCTCGGCAAAGGACAGGTCACGGCTCTCGTTATATCATGGATGAAACAGAGAGATGCATTGTTCCCCGATTCTCTGCCACCAACTTTGATTTGTGGCTTTCTTCTTTGCCACCCTAACTTCTACTGTTAGTCCCCTTTCTTTGTGGCACCAAAATTTGGAGTTGGCATGTATTGTGTGTCTACTTTGGACATTTCTTTTGTCACCTGATGTGGAAGAAACCAGAAGGCTTGGTAGGTTTTGGTGAAGAAACTGAGTCTAGGTTTTGCTGACTAGGTCAATGTTATGCAATGAGGAAGTTTGACAGAAGAATTTCTGCAAATATCCTGATGCTTCCCTTAAGTTTGAGCATAATTATTAGACTGAACCGATACATATATTTTCTGTTTTATACATAGCCATGTGCCCTTACACTCACTGGTATCTGAAAGGAGAAAGTTCACTGGAGACAAATAGAATGAGGCAAATCCCCTGACTTAAGACAGTTATTTATTCTTTCCTCAAAAGTCCAAGATAACTGAATTGAATTTTATAGTAATAAATTCTTGAAAAATTTTCTCTTATTTCTGGCCAATATTTAGACTATGGACACTCCCCTGGGAAGGCTGGGACTACCAGCCATTCTCTCTGTAGGAAAAAGAAAGTCAAGGTTCCACATTTACCAGAGTCATTTCTTCTCCCTTCACATTGTTTCCGTCTTGTGACCATGGCTTTCCTCAGGCGCTCCCGTAATTGTCCACAGCAGCCACAGCCAAGGCCATTCCAAAGGCTCAGTCAGAGTCAGTAAGAAGGTGTGAAACCAGAAAGCATGTGTTCTTACTTCCTGCGCAGTTTTTCAGTACACCTAAAAAGGCTCATGAAAAATCTCTTCAGAAAGGGTGGGGGGAAAAAGGGATGCACAGAACGTTCACACTTCTTCAACAAAACTTAGTAAGCACCAGGAGGTGTTGCATGTCTCGGGGTTTTTACCGCCATCATCTCCAGAAATAGGGAGAAGGCTCTAGGACATGGGAGAACAGAGGGCGTCAGGAAGGGAATGTGGGAGGTCACCAAAGTCTTTGTCTTCTTGTCTGGCTGCGTCAGGAACTAATGTCTGTCCTCACCACCTTCTCCCTCTCCTCCCACCCCCCTCCCTCCGCTCTCAAATAAAACGCCATGAAATCCGGTCATTCTGTTTGGGTACTCACATTGATGTCCAGCGCCCGGCTCTTCTAAGTGAATTATATTCCTGAAGCCCCCTGGGAGACAGATGGTGGTTGGGTGGTCGTTCTCCCAGAAACTCTCACGGCAGAAGGGAGAACCAGCTAGGTAATTTCATGGATAACCCCCATGTACACTGCTTTTTTTTCAGTCTAATTTTGTGCACTAATATAACCAGATAGATTAACTTTTTTTTTGAAAGATTTTATTTATTTATTTGACACAGAGAGAGACACAGCGAGAGCAGGAACACAAGCAGGGGGAGTGGGAGAGGGAGAAGCAGGCTTCCCGCTGAGCAGGGAGCCCGATGCTGGGCTCGATCCCAGGACCCTGGGATCATGACCTGAGCCGAAGGCAGACACTTAACGACTGAGCCACCCAGGCATCCCAAATGGAGCCCCGTGGATTATCTTTTTGAGGCTCGTTTTCTAAGCTTTGAAATGGCATATCCTATGCACGTCATTGCTAGCCACCACGGGACGCACAGAATTGCTACGAGGTGGAAGAGCCCCAGGGGAAAATACAGGAAAGCTAGGTTCCAGCCTGTCTTCAGTGTTGCCTTAGGAATACTCTGAAATTAGGTGGTCAAATTCTGTTCCCACTCCCACGGAAGAGACTGGTTGCAAGCCGCTCAAAACCTTACTTGAAAGGATCATAGATGGTCTAAACAGTCACTCGTCTAGTTGTGCAAAGTAGTGATTTGTGTAGCATGAATGGTAACTAACGCTGACCTTTTTCACTGTTCTCTCAGGGACCTTTCTTAGGAGGGAGAAGGCTTAGTTACCAGGTTTTAGGAGAGGAGAAACTGGTTAGTAAAAAAACAGTGGAATGGCAGCTCTTTCAGTGGTGGGATTTCTCTGGAGTACATTTGACATGGTGTAGTCAGGCACACAAATGTTCATAAATTTTATCCATTAATTTAATACTTAGATATCTATGCTAAAAAGACCATCTGAGATTCAGATAACAGGCTAAAACCAAATACTTTCAGTAGCAGTATTTATATAAATTGGAAATGACCTAAGTGTTGAATTAATAAAAGAATGGATGAGTAATTTATGGCACATTCACATAGTCATTCAAAGTAATTCTTATGAACAGAATTTTAAAATATGGAGAAATAATTAGGACGAAGTATTAAATGAAACAAAAGGAAAACATCAAACTACAATGTAGTGTGAGCTCAACTGTGTAAAAACAGGGTGTATAGAAAAAAAGAAAATTGTGATTTGATGGGCTTGTAATTATCTTTATTTTTTATTTACATGGCTAAATAGCTTTAATTTTCTCAAATAATGTTGTATTATTTAAAACTCATTCTTTCTTTTTTTTTTAAGATCTTATTTGAGAGCGAGGGAGTGGGGGAAGGGGAAGAGGAAGAGGGAGAGAATCTACAGCAGACTCCCTGCTGCGTGTGGAGCCCAGGACAGGGCTTGATCCCAGGCCCCTGAGATCATGACCTGAGCTAAAATCAAGAGTTGGATGCCAAACTGACTGAGCCACCCAGGCACACCTACTATCCCAAATTTCTAACCATCTTTCTAATTCAAAACTTTTATTGCTTTTACAGTTGTATTCTTACTTACAGTATTATTCTGTGGGTTAAATCTGACTTATATAAGAAACCTAATTTCATATTTGCAAGTTATATGCTACTTTGAGTTCCTTTAGATTCTCTGAGTCTCTGGTGCATAGGTTGGGAGTTCACAACTTTAACATTCCATAGAACTGCAGGGTTTTCTTTTCTAATGGGATAAGGTCTTCATTTTTGATATAATTACAGAGAGTATTTGCTTCTCAAATTATGACTCTCACTCAGTCACGGCTCAGGGATGGGATTTCATGGAACATCAAGTATACTGTCCTCGAATTACATAAAGAGGAAGGGCATTTTTATGGAAATTCAATGCTATAGCTTTGCTGTAAGCTGTAAAACGAACTAATTGGCCTCGAAATAGCTAAAAAAAAAAAAAATCCTCCTAGGATGTGCTATTTTCCTCAACAAAATATAAGCCGTGTTTTAAAAAGGACCCAGTGTTTCTCTATGACGATAGGTAATATTTGGTGAGTTCTGCAGGTGAATTAATTCCTCTGAAATAGACTTACTCAGAGAGAAAGAGCAAGACCAATGGGGAAATGGGTCAGATGGCACGAGGGGAAAGGGAATGAGGAGGTAAGGAAGGCGGAGATAAAGGCAAGGAATGGGGGAGACAAGGGAGGAGGGCAGAGAATTTGTCCGTTGGTTAGGTGTTGTCTGAAGTGAGAAGAAAAAGTAGTGATCGGCGAGGATGCTCAGTGAACTGTCCTCGATAGTTACGGGGTTGCATCACAATGGGGTAGCTAATGGAGCCACAGAGAACAGAGTTTGCAATATCTGATTATTCTCTCTCAGCTGCACTTTCCTTCACGTCCTACTTAGCTCAAACCATAGAGTTCTTCACCACTGAATCCATTTGCTGGGGCTGGGTTGGGACACCCTAGGAAAACCATTCCTCTTGGGTTTTGTGTATTCCATTTACAAACCAGGAACTTAAGGGAGTTTCACAGTGCTGAAAGTTCTCTGTAGGTTGTTTGGGGACAGCAAGGAACAGAGATAGAAGGCCAGGCCTTCCTAGCAGCCCTTTCTAAAGGCTTCCTCTGTAACCCATGGCTTCCCGGAAAATAGCAGGCTGTGGGTAGCTTCTAAAGAGAGGCTGTGCCCGTGGAATGATCTATTCTAAAGGAGTGATAACAGACTGAGAGATAATTAATTTAAAATTCATTGAGCTAATGCCATAAATGTATGTCCTTTTCCCCCTCTGTCTTATAGGTTCATCATTGTGATTCATGGTCATAATTAGAAAGTCATAGTATTACTTGCTCAACAACTATCCTTACCAGTTTTCATAGGCTGTAGGACTTGGCTGCTCCCTCCTCTGTGTGATAATTGAACTGACTTCATCAGAGCACGGACCTTAGCTGGGGACAGTCCTCACTGGCTTCCAGGTATGTACTGGGAGGTGGGCAAGCAGTTGGTGGTATAGGAGCCTTTGGGGATAGTTGTCCCAGTGTTGAAGCGAGATGTTTGAAGATCTTTATTCTTTGCGTAGAGTGCAAGGGAGGTGCTACGTTATCATCCTATCATCCTGCTACTTTCTAGCATCATGACTGTGAGCAACTTAGTGTTGCTCCCCAACACTCTCATTTGTATGTTGGGAAAACAATATCTTCCTCCCTGGTTTATTGGAAGAACTGAATGAGGTAATGGTGCAGAAGGGTCTGTGACATAGCGGGTCCTCTGTAAATGTTTATTACATCTAGATGCAGGTAAGACAGTCTAGGTTGCTAGTTCCTGCTGCGCTAGCCATCGTGAGTCCAGGAGCAGTCATGCTCTTGTTCACTGGATATGCCTGACACATAGTAGGCACTCAATAAATAGTTGTTTACCAAATGAATGTCTGGGCTATTATTTTACTGTGATACTCAAGGGGTCTAGAGTTTTGCCTGAGATCAAGGTCAAACCCAAATGAACATTTTTAATTTAAGAAGCTGTATTTCTTATCTGCATTACAACATTTGTTTTATGTAAGGAGAAGTTGTATATCTAAGGATATAAAAATTTCATGGGTGTTAAAAATGATGATGCAAGGATTGGCAAACTTTTAAGTACAGGACCGGATAGTAAATATTTTTTATTTTGCAGGCCATATGGTCTCTTCACAACTGCTCAGCTCTGCCGCTGTAGCTGGAAAGCAGCCATAGACAGAAGTAAATGAATGGGCATGGCTGTGTGTTGATAAAAATTAATTTACAGAAACAGGCAGTGGGCTGGATTTGACCTGAAGGCTATAGTCTCTGGACCTCGATTAGAAGGTTGAAGCCCTGATTTACAATTGCAGAAGAAATAGAGAGATGTCATGTAGATTTGGCTCAGAAGTGAAAAAACATTTATGCTAGACTAATTCTATATAATTATGCTAGTAACACTAACATTCGTATAACGTATTAGAGCAAGGAAAGCCATACTTTTATTCCTATTTTCTTGTAGGTGAGAAAATTGAAGTGCAAGAGGGTATTTGCTCCAGATGTCAGGCTAGTAGGATTCAGAGCAAGATCCCGAGCCCCTGATTGCAGATGTGCCACTCCTTCTCTGTTGTGTTCTTTGCCATCTTGTAGCTTTGGCTGTCTTTGGTCTCTGTGTCTCTGTCTCTCTGGGGCAGGCAGTTGGTGTTGTTTCAAGTCTGGAGGCTTCAGTTTGGGATCTAGGGGAATGGAGGGCTTTGATGGAAAGGGTGATTGATATCTTCAGGGTGATTGCAAGTTTTAAAATGTGCTTAGTGTGTTTTAGTGTTTATTATTGTTGCTTTTTGTCATTTTCATGGTATATGTATGTATTTTTGATTTTATACCAGGTTTTTAAGTTTGGAGGATAAAATGATGAATGTGAGGCCAACTGTCTGCTTTGGATAAAGGATACATTTTTCATTAGACTGAAGGCCTCTATCTGATATTTTCCCCATAAACATTTTGTTTCTCAGCAATGTGATGTAAAATTAGATGGAAAAGAGTCTCTTTATGGTATTTCAAAAAGACTGCTATTATCACACCAGAGAGAATGTTAATCATATTGTTGTACATCACAAGCTGGCAAAGACTTTGGTGAATCGTTCTGGCATTCCTGAATTTTTAACTCCATGAAGAAAAAGACTAAAGAGATATTAAAGAGTTAAAAAATTGGTTCATAACTCATGATGAGTTGTAACATACCTAGGAGGAGCCATCTAACTTTACACTTGATGAAATCATGTTCTTTTTTTTTTTTTTACGATTCTGTTAGCATTTATTGAGAAATGTATGCACAATGTACAAGTCCTGCTTGCAATCAGTGCAATGCAACAGGGTTAGCTTGTTGGTAGGAACATGGACTTTTTTTTTAAAATTTTTTATTGTTATGTTAATCACCATACATTACATCATTAGTTCTTGATGTAGTGTTCCATGATTCATTGTTTGTGCATAACACCCAGTGCTCCACCGCAGAACGTGCCCTCCTTAATACCCATCACCAGGCTAACCCATCCCCCCACCCTGAAATCATGTTCTTACAGCCTGTTGACAAAGAAAGCCCTTCTAGCCTGCCTTGAATAGTAGCACTGTCAGGTGAGTGACCTCTAAAACTCCTTCAAACTCTAGGGTAATTCTCTGACGCTTTAAGTCGCTGATAATAGAGAGACTGATTTTCTTCACTCAAATGAGATTATGTATGTGAAATCGGATATGAATTTGGCACATAGTGGGTGATCCACAAATTCTCACACCCGCCTTAGTGATTCATTATGTTACCTTAATATTTAGCTACATTTAGTGGCAGATTTCATCATGACTGATTGACCAATCACACCACACCAAATTTTTAGGCTTGTAGGGTAACAGTCATCTGTAGTCAGATCTTTGTTGGATTATTTGAAAGGATAAACAGATTCAATCCCAGATTAAAGCTATTCAAACAAGCTTTGAATCTGTTCAGGCACCTGGAATCCCAGCGTGGTGCGAATATCAGCAGCCAACAACGCTAAATGTGACAACCCGAAATCCAGGAAACCAGACCCCAAAAATCATGCCCCGCTGTAAATGTAAATAGTATCCTTTTTGAAAGGCGACACTGGACAGCAGCTGTGTGAAATAAGTATTGATCAATTGGCATGAAGTATTAACCGATGATGTGTTAAAATTTTCCAGCCTCCCGTAAGTCCTAACCATTGATGAAATTCAACTGAAAAATGATGGTTTTTAGAATTTTGTGGAAGAATTTAAAGGAAAAACCCACACACATTTTTTTCAAGTGAAATAATGGAGAGAATTAATAGCATATTTGTTTTCTATGTTCACTACTGAAAATCCAGAGACCTTCTTGATGCTCAGCTATGAACTTCCATTGGTCAATATCTTGCCTTATAAAACTGGCCTTTACTTGTGTCATTTACACACTAGCTGCGTGAATGGCTTATATTCTCTGTATACATATACATATAGTATAGATAAGCAGCTTATTTTTCCATAACGGCTATATCCCCACTTTAAAAAGTATTCTTTTGAATATTTAATTTAGTGGAAAGCATAGAACGTGTGAAGTTGTTTAAAAATATAGATAGCATACATTTGTCTTCTCTCCACCCCCCAATCAATCAGTGACAATTTTACCCTGGATTCCAAAATGGCACTTGGAGAAGTTCCACTGTAGGAGGGGCAAAGTTCATGTATTTCCATTCCTATCAGGGTGTGGATTGAAACTTACCTGACCAGGTATTAGCAGCAACTCTGAGGGCAAGAAGGTAAATGCAAGCATTGCCTAATATCATTTTTAACAACGAACATTTCATTGGAAAATAATAGAAACCCAAAGGGAATTTAATTGAAACCAAAGGATATGCTACTTTTATTAAGTCAATGTCTTTTTAAAAAGAGCAGTTTGTTTTATGACATGTTGAAGTTTTTGTAAATGTGGCAATACTTGCTGGGAGATATTAGTAACATCTGTCACCTCATTCGGCCTCCATGTACCTAGTCAGATGTCTGATGTATCTGATTGATTTTCTAAAAATGTGGATGTTTGAATAATTTTATAAAAATCTTTACGTACTCGACAGATTGTATTTTATCTTTTTGTTATTTCTATAATATAAAATGGTATAGTATTTAGAATATCTATATTTTAAATAATATGAGCTTACATTTCTCTTTTGTAACTTAAATCGGAAATGCTCTTGACTGCATCTTTCACAACTATTTCTCTGTTTTTAAAGATTGTTTATCATTTAGTTAGCTTTGCCAGATCTGAATATTTATTCTAGCAGTATAAAGTGTAAAGTTGGAACTTCATTCTTGGGTTATTAATAGCTTTGTGGGAATTATGAAAATTAGAAGACATGAAATATTTTGGAGATATAATTTTTTTTCCCTACTCTATAGGAAGAACAATTTCCCCTGGAATATTTTGGGTTGTTAGAAAATCTATCTCATCTAAAGTTTTACACTTTCACCATAAAGGAAACCAATTTTAAAAACTGAACAACTAATGCAGTAGAAAATGAATCAAAAGTTGATTCTGCAAAGTAACATCTATTGCTTATTGCTGTCTACAGGATGTATGCAGAGCGAGTATGAAATACTGAATCATCATCTAATATTTCAAATGTTAGAATTATTTACAGTGAAAAAGGGGCAGACGTTAGCAAATAAAACCATAAAAGCTTATTAAATGCTCTTATGTGCCAGTATTTGTATTATTTACTGATGGAATACAAAGATGAATATAAAACCTGCCTGCAAGAGAATTATGCTTTGGAGGCAAAGGCAGAAATATATAAAAAAATAATTACCTCACAGAGTGAGAAGGGAAACAGAAATACAAATGTTGTGTGTTTAATATCTATGTTTATACCTACGCTGTGATTGAAAGATTAGAAAGCATGTGGTGAACAAAGGCGATTGATTTGTCAATGTTGTGGGAGCAAAATTCAAATTTATCATGCAGATGGCAGAATATCATTAATGAAACCTGATATTCTTCCATCTGCATGATAAGTTTGAATTTGAGAACCAAAGTCCTTTTATCTCATTAGAGGTTAAATAATGAATCACTTACTTGGAAAGTGTTGTAGACAAAAATATGATAATGTTTTTACTGATATCAAAGTGAGTTTTTCTTTTTTTTCTGAATAAAAATTGCCAATTAGGCCCTCCCTTTAAAATTGTGGTCGGTTTGAGGTAAGGACAGCACGTATGAAATGACCTAAGTCAGATCTAATTTGGGATAAAGGTGTTTGCAATTGGGAAGCTCCAATCTATATTTATGATAAATTTGCATAGGTTTCAATGCAATCTGAAAAAGATTTTCAAGTTAATGTTCAGTCTAGAGAAGCAACCCTCTCAGCAGATCAGAGAAGTCTTGGAAGGGCAACCTGGGACTGGAGATGCCCCTTAGCAATGAGGTAGTTCAGAGTAGTCCTGTTGGATGCTCAGCAGATCAGAGGAGTCTTGGAAGGACAACCTGGGAACGGAGATGCCCCTTAGCAATGAGGTAGTTCAGAACAGTCTTGAGGGACGTTATATGAGTGTTGGCCATTGGTCAGAGACAACAATGAAACCAATAATACATGTTTTGTTACTTTATTACCATTATTTTGTCTTATTATTTTCTTATTTATTATAAGTACATCTTCCTGTCACGAAGCTGTGTGGTGGGTTACTTGAGCCATGGTCTTGCAGAGGACAACTGCTATCTGCTCCAGATGGCAGCATGATATAGGACGAAAGAGGGTGACTGAACTGACGGCTTTGTCCACCAGTTGTGTCACTTAATGATTGGATGTCAAATGAAGATAATTTCTAATTTACAGGTTTGTTTGAGAATTAGAGACAACATTTGTGAAATGCCAGGCACATGATAGGCAAATTAAATGGTAGCTATTATTGTAAAGTCATTGTAGGTGGGGTAGTACTAATTCCTTGAGCTGAATAGATTTTTGAGGGACCTTGCTATTTTAAAGATTGTTTCAAGTCTGTTTGGAAAGAGTGATGACTGAAGTAAATTATGTGCAAGTGTTTCAAGTTGTAGCTTATTAAGAAGCCGCTGACCTCAGCTATCAGCCTTTAGACTCAGACTTCAACATCAAACAGTAACTTCTTTGTGTGGTGGATGTTTTCCAGAGCAGATATAAAGTATCTCCTGTTAATGTTTAGGGAACTTCCTAATTGCATCTGGAGACCGAATTTCATTTTGAGAAGCTATTCTTCAATTTTCCATGTAATCTTAGTTACAAATAAATTTGCAGTGCTTTAAAATTTGCTGCCATGCTGAGTAATACATCTAGAAGACATTTTAAAATTAAACTTTGGACATGCATATAAAATTTATATATAAGTATATATACATACATAAATATATAGAGAAGTTATATGTAACTGTATTATCATGGACTCTTTCCATACATCTTCTTTCACTCAAGTTTGTGCATGTTATTATGGGGTGACTATAGTTCACTCAGACCCATTGGTGTATATTCCATGTTATTATGGGGTGACTATAGTTCACACCATTGGTGTGTATTCAGTACGACTGACCCACAAGCTGTTTATTTATCTTACTGATGATGGACATTTGGTTTGTTTCTGAGTTTGGGCTAATATGAAAGTGTTTCTATGAACTTATTTGTACACACCACTTTTTAAAATCTGAAAGTTATTTTGCTGTACACCTCTGAAAATTATCTGCTATGGTTACATTTTAGTATAATGATGATTAGATCTCTACTTTCCATTTATTGCTAAGTTGGTCCCATTTGTAAATCCAGTGGATTTGGAGACTGGCTTGGTCATACTATTTTCAAATTAGTACTGATGTAAAGGGATTTTTGATGAAGACAAGAAAATTGAACTTAGAGCTTTTTTTTTTACTTTATTTTTTGTTGTAACAACATAACATGGCTTTTACTGACCACCAAAGCTTTTCTTTAATGAATAAGAACAGTGTGAGGTAGCTTTAGAAATGTTGAAAGTATTATATTTTTAAATTGCTTGCGTGAACGTTATTAGAGTAATACTGGAATAAGTCTTGATGAGTGCTGTTTAAAATTTTTTCTTATGTAAGAAAAAATTTATAATTTTTTCTGTAATTCTCTTCTGCCTTTTCCATGTCTTTTTTTTAAAAAAGATTTTATTTATTTATTTGAGAGAGAGAGAGAGAGAGAGAGGGCACATGTGTGAGTGGGGGGAGGGGAAGGGGGAAAATCTGAGGCAGACTCCCTGCTGAGTGCAGAGCCTGACACAGGGACCTCGATCCCATGACCCTGAGATCATGACCTGAGCCAAAATGAAGAGTTGATGCTCAATCAACTGAGCCACCCAGGCACCTCTATTTTTTCTATTTCATTTTGTAAATGAGTACCGGATTCCTTGATGCTCTTACACAACTGGAGCTGCTTCTATTGCAGTACCTGCTCTATGAGACGGTGGATTTCTCAGAGGCAAAGATCGGGTCTCATTCAGCTCATCCTTTTATGTGCAGTGACTATCCTCATGGGAGAACTTTATAAATGGTTATCGGGTAATTAGGTTACTGTCAGATTTAGCCAGTTTCTAATTTAAAAACAAGCAAAACAACAACAGCCCCCAGAAGGCAATTACTGGATGACATTTTAGTCTAGTTGTTAAATGCTCATTTTTCAATATTTTAGAGTTTTATATAACACCAGGAAAGATTCTTCTGTAATAAATGCGTACACAGAGTCATCCAGTACCAACTGCAGCTTTTAGGCCATTCTTCTATGACTACCATTCTCATCCCTCCCTTGGAAGGTGGGGCAGAGTTAAGCCCCATTGACTCTAATGGAAACTTAGAACCAGTCCATGGGGTAGAACCCAATGAGGCTCGGGAAAGGGAATTGTTGCTGGGAGAGGACATGATAGTAGTTGGAGCCAGGTTAGGGAATGCGTGAAAAGTTCACAAAATTTAGTGTAGGTTCCATGTTCTTTAGGTACCAGTGGGCAGAGAGAGTTTGGGGGTGCACTGCAGCTCCCAGAGTGAATAAGGGTAGTAGCCAAATTAGAAATGGGCACAAAACACAGTCTATTCCAGTGGAGAGCAGGCCTGGGCATGGAGAGGTCTGAGCCTTGCTCTTCTCCCAGCCAGCTATGTGATTGTGTACAAGTCACTGCCACTTCTGGCCTCAGGATTTTTAGTCTCAAGAAGAAGGGAGTTGGCCTGCATGAGCCATCATGTCGTTTCTGTACTAGGTAAGACTCCAGTTGCTCAGTTCTGTGCCTGTCATGCCAGAAAGGAACACCCTTCCCCTCTGATTCCAGGGGCACATCCATAGAAAGAAACAGGCTAAAGTTGAGCAAACAGCTGGAACATTTAAAGAGCCAGGTTGGGGTCATTCAGTTTTCCATCCAAATCTCACCTTTGCCTTGAGTATTGTGTCTCTAGTCTTCTTTTATAGTAGTGAACAAATAGCCAGAGCATCTACTGCCTTTTCCTTTGGTGCCAAAGATTTTCATCAAGTAGCAACCTTGATTATATGACCAAGGCTTTAAAAAATATGAGACCACTTTTTATCCACATTTTATGATTTAACTCAACCCTGTGCAATCCCTCTTGACTCAGGCCACCTTGAATTTATCTGATTTCTCCACTTTCTTGGTAAATTTGTTACTGAAGGGGTAATGCCAGTCACTGTTGTAGAGTGAACATGTTGGATGTGAAGATATTTTTCCACATAAAGAATGTAGATTCCTAAGGTGTGAAGCATTATTGAATTTCCAGGCACACTCAGGACACATGTTTCTTGGAAAACATCTACCTGAACCTAGCTTTACCAGCACAAAATGAGAAATATATGTCAAGTACAAATTTGGCAGGAAAAAAAATGTAAGCATAAAAATGGGTGCTAAGTTGAACAGGGGGAAAACACCAAAATAGAGCAGGCACGTGCCTGTCCTACACTGAGGGCAACTTAGTAGAAATAGTAGATACAGCAGAAAGAGCACTTAGTTTAGGCCAACATGTGTGCTGATTCTTCGATTCTTTTCTCATCTGTAAAAAGGGAATGACAACTTCTATCCTGTAAAGTTGTAGGGTTAAAGCTAATATATGTAAAACATATGTCTGGCACATTTTAAAAAAGGTAACTGTTATCTTTTTGAATTAGGTTTTATAGACTAAAAAAGTTGATGTTAAGCTGGGAAGAGGCTAAAACCAATGTACACCATTCAATTCAATGCAATAATGATTTCTTAATGCTTTACTGTGTGCCACATGTCTGATGATAAAAAACACACATGGGGGGCTTACATTTACATCTTGGAAATACACAATATCCATAGACAAAAAGATAAACGAGAAGACATTTCTTTTGAGATGGTCCGAGCTGAGATCTACGTAAGATTTTCTTGATTTTCTTGATACTTCTGGGACAGATTATTGGTGAGGGGCAAGGAATCTGTCCTGAAGGAGTCACTCCCTTGCTTTGGTTCCATATCACCTGTGGTTCCACACTGTTAAGAGAAAGTATTAAACTTAATGACTTCTAAACTCTCAACATCTTTCAAGATCAATGATCTCTTGAACAATAATATCAATGACTGACTGAAGCACCACCTGAAGGCCCACAGGTTGCATGTGGAATGAGTCAAAAGGAGGTGAGAAGGTGACAAAGGACATGACCCATGACAGTTTGCTGGGTATCCTCAGTCGTAGGATGTTGGGAGAATGTGCTGGCAAAGGACTTAAGCAGAACCACGTATAGCCTGTGGAGAAGGAGGTGGAATAAAGTTTTCTTGGTTGCTGACTTGACCATGAGGACACGGTTGCCTATGACTTTGTTTTACCTGAATAAAGGAAGTTCTACCACAATAGAATCATGTCCCCCAAAGACATGTTTAAGACCTAATCCCTGATATCTGTGAATGTGCTCTTATTGGGAAATGGGGTCTTTGCAGATGTAATTAAGTTAAGATGAGGTCATACTGGATTAGTGTGGGCCCTAATCCAATGACTGGTGTCCTTATAAGAAAGGGGAAACGTGGACTCGCACAGAAGACACAGGGAAGAACACCATATGAAGATGGAGGCAGAGATTAGTGATGCCTCTATAAACCAGGGAACGCCAACGGTTGCTAGAAACCACCAGAAGTTGGGAGAGAGGCAGGAAACAGATTTTCCCTGACAGCCTCCAGAATGAACCAATCCTGCCAACACCTTGATTTTGGACATCTGGTCTCTCAAACTGAGGGAAGATAAATTCCTGTTGTTTAAGCCACCTAGTTTGTGGTAATTTGTTACGGCAGCTCTAGGAAACTAATTCACATCATTAAATGAAAATAGACGTCTGTCTGTATCAATATCAATATGGACATCAATATGTATATACCAGGATGATGACGACCTTAGTTTTTGAGTTTTTAAAAACATACTGAATCATTGTATATGATTATATCTCATGTATTTAAAATGCGAACTGTTTATTTATCTTCCTCTGATCATCATGTTTTCTCTCTCTGTTTTGTTTTGTTTTTGTTTTTAGACTGTCATCAATCTCAGGATGGATTCTCTCGTGGCAGCCAACAACAAATTTTGCTTTGATCTTTTCCAGGAGATAAGCAAAGATGATCCTCATAAAAACATTTTCTTCTGTCCTCTGAGCCTCTCGGCTGCCCTTGGCATGGTCCGCCTGGGGGCCAGAAGTGACAGTGCACAACAGATCGACCAGGTGTGGATCCAGTGTCTCTGGGTCCACTCTCAGAGTGAGACCCTAGGCCCTTTGGCAAGCCACGCTGCTCACTGAGCCTGAGGCTCGCGGGGAGGCTGCATCTGCCCTGGAGTTTTCATTTACATCCCACCTTGCTCTCTCTTCAAGGCTCAGTTAAACCTCTGCCTCCTTTATGACCCTTCTTCAGCCTTCCCGCCTCATAGTGTTTCTCAGTCACCTTCTCTGTCTCCGTCTGTCTGTCTGCATGTCTGTCCCCCTTCCACTCTATAATTATCCATACAGATATCACTAGCAATATTTTTAATGTCTATGTGTTTTCTCTCTTTCCATAAGTAAATCTTTACGTAAGCATCAATTATGTATCCAGTGGCTCAAGATCTTGGCGTCCTCCTTGACCTCTCTTTCTTTCTCACTTCACATCAAACTCCAAAAGGCTTTTCGCTTGATACACATCCAGGACACAGGTGCTTCCCGCTGTGTCCCTGAGGTTTGACTCACCACCATCCTTTCTAACCTGGATGCAACTTCCTCATGGACTTCCTTGCTTCTGCTGACAGTCTGTTCTCAACCTGGCTGCCAGAAAGATCCTTTGAAAACCTCATTCAGAGCCTCTTTCTCATCATTTCAAAACCTGGACTTCCAATTTAGCAATGATAGAAGCCCGAGTCCTTACAATGGCCCATGAAGTTCTAACATCTGAATTCCTGGCAACCATGTGACTCCCTCTATCACCCTGTCCCCTCCCCACTCCTCCAGCCACACTGGCCTCCAGATTCCTTGGGTAAGCATGCCCACTCCTGCCTTAGGGCCTTTGCTACACTCCCTTTGCCTAATGGTTCCCCGCCCCCGCCCCCCCCATAACTGATCTATAACTTACTTTCTCCTTCAGGACTTTGATCAGAGTTTACCTTCTCAACCAGGCTTACCTTGACTTCTCAATCTAATGTTACATCCTGACTCCCAGCCCTGTAAAATTCCCTCGTACCCTAGCTACTCTTCCCCCACATGGCATTTTCCATCTTCCAAGATAATGCATACAGTAATTCATTACTATGTGCCTCCCCCGCTAGAATATAATCCCACAGATGGTGAAAATCTTTGTCCTAGAATAGTGCTTGGCTTATAGTAGCCATCTGATACAAATTTGTAGAATGAATGAATGAATGAATGAATGTGACAAGAACAACTCCCCAAATAATCAACACCCTCCTGAGGTTGGTCTTAAAACTTCCCCGGATCTCACACACTGCACAGAGTTTGTGTGGGGACCCCACTATTGTCCCTAGTATGGAGGAGTTGAATTCTTGGATTAAGGTAGAATATGTTTGGGGTCATTCTGCTTTATTCATTTACTTTTATTGGGAATATTATTTCATTAGCGAAACTTAGCTTTAGAGTGTGATTGGCATCCTCCCGGTCAGGTTTCAGATGTTCTTTCTGCAGGCACTTGGGTTTTGCCTGCCCAGCAAAACTGTCCTGAGCAGTGCAAGATATATATTTATCTCCTACTTTTCTGCAGTGCTCTGGGTAGCTGTCTTTTGCTGTCCTCACTTGCTTTATCGATTGGAAGGTCTAGATCAGTGCTAACACAAATATAATTCAAATCCCGTATGTAATTTAAAAAAATTTAGCAGCCATAAGAAAGTAAAAAGAAATAGGTGAGACTAATTTTAATAAATTATGTATATTACTTAACTCAATACTTCCAAAATATCCTATCAACATGTAACCAAACAATTTAAGTGAGATATTTTACATTTTTTTTTCGTGCTAAGTCTTCAAAAATCCAATGTGTGTTTTACACTAACGTCTGGCTGGCTCAATAGCCACGTGTGTCTCACGGATACCTCGATATCCTTTTAGTTTGGTTGCATTCGTTCTTAAATGTGGACCCCGGGGGTAACATGCAGTTTGCTTTCTTCTATTCCACCTCACAACCAAGTCAAAAGAAACATCCACTACCCTTTGAACTGTTGTTGATTTTTTGACTATGGAATCACTGTCCCTGTCACCCTATGAAAA
Organism: Callorhinus ursinus; assembly: GCF_003265705.2. Lineage (NCBI taxonomy): Eukaryota > Metazoa > Chordata > Mammalia > Carnivora > Otariidae > Callorhinus > Callorhinus ursinus. The sequence continues at coordinate 12,345,045 of NW_027397073.1, read as the reverse complement.
CACTTCTGAAGCTGTTCAGACCTCCTGCTGTTTGTATTGTCTGAGAGACCCCGTAACTGTCCTCCCACAGGTACTACACTTCAATGAATTTTCCCAGAATGAACGAAAAGAACCTGATCCCTGTCTGAAAAGCAAAAAACAAGAAGCGCTGGCTGACAGCTCTCTGGAGGGGCAGAAAGAAACAGGGGAGTCTCTAACTCTGCAGGTGAGCCACCCTGAGCTCCTGTCCTTCTTCTTATGACCTGCTCATTCTGGTTATGCCATATTTGACAATGGTTACTTATCCCCAGACGTTAGGACCTGGCTGTCATCAGCAGCGACAACAATAGCAAGAATGCCATAGGACCTCCAATTCTTTTCTGATTATGTATCTTATATGTCGTTGGCTGTAAGCTAGTCTCCTAAAGAGTAGGATCTGATATCTTCTGCTCATGATGAAGACAGAGCAAAGCCCCATGACTCACCTCGTTTTTCAGGCCCCAGGTTCTCAGGACGGAGCATGGTTGAGGATGAAGGGTAGTAAGGGATAGGAATCAGCTGTGGGAGTCTTACTCGCTTTCTGTACCTTGGCCTGTCTATTTCATGGGGTAATCTACTGGTACACAAAGCTTTTATTGGTTCTCATACCAGGAGTGGGAAAGATATTTTCCAAGTTAAATATCCCTGTACCTTAGAAAGTTTAAGAGGAAGGTGGAGAGAAGATTGTCTTTTTCTTGTATCTTTTCGAATATAGAGAAAAACGAGGTGCACAGATCTAAAACACAGTGTGCACTGCTGAGTCCCCAGATGTATTGTTCCTGGATGACTTTGATACCAAGTGAGAGCCATGATCTTCCACTGGGACCTCTTCCCGCCCTCCATTCCTCTCTTCTTCTCACTTGCACCCCCACATGGTAACAAAGTGAAACGACAACGCGGTCTGGTGGCATTTTACTCTGCTGATCAGGTCACATTTTCTTTCTTCTTTTGTCAGGCCGAGTCTTCCAGTGATGAGAGTGGACTGCTCAGTTGCTACTTCGGGCAGCTTCTTTCCAAGATAGACAGGATCAGAGTTGATTACACCCTAAGTATTGCCAACAGGCTTTATGGAGAGCAGGAATTCCCCATCTGTCCGGTGAGTTCGGCGTGGCTGGTGATTAAAACTATCATATGGCATGCCATTTAAAAATCATCGAGTAGCTGGATTACTCACCTGGCACCTGGAACACAATCCTCTCTGACAGAAGGATATGCTGTGGACTGGGGGGGTTCCCCGGGGCCCACCTCTTTCTCTCCCACACTCTCTGTTGCCCTTCTCCCAGTTTTCAATTGAGCAGTTTATGAGGCCCATTGTGGGTGGAAAGAGGGTCCTGTGACTAATAGCTTTTGGAGCACCTGTGGGTTTGGTAATGGCCTTCTCTCTTGTGACGGTCTTTCCCAGCAAAGGTGCCTGGTAAATGCACTTGGTAGCTCTTCTTCCCGTCCCTCCCCCCTCCTCCCCCAGCGTTTCTCCAAAATCCCCTTTCATGCCACCATCAGGCCGCCCCTCAATAGAATTAAACTCAGCAGCACTGCGGTTTCGCAGAAGGAGATTGTGTTTGGAGCCAAAGGGCGCCCGGCTTGGCTCTGGCTGAGCAGCATGTACCTACAGCAAGACACATCAGCTTCCTCAGTCACCGCTGCAAGGAGCCACATACTTAGCAAAGGACATGAGGGGTGTGACCACAGGCAAATGTGTGTTGCCATTGGTTAGGCTGGTCTAGTGAGGGGGCGGGCTTAGCCTCCTTTGGCCAACATAAGTATGTTCTCTCAACAGTGGAAATGAGGTTTTAGATGCTGTCTTTTTTTTTTTTCACTAGCTTTATTGAGGTATAAATTCACATATCATACAATTCACCTATGAAAAATGTACACACCAGTGGTTTGGGCATATTACCTTGTAATTGTGGTAAAATATAATATAAAATGGCTATTTTAACCATTTTTAAGTATGCAGTTTGGTAGCATTGATCACATTCACAATGTTGTGTAAGCACCCCCCAATTTCCAAAATGTTTTCATCGCTCCAGAAACTCTGTAACCATTAGGTAGGGTTTTAATTCTTAAAAATAGAGGCATTTTATAGTTAAGCTTCTCAAATTACTCGATACTCATGTTGCAGTGTCTCCACAAATGGGATGTCCAAGGAAAAGGGTATCTGGTAGGAATGGGCTTGTGCCCTTGTAACTGTGGGCTGCTTCATGAATAGACATTCTTTTTTCTTTTTAAAAAAGATTTTATGTATTTATTTTTAGAGAGAGAAAGAGAGTGTGAGCTGGGGGAGGAGTAGAGGGGGAGGGAGAGGAAGGGGAAAGAATCTCAAGCAGACTCTGCACTGAACGCAGAGACGGATGTGGGGCTCCATCTCAGGACCCTGAAATCATGACCTGAGCTGAAACCAAGAATCAGACACTTAACCGACTGAGCCACCCAGGCATCCCATGAATAAGCATTCTATATCCTAAATTGTCACCACAGTGAGTGAAAAAGGCCTCTGGCTAATTAAGAGTGGAGATAGATAGACACCACGTGCATCCTGTTTAAATGACCATCTCTCTCATTAGGCTTCTCCTGACTGCCTCACACCTAACTATTAGCATGGTTATCTGATTTCATTGTACTATTTCTCTTTATTCCAATTTAATAGGACTACTTAGATGGTGTGATTCAATTTTATCACACAACCATTGAAAGTGTTGATTTCCGGAAGGACACCGAAAAGTCCAGACAACAGATTAACTTTTGGGTTGAATCTCAGTCCCAAGGTAAGAAAGACCAAACACATTGTAGCTGGTGTTCTTTTCCATTTAAAAGGAGAAAAGTCAGCCCGTGGTCTCAGATTGCTAGTCTGTCAAAACCAGGTGCTCACATACATGGGCCGTGTTCAAAGCCAGTTTTGTAGGCACAAACAGTTAAACGCTTACGCTGTGTTACTCCTTTGCTTCATCAGAAAAGGTAAAATCTTTCAGCCAAGCACGTGCCAGCAGGATGTTAACTATTTCCATTTTTTAAACAAAAGGTCAGTAGAAAGATTGTGAAGAGAATCTAGTTATTCAGAGGGAAATGGAAATAATAAAATCCCAATTTTTATCAACTTTTCACGAGGTACGTAGGTGTTTTCTGGAGGAAGGGGTGTTTAGAGATAGTGATGAGTAGTGAAATTTAGAATTCAACATAAAATGGAATAATTTTCTAATATGAAACTCCCCTGTCTGGCCTTGTCTTGGGCACCCAAACTCCAAAATTATTTCTCCTTACTTGGTCCACGTGTCACAAAAATTCCCATTCCCTCAAGGTTCCATTCAGTTGCCAAGAAGAAATGCGTGTTCACTAAAAAAACTTATACTAAGGCACTAGTTAAATCTCCTGGAGTATTTTAAGTGTAGGTGATGTCAACATAATCTATTATTTATGGAGTTTACGTGGAAGTCTTGTGGTAGAAATCTCTACTCATCTTTAAGGACTTGGCATGCATTCAGGTAACCGATGGTTTGGTATTTTGCGGTGGAAAGAATGCGCCCTGCAAACGGATGATTGCCTGACAGCATGGGATTTTCCAGTCCACCTCAGGGCTGTGTTATGGTGGAAGGAGCCTCGGAGCTGGACCAAGAGCAGGAAGGCCCCAGGACCTGATCTCAGCCAGCCTTGCTGATTGTTGACCCTGTGGCCTTACCTCTTACTAGCTGTAGTGTATTCCTCTATAAGAGGGGACAACAATACCTACTTCTCATGGTTGACATGGGATGGCATGAGAGAGGACATGTGAAAGCCCCTATCGAATAGATTTTATATCCTGGCCTAGCATATTTATATGCATTTTTGTTTATATGTAAACATATACCTTTTGCTCTGATGAACACTCAAGATAGGAAGTTTACACAATAGTCTGTTTCTCCAGGAAGTTATAATTTAATCAGGTGGCAGAGTCTACTCTGAAAGATAAATCACGGGGTGGGTAACCTGGTGAAGGGTACGAAAGAGGACACGTGATGTGATGAGCACTGGGTGTTATACACAACTAATGAATCATTGTACACCACATCAAAACGAAGGATGTACTATATGTTGGCTAATTGAACTTAATAAAAAAAAAAGAAAGGTAAGTCGTAGCATTAGATGTCTAATGGCAAGTTCCAACCACAGTGTCTCAGGGAATGGAAGGAAATTCCCTCAGTTTCAGTGATTTAGAATGGGCCCCTCTTGGGGTTGAGTGACAGTGTGTCTCCCCATCATACCCCCCTCCCCCTCCACCGCATCCAGGACTGTGAGTGGTGTAATTTTCTTGGGTTAGTCCTTGAATCAGACATGCCCTAGCCTTGGGGATGGGAAGCGGCATGAAGGAAAATCTGTCTACATGAATACTTCTGGCACAATTCACATTCAGGATATTCTCTGAAACATTTCTTAAGGTAAAATCAAGGAACTCTTCAACGAGGAAGCTATTGACAGTGCAACTGTACTGGTGCTGGTGAATGCTGTTTACTTCAAGGCCAAATGGGAAACATATTTTGACTCTAAAAACACAGTTGATGCGCTTTTCTCTCTAAATGAGGTATGATATTACAGCACATGGTTTTCTAGATATTGCACTCTTAATTTCCACTAAGAAGTATGATTTGCAGTATGTACATTCAGCTTTAAAACTTAGGTCTCCTGGTGACATACAATATAATAAGAATATTTTGTTATTAGCAAAAATTAGTACCTGAAGTTCATCGACCATCTTGGTGCCAGGCACTGCCAGGAGCATTTTCCATTCATTATTTCACTTGTTCGCTAAAATATCATTATGAAAATGGGTGTTATTGTTATTCCCTCTTAGGAGTTGAGGGGAAAGAATGCAAAGGTTAGATTACTTAGCTCAGTTCATGCATTAGCATTCACATCTGTGAGTATTTGTCTCAAAAACCAATGTTCTAATCCATCAGACTGTAGAATGGAGGAAAGGGAAGGTTGGGAATCCCAGCCCAGCACCTGTCAGCTGTGTTGCTTTTGCAAGTGCTGTGCATCTTCATCTGTAGATTGGTGACTTCTCACATATACAAGGTGTCTGGGATGGTGCCCTTTCGTCTGATGGAAGCCTGTGGAAGAAGTGCTGTTATTTACTATGTAGATGATTATCATTTAACCAAGGCTCCAACTGGTGCTGTGGTGGGTCATTCAGGCCAGCGAGGGCAGGGGGTCAGGTAGGGCAAAGAGACTGGGTGGTGCAGGCACAGAAGGTAGAAAGCTGGTGGGGCTTATTTCCCCTGGCTAGGCTATAGGGAGATTCCTGGATAGACAGTTTACCAACGAGTGGTCTTGGGAGCTGAAGAACCTCTTAAAACCATGGGAAAATAAGGTGTTGGCAAAGGAAGGACTGACTGATCAGTGGGCAGAGCGTTCTTAGTTTGGATCACTGGTATGGCTCAGAGCTTCTGGTGAAGACCCTTCTCATCTTAATGGAGAGCTGGAGGCTATTGTGAGTGTGTGAGCTTATGGTGGCAGTCCTGCGACTTTCTATCTTGTCCACTGCAGAATGAAAAGAAGACTGTGAAGATGATGAACCAAAAGGGCCTATTTCGAATTGGCTTCATAGAGGAGCTGAAGGCACAGATCCTTGAAATGAGGTATATTAAAGGGGCGCTCAGCATGTTCGTCCTGCTGCCTCCTTGCTCTGCAGATAACGTGAAGGGCCTGGAAGAGGTAAGTCTTCACTTTTATGTTTCTACAAAATATTTCAGTGTCGATCTTTGGAGAGCAGCCTTATTTACTATCTACCTGCCTGAGGAAGGCTAGCACCTCATCTATCAGAGATATCAGAGAATATATAAGAATCTCAATTCGATGAGATAGTTCTTCTGTATTGGTTTAGAAAAGGACAAAATGCCAAAAATGTTGGATAGGGCTTTCCTCTCCCATCTTATAGCTCTCTGCAGTTGTTCTCCAGACCAAGGAATCTGGACACGGAGTGATATGAGAATTGCTACAAATGAACCAGCTTTTCCTTTCCTCTGAGTAGCCTGACTTCTGGCCTCTTGCTTGGACTATTTTGCTATGGCTCACATAATGACCTGTGAGCTAAACTCTGTTTTTGGGTGCAAGTGCCTTGACAGAGTGGAGATACTGCCACTGGGATAGATTGCTTGTGAAGTGGGAATCGGTGAAGGCTGGGGAGCCTCGGCTCTATGTTGTTCTGTCCCGTGAAGAGGTGGAGACAGAGGAAGAGAGAAATCCCCAGACAGTGATCACAAGAATAGCCATTATTCAAAATGTATTATATGCCAGCACTATGTTAACTACTTCACATACATCATTTTGTTCAATCCTGGCAAGAGCCTAATAGTATTATCTCTGTTTTAAAGAAGAGGGGATTGAACCTCAGAAAGCTAAGGCTTGGCCAAGCTCGCACAACTTGGGTCAACTGAGCTTTGCTGGGCTCCGACACTGTCAGACACCAGAATTGGTATCAAATTGTCCTGTGACTTCTAAAGAGGAAAAGAGATTTGCTTGGGAGAATTTAAATGAGATCAGAGTAGTTTGAGGCTTAGGGAAGGACCTTGAAGATTGTTACTGGTTGTTGAAATAGACTCAAGTCCTTTGAAGTAATTGGGGCATCCTTTGCAGGCTCATAATCTGACCCTAAACATTATTTCCTTCCTTTTGTAGCTTGAAAGGAACATCACTCATGAAAAAATAGTGGCCTGGAGCAGCTCAGAGAATATGTCAGAAGAAACAGTAGCTGTCTCTTTCCCGCAGTTCACCCTGGAAGACAGCTACGATCTCAATTCTATTCTACAGGACATGGGCATCACGGATATCTTTGAGGAAGGGAAGGCTGATCTTACTGGAATTTCTCCAAGTCCCAATTTGTACCTGTCAAAAGTTGTCCATAAAACCTTTGTGGAAGTGGATGAAAACGGCACCCAGGCAGTTGCTGCCAGTGGGGCCGTCGGCATGGAAATGTCCATACCTTCCTGGGTGACGTTTATTGCTGATCACCCTTTCCTCTTTTTCATCAGACACAACAAAACCCAAATGATTCTCTTCTATGGCAGGGTCTGCTCTCCTTGAAAGGAGCACACTATCTAGGACCCGGGAGCTGGAAGAAAGTGGCAGTCTGGTCTCCCCCTGGCATAACATGGGCATTTGCATTCTTGCTGATATCTAAAGCTGACTGAATTCTGTCACAGCTCCAAGCCCCCTTCCTCCGGCCACTGGGCCTGTGCTTGTCCTGATTCTTCTCTCACCCTGTAGCTGACTTTCATCTACCTCCATTAGCATCGAAGTCCCTGGCTCCCTCCCTGACCTCTCACCATACTAAGCTTTCAAGCATGTAATTCACCCTCTGTGACCTGCAGGTCATGTAATTGAGAATGGTACTAACTTTAAGTTCCCTACTTCCTTATAAAGGAATCCTGAAAGTTCAAGTCATTAGACCACTTCTAGGGGAGGATAAATTCAGAAACCACTTTAACATGGGCAGTAGGAGGAAATGTTGAAATGGAATGTGTTTTGGAAACTCAGCTCTATTTCTATGGTAGTTAAAACCCGAGTCGTCGCGGGGCAAGACGCCCTGCCTCTTCCTCTCCCATCTTCTTCTGCTGCATGGAAGATGCCCTGTAAGATGCTTCTCACCGGGGAGAAAAGCTACCCACTGGGGGTGGATTTAAGTGAGAGCTCAAGGACGGAAGCCTGTCCTGACTAGCACTCATTCTGCGCAGATCAGGATATGTTTTGTGAATCTGGCGTTGAACTAGGAGAGTGGCAGTGGATTTAAAAATTAGTCTCAGCTTTCCTTATTGAGTCTCCTAAGCCATCATCACGAAGCACGATCCTCTGTGTCTTCTTCACCCCCTTCCTCCGAGAATTCTCCTCTGAAGTTACCCCTAAATACCCAGCATGTTAGGTGGGGGAAGGGAGCGCTGCCCTCACTGCAGACTGTCAGACTCCCCAACACCCTCTGTCAGCAGTCCGGCCCCATGGACTTTTTCCTCCTGGAGGCCTTATGCCTGGTCACATCCTGAGAGCAGGCCTGGGTTTGGGCATGATACATGTGGAAACCTTTGTCAGGAAGGCCCTTGCTTCATATCAAGCTCTGGTCTATTGAAAGCCGTATGCCTGAGTGTTCAAGACTCCAGAACCTGGGACCTTCGTCCTCTGATAGGTCTGTCTGAATTCTTGATTTCTGCCTTAGCTGAACACTCTGGAATGACTGCTAACAATGTCTAACTCGAGGACGTGGACAGTCGTTCTGTCAAGGTGAATTTCTGGTCTTGGTCGTGGCCCTGTTTCCTTGCCCTGCCCTATGAGCGTCCTCCTCACAGTTGCCACTGGTTGGTTGTTAAGTGTGGCTGTGGCAGTTTTTGCAGAAGGTAGGTTAAGCAGCTGCCATGCCGGCCCCGGTCCCCCCGTTTTCCTCCATATTAATGACTTCTTTGTGCTGTGAGGGACAAGTTCCATGTTCCCCATACAGGGCTCTCATTGTCAAAGGTTGTTTGTGGTATAAAAAATCTCTCATTGATAATGTGAGGCAGCTTGAGGTGGCTCTTCCAAGTCCTTTCCACAGAATGCAGGTCACATGGGTCAAATTTATGTCAGATAATCAAATACATAGTCTCTTCCGTGGTTCTTTTTGGGGTTGACGTTTTGAAGATTCCATGCCGGAGCTGGCATTGCTGTTGGATACTGAGCTGGATAACTAGGACCTATGTGAAGGTTTGGCCTTGTCTGGCATTGCTTATGTTCTTATTCTTTTCCTTGATAAACACATCTTCTCATTTGTATTGGGATCTCTCAGAATTTTAATCACAAAGGGAAAGTTTATCTATTTACAAAAATGAGAGTGAGAGTCTTAAATCTTTCTGTGAATCAGTAAACTTACTCTTTACTAATCTTTTTCAATTGATTAAAATGTTTCTTCTTATTAAATAAAGCACTTTTGTCATTAGTTAAAATGTGTACAGTATTTTATGTGCCAACTGACTTTTTTAGTGACATAAACCTCACCTTAATTTTTTTCATCCCAAAATATAGAAATACGTCATCTATGAAACTAACCATTCACCTCAATTATGTTGGGAAGATACATCTTGTGCCAGAAAATATTTCCCAACTTTCCATCATAATTACATATGAAATTGTAATTATGTAAGATGAAAGCTTGCAATGATGCTAAAATCTAGGAGTGACAGCCAGTGGATCATCAAACGTTTCTTCTTTCTCTAGCCATTTGAAGACTGAATGAAACTCCCCCAATACAATGCACAGGAAGGTGAAGAGAGGTATTGGCGCTTTCCACCCTGGGCAGTTTAGTCTTTACAAGGAGACTATTTTTGGTGGGACAAGGACAGAAAGAACCCTGGTGGCGATGTTGTTGGGTTCATATATTTCATTTGTCCCCTCTGTTTGGAGTGTCAGAGAGTCGGCCATACAGGGAGGACAGTGGAACTACAGTAGATGGAAGCATATGAGAAAGGAAATTATGCTCAAATTTAGGAGCTCTTGACTCTTCATTCTTGCACCAGTGAGACTGACCCTTTAATGTGGCAGCCAGAGGCACAGGGAACATGCAAGTCTGTGCTCTATAAGTGCTAGAAAACCAGCCAGAGCATGCAAATCCGGGGAGTGAACTCCTCCATTTCTAGTGGAAGATTCCTTCCACCCAGCAGCATTGACAGGTAGGACAAATGAGGCAATGTGGATTCCAAAACAACTGATTCATTTACTCCTACTACAGACATTCTGGGGAGATAACCACCAGTGTGTCATACCCAACAGGCTCTCCAGTGCTCTCCAGGTGACAGGCTTTGTATATTCTATTTTATTTCACCCCGGGTGAAACCGGGGTGAATTCAACCCAAGAATTATGGTGTTTCTGAGAAAGCAAACATATTAATTGGCATGAAATTAAGAATCAAGACACAATTAAAGAAAACTTTCTTAACTTGGATAGTCACCTGATTACATGGATTGATTTCCAAGAAAAGTAAGCAAAAATAGACTTGCTAAAAAACTGTAAAAATAAAAGGCTGAGAAAATAACTCTATTAACATTTGGGCAAAAAAGAACATAGCTCACTTAAAAAGGATAAATAATCAGAGGGTCCTCAGACATTCATGTTGTGTTAAATTTCTGAAGACAGGGAAACCTAGTCTACAGGGTTGAAGGGAAAATATATGATTAAAGAATTTCCTGCTCAGTCAAGTTGTAAATGCAACAGAAAATCCTTCCTAGCTGTATTTCTGCACAGGTGAGAATGGTGTGTTTAATCCCCAGCACCGGGCACCATGCTATAAACATCAGAGGACTTGAAATTGGATTCATGTTGCTTTGAGTAGAATCCAATGCAGTCAAAAGCTCCAAAAGTAAAGAAATAAACCAGTAAAAATATGATTTCAACAGACAACCAAAGGAAGAAGAGAAATTCTTAATTTTAAATTCTAATTACATCCCCAAATTGTTGGCAGCTGTGACTCTTTCCTTTGGCACTATTTTTTTTTTTTTTAAATGTTGAGTCCAGGCATGGGATAAGTCTCAATATCCAGAATAAGACTACAGTCATGAAATCTCTGAATTGGAACAGTAATAGTTCTGGATATTTGTTGAGTACGTACATGTACTGGTATTGATCAAAGACTTTTATACGTGCTAGCCCATTTAATCTTCTCAGTCTTCCTCAGAGGTAGGTTATTATTAGTACCTATAGTTAACAGATGAGGAAACTGAGGCACAAAGTCACCCAGGTTGCAGATGATTGATCTAGGAGTTTGAACCTGGCAGTCTGGCTGGATATCATACAGTGAATTTCTGATCACTACCCTATACATCCTCCCAAGTAGAAATAAGAACCTAATAGGCCATTTACTTCCATTTCTTTATTTTGCAAGCATGCCCTTTGAGGGTCAAGGACTCACTCAAGATAAAGTTGTGGGTTCCAGTGTGCTTTGAGCTTTGAGGTGGAGAATTCAGGGGGCAAAAGGAGTATGGGGTGGGCAATCATGGTGGTGGAGGGTTCAGGTTCTTCAGTAGGAGCCACATGGCAGGGGTGCATCTTCCTGTCCTGGCCCTGTGCCCAGCAGTGAGGGACAGAGTTCTTTGCCCCCTGGCTGTGAGTTCATGTGAGTCACAGAGGCATAGCCATGCCACCATGTGACTGCTACAGTCACAGAGGAGGACAAATTCCCACTCAAGGGGTATAAGCTGCTAGCATCCTTGCCAGGAAGCACATACAGAGCCTCCCACTCCTAAATTGCTAAAGCAGGCAGGGGAAACTGCAAAACAGCTCATAGACAGTCTAATAGGGAATCTCAAAGACAGAGACAAGTGTATGACATAGATTACCAAATGTCTGAAGGAAATAACCACATGAAAGAAAGAAATCAAACTTAACAGAGTTAATAGATTAGATAAACTACATTAAGACATATAAATAAGAATAGGAAGTTAGGATATTCATTTAGAGCTCCTGGAAATAAGCTTAATTATTACAAAAGTCAGTAAGTCGACTGAATAGTAGAATGAACACAGCCAAAGAGTCAGCTGGAAGACTGAACCTTGAAATTCTACAAAACGTAGAAGAGACAGAAAAAGAGGTAGAAAGTACTTAAAAATGTTAAGAGCCATGCCAGGTAGTTAAAGAAGCTCCAACATTCATCAGAGAGCTTTTCAGGAACAGAGAGAGCTGAGGGGAGGAAGTACTCAAAGATATAAGAAAAGAAAAATACATAGAATAAAAAAAAATTCATGCCGATCGAAAGGGCCCATTGAGAGCCTACACTTCCACACTGTGGCCAAATTATTGAAGATCAGGGAAAGAGGGGAGTATTCTAAAAGCTTTGTGAGACAAAAGAAATAGAATTCAGAAAATGTAATGAGAATCAGATTGAGTTTAGGTTTCTCTTTGGCCCTGCAAGAAGACACAGGGCAATATTGTTTTTGGCTCATTTTTATATTTTATTTTAGTTTAGTTTAGTTTTAACTCACAAAGCAGGTTTATTATGACAAAATTTACAATGAAAGAAATCTGGGGGGGGCGGAGCAAGATGGCGGAGGAGCAGGGGACCTGGATTTCCTCTGGTCCCAGGAATTCAGCTGGATAGGGATCAAACCATTCTGAACACCTACGAACTCAACGGGAGATCAAAGAAGAGAGTAGCAACAACTCTCTGAACTGAAAAGCGACCACTCTCTGGAGGGTAGGACGTGCGGAGAAGTGAATCTGAGGCAATATTCGGGAAGATAGACGGCAGGGGAGGGGCCTCCTTCGGCTGCTACTGGCAAGTGCTAGAGCCGCGGAGCGCAAAATCGGACCTTTTAGAAGTTGGCTCCGCTGAGGGACGTTGCTGCAGTGGCTAAGCGGGGGGTGGAACCCTCGCGGGACAGTGTGGTCTCAGGACCCTCGGGGGTCACAGAAAGACCGGGGGTGCCTGAGTGCGGCAGAGCTCCCAGGTATTGGAGCGGGGAAGCCGGCTGCAGAGACGGAGCCGAGGCGCGGGCTCTCAGCTCGGGGTTGCCATAAACTGTGATCCGCGGCCCAGTCGGGCCACTGCTCCTGCAGCAGGGACCCCACAAGCGGCAGAGCCGGGGAGACTCCTCTTCCTCCCCCGGGAGAAGCAGCGCGGGAGGGCACCGCAGGGATCTGCTGGGTTTGGAGACTCCACACAGGGTCGGGAACCAGAGATAGAAACACTCGGTCACAGGCCGGGTGAGCACGGAGTGTGGCTGGAGACCAGGGACACAGGAGTGACTGCTTTTCTCTGCGGGCGCACTGAGGAGCGGGGTCCCGAGTTCTCAGCTCCTCCAAGTGGAGATGGGGAGGCCACCATTTTCACCCTGGTCCTCCAAAGCTGTACCGAGAGCTTGCAGGGAACAAAAGCTCCTGAGAGCAAACCGGAGCAGCTTGCTTAGCCCGGACTCACAAGGGCGGGGCAATTCCGCCTCCGGCAAAGACATTTGGGAACCATGGCAACAGGCCCCTCCCCCAGAAGATCAGCAGGAACAGCCAGCAAGCCAAGACCAAGTTTACTGATCAATGAGAACGGCAGAACTCCAGCGCTAGGGGAATACTGCACATAGA